>NC_091241.1:4395076-4570076 GCF_040958095.1 Procambarus clarkii | reverse complement strand
AGAATTTGTTCACTATAAATATTGCTCCACTTTAGTGTCAACCGTACATTATAATATATACAGTTTTGCTATCTAATACATTATTATGCCTATTCTTATTAAAACTATTGGTAAAGTTTAATGATTTACAAATTAGTTTATTTTTCCTCTCGTCCCCCTCTCAAGACGAAACTGCATCCTTGCCGACGAGATGGGGTTAGGAAAGACCATCCAATCGCTGACCTTCGTGGATGCTTGTTATAAATATGGCATCCGTGGACCGTACCTGATCATCGCACCTCTTTCCACTATCCCCAACTGGCAGCGAGAGTTTGAGAGCTGGACAGACCTCAATATCATCGTTTACCATGGATCGTAAGTCTTAGTCACGCGCGCTTGTTCCATTAGCTGTGATTTGGTTAGTATGTTTTAAGGGTGTGATCTATTTATAATGGATGCATTAATTTGTAATGAATGAAATGGGTATTATGTGCTTAACTCGTATATGTGCTTTACTCATTTATCAATGTGCAGTTTTTGGAAGTGGCCAATGGAGGTTCTGGGCAGAGCATAACTTGTCAAGATTTGGATATGTATATTACTAGCAATAACAGTTTAAATGTAATGAGGTAAGGAATATGAATGGGTTATAAAGTGAGAAATATGCCTCATGGCACTCCAAGCACTATCTAGACCAGTTTGAAGGGCATGACAATCATCTAGGTCTCCTGTCTTTCCTAGTAGCTTGGCATCATCTGCAAACATGTTAATATAATTCTGTATTTTTCTGGTAGATCATTTATGTAAATGATGAACATTACTGGTACAAGAACTGAACTTTGTGGTACTCTGCTAGTAACACTCCTCCAATCAGATATATTGTTTCTGATTACTGCCCTCATCTGTCTCAGAAACATTTTCATCCATGTCAGCAGTCTCCCTGTCACCCCTCCAGCATGTTCCAGTTTCCAAAAAACCTCTTGTGTGGGACTCTGTCAAAAGTCTTTTTTCGGTCCAGATAGACGCAGTCAACCTAACCACCTCTTTCCTGGAAAATTGCTGTGTCTCAATCATAAAAACTAAGTAGATTTGTTACACAGGATCTTCCTGTTTGAAAACCATACTGTCTGTCTGTTATTATGTCATTACTCTCCAGGTGTTCTACCCATTTTGTTTTAACTAATTTTGTTCTAACATTTTGTTTTGTCTAGTGTTTTGACTATCACGCTTGCTAATGATATAGGTCTATAATTTAGAGGGTCTTCTCTACTACCATTTTTGTAGATTGGAACTATGTTTGCCTTTATCCATATATCAGGATTACCTCAGCCTTCCTTCATAGCTTCACTGCTATAACTAGTGCAAGTTTTTAAATAAACTTCTGGATTTTCTTGACTCTTATTTCACTAGGCAGCAGTTCCACATTGGTGCTCTGTATCAAAGGATTAGACTGATATTAGTGTGTATACCTTCTCAGTGCAAATATTGCAACCAAGCAAATATTGCATTAACAAAGTTTAAAAAAAAAAAAAAAGTAAATATTGCGTTAGCCAGAAAAATGATAGGATGAACTATGAGAATCTTCAATTCCAAGATCCCATCACAATGGTTGTACTATTCAAATCATTTGTGCTGTCCTGTCTTGAGTACTGCTCAGTACTCACTCCCCCCCCCCCCCCCCCCCCCCCTCAGAGCAGGAGAGATTGTTGAAATAGGAGTGGTACAGAGAACGTATACAGCATACTGGGTGCCTGACAGTTGAGTGGACAGTGCTTCGGATTCGTAGTCCTGAGGTTCCGGGTTCGATTCCCGGTGGAGGCAGAGACAAATTGGCAAAATGTTTCTTTCACCCTAATGCCCCTGTTACCTTGCAGTAAATAGGTACCTGAGAGTTAGACAGCTGCTACAGGCTGCTTCCTGGGGGGGGTGTAACAAAAAGGAGGTTTGGTCAAGAACCGGGCCGCGGGTACGCTAAGCCCCGAAATTATCTCAACATCGAGAAGATACATACATAGACGTGATAAAGCACCTAAATTGTTGGGATTTAACACTTTCGCTTTCCGATGATGCCTGTTATCGTCATAGGTTTTTCTCCTTAATGTAATCCAATGACTATCGTGCGTATCATCCGTTAAAATATTTTAACAAATTCAATTTTCATCAGAGCAGAGCATTAGAGCATTTTTTAAATTAGAGCATTTTATTATGAATAATTTGATACCACAATGAACAGTGTAGCACAAAAACTTCTGTTAGCAAACTGTATGTGTTTGTCGGGTGTAGCGGGTGTGGCAATGAGTGCGCTCTAGCGGGTTGCGCATCGGCGACTTTAGGGGTCGTTGCAGGTTATGCGTCCCCATGTTGTCTAATTTATATCCACATGTCTGTAGGAAATTAAATTACGATCACAGTTGTACAAAAAGAACGATGTCGAACTAGTTTGGACTTGATAGAACAAATACATTTTATACCGAATACAATTGTTTTCCTAACTACAATACAGTACATACGTGTATCTTACCTTTATGGAAGACCCTTGATGGCGTATGGAAGATGGGGAGGAGGGGGAAGGAAAAGTGTTACTGTTTGGAAGGGGAGTCCCCTTCCATTATCACATCGGGCAGTGATGTTTCCTCTGGGGTACACTCTCTCCTACGTTTTGCCTGCATACCACTAGGACCTGGTTGTGGTTCACTGCTTGTTTGTCTCACTACAAATGTCAAGAGACACTTGTTTTCCCTTCGTTTTATTAACATTTGTCCATAGTGATGCATCACAGTGTCATTGAATAGGTTAAGGCAACAGCCTACTACAACTTGCTCTGGATGAGTCGTTTCAACAAAAGTTTGCATTTCTTCCCATAGTCTACACCATAGTCTTCACTACATACATAGTCATCCAAATTAATAACAACTGTTCAACTTCAAGTGTTTGTGTTCTATGTTTCGTGATTATTGATATGCCTTTTGCCACTTTAGCACTCATAATGTCCTTTCTTAGCCAGTATGGTGGATACCGTTGACTGAGATTTGTTGTACTGCCTAGCTAGTTCAACAACCTACACGCCATCTTCATATTTATGAAGGATTTCTTGTTTTTGCTCTATGGTCATCCTTACATGGGTTTTCATATGTTGAACCTTACCACTGACTTTCTTGGGACCCATGGTGTGAAATATAATAATTACTTTTATGTTCAAAAAGCAAAAAATCACCACAAAATTGGAATTTCTTATAGGCGTAGTAGTAGCTATAGTAAACTGGCAGGTTGGCCCACGTGACCGGGAACCACGCTCCCGGTCGACCCGAACGTGTACCAAACAAATATCGTTAGTCTACGACACCATCGTGTGTCGAGTCGCATTTTTCTATCAAATTTACATCGTAACTCGAAATTATCGTAAGCCGCGGTGCCTGTATTTAGTTCAGGTCATTCAGGTGTTGACACATATTGAGATGTTATTCAACTCAGGTGCTCAGCCTGATATGAAGTCCAAGTCTGGGACCTTTTTTGTGTTTCTTGTATATGTGTTCCCTTCAAATTTTATTGTCTTTTTGACCTCCCCCTTTCTCATTTTAGCATTTACTGGGATTGAACTTAAGCAAGCAATTTTTGGTGCTGTCTATCATCTTGTTTAGTTTGTGTAGTAACCTTCACTCCTTGAGTGATGGTCATGTGTTCCTCCACTTGACAGATGGGGTGTACTCACCGCTTGGAAGTATCATTGAATGACTTTTGCTTAATTTGTGTTCTTTTCTGCAGACAAGGAAGCCGTAACATGATTCTTGAATACGAGATGTATTATAAAGATGACAAGGGCCAACGTATTCCCAACGTATACAAATTCAACGTTCTTATCACCACTTTTGAGGTGATTATATCCGATTGCCTTGAGCTGAAGGAGATCCACTGGCGATGCTGCATCATCGATGAGGCGCACAGACTGAAAAATAGGGTTAGTTTTTACTTTGTTGTTTTCTCCAATAATGAAATGTTAGCTTGAAATGCTGTTGTATATAACAAGACTTTTATGGCTGTCTTATTTTTAACACATTGATGACACCTTATCAGAACTGCAAGCTCCTGGAAGGCCTGCGTTTGATGTTCCTGGAACACAGAGTGTTACTTTCTGGAACTCCTCTACAAAATAATGTGACGGAGCTCTTCTCCCTTCTCAACTTTCTGGAACCCACACAGTTCTCTTCTCAAGAGTCTTTCCTGCAGGAGTTTGGAAATTTACAAACGGAAGATCAGGTTAATAAGTTGCAGGCTCTCCTGAAGCCAATGATGCTACGAAGAATGAAGGAGGACGTAGAGAAGAGCCTGGCACCCAAGGAGGAAACTATAATTGAGGTGCAGTCTAAATCCTAATTAACTATTCCCCTCTTGGTCACCCATTTCCTATGTTGATATTCATTGTCCTCGACAAAACATGCTTAAGAAAATCGTTGTTATTCCAGTTTCTGGTCTTCGTAGTACAGAATTGTGACTTAACATTTGAGATTAGCTAAGTTAGTCAGGCTGTGGCATTTAATTGAACAATATAATTGAGTTCCATGATAGACTTAAGGAAGTTTGACATTCCATAAAAAAAATGAGTTGACATGAATTATTTACTTTCTTTCAGGTTGAATTGACAAATATTCAGAAAAAATATTACAGAGCCATTTTGGAACGAAATTTTGACTTTCTAGTTAAGGGTGCAACCTATGCAAATGTGCCAAGCTTAATGAACACCATGATGGAACTGCGGAAGTGTTGCCTGCACCCATACCTGCTGAATGGTTAGTGTCACAGTGAATGTGTAGAACCTGTCCCTTGATGCCTTGCTTCTGGGCCAACTTACCTTCAGTGGCCAATCTTCAAAATGCCTCCAGTGTGCTTCATCCAGGAGCTGCTGCTGCTGCAGGTGCTGCTGCTGCAGGTGCTGCTGCTTCTGCTTATTCTTCTGCTTCTGCTAGTTTTCCTCAACATTTGCTTATTCTTCTTTTGTTAGTTTTTCTTCTGTTTCTTCTTCTGCTGTTGCTGCTATATCTGAGACCTCTCAATTCTGGTGTTAATCTAGTTGCAAACCTCTGAACTTTCTAATGTTTCTTTATATGCTTCAGGGGTTGTGGGTGCCATGTTGGAGCTGCTTATTCAAGTAATGGCCCACACATGGGCAGTATATGTGACTTGAAAGCCTCCTTGTTCACATTCTTAAATGATGATCTTACTTTTGCTAACTTCCCATATGCTGCTTATGTTATCCTTTTCACATGAGCTTCTGGTGTTAATGTTGGATTATGTCTACTCTCATTATCTTTGCTCTTATAACTTCTTGTGACTGCCTTTCCTTTATGGTGTAGTAAAATACAGGTCTCCTGCCAACCTTATCTATTTTCATTACTTTACACTGTTTTGGATTGACTTCCAGCAGCCAGTTGTGTGTACTCCTGAAGTACTCCTGTGTGTACAGCCCTTTTCAGTTCTTACTCTCCTCATTAACTTGGCATCATCTGCAAAAGTCCACTGTTGTTAGGGTTTGTTAGTGTGTACACAAATACTCCAACAGCCTCCTCAGTTTCTGTTCTGGGTGTGGTTTTGCCTGCCTCGTGCTGGTTCTGATAAGTACACCTTCTGCTTGTTTAGGCTTGGCAGGACTTTCTGCTCCTGGGCCGCAGTCATGTTTCTGTCCTGGACCCTAATTTGTTCATTTCATTTGCCTTTGCTTTCTGGTGTGGCATGGGCTGTGTTTTCCTCATTTGGAGGCATACCCCTGGGTCTCTTTGGAGCCATAAACCCTATTTGGATGCTTGTTCCTACCCTATGGTTTTCTTCTCAAATTAGTGTAGACTGGACTATCAGGGGAGGAGGGGTTGCTGTTGCTGCCAATGTAGTTGTATTATGTAGTGCCAACACTTTGTGACAATCAATGTAAAGGGGTAGTTTGCTAGTCTATATAATTTCAGGAAGATAATTGGCTGTTCTTGTGGTTCCAGTGATTGTTGGGAATGGGCGTCGGTTGGGTTTATATATTTATGAGTCGTAGAAAGTAGTTTGTCGGGACGGTAGAGATTATACTCTTCACTATGCCTTGGTGGGGTTCACAGTTGGCCAGAGCTTAGTGTGTAACCTGGAAGAGCCCCATGCCCCAACTGAGGGCAGCAACCCAGGTGCTGCTTGCGATGGAGTGTTTCTCTGGAGTTTAATGCATTATTTTTATTTCTTTGAAATTCTACTTAATTATAAATGCATACCTGGTAATTTTGTTTCATTCTGCTATTACATGTTGTAGTTTTCATATACATGACCAACCATTGTCCATGAATTTATTTATTAATAATATTTAAATTTTGAGAACTTATCTAATTTATGGACTATTTATACCATTGTCAGGTGCCGAGGATGCCATTCAGCAGGACTATCGCGACTCCAGCCCAGCCAACACTTCCGATCCAGACACATACTACAATGCTCTTATTCAATCGTCGGGGAAGATGGTGTTGGTGGACAAGCTCTTGCCTAAGCTAAAAGACAATGGTCATAGAGTACTTATATTTTCACAGATGGTAAAGCTCTTGGACATCCTGGAAGACTACCTCATATTTAGAAAGTATGTTAGACTAATATTCTTTTAAATATTTAGTAAAACTGTATACAATAGTGTAGTCTACATATTGTGACACATTAGTCATGAGCCTTGAGTGTGTTGTTCATCTTCAAATATGCAGTTAATGGTGTCTATAATAGTTTAATCCTTACAGTAATCTCTGGTCCATTTTCCTTTAGGTACCCTTATGAAAGGTTGGATGGACGGATTCGTGGTAACATGCGGCAGGCGGCCATCGATCGCTTCTGCAAGCCAGACTCTGATCGCTTTGTTTTCCTGTTGTGCACTAAAGCTGGTGGCTTGGGCATCAACCTGACAGCAGCAGATACAGTTATAATTTACGACAGTGACTGGAACCCTCAGAATGACCTGCAGGCTCAGGCTCGCTGTCACCGTATTGGCCAGTCGAAGAGTGTCAAAATTTATCGCCTCGTCTGCAGAAACACATATGAAAGAGAAATGTTTGACAAAGCATCAAAGAAGCTGGGTCTGGACAAAGCAGTATTACAATCAATGAACAGTGACCAAAGTAAGAATGGTGCAGCAGGAGGAAACTCCTTGGGGCTTTCAAAGGCTGACATCGAGGAATTATTAAAGAAAGGTATGATATTGCATGTGTTTTAATTGAAATAAAAGTTCTGCTCTTTTGTCACAATTAGCTTCAGTCATTGAATAAGTGTTCATAAAGAACTATAGCAATCATGCTAGAATTTTGTCATAAGTTTAGGTTGCCGCTAACATTGATGGGTTTGTGAGAGCCTTCGGGGAAAAAAAAACTAGTGTGAAATGCATAAGGAGTGTTCATTAAGGGTATGTTCGGCTTAATGTGGTGAAGTCAGTATTCCTCGGTGCAGTTGGATAACATCTGAGGAGCACTTTTTAATGTATATAATACTGTATTGTTGAAAAAGTGTAGATCAAATAAAAATTTTGACATGGTATATGAGGTTAGAAGGTTACTGATGGTAGTGGAAGGGTTACAGTGGATATAGACATATGGAACACACACAGTATGAAGTTAGGAGGTTACTGATGGTAGTGGAAGGATTACACAGGATAGACATAAGGTTATGGAACACACACACAGAGTCTGAGGTTAGGAGGTTGCAGATGAGTCACAATAACGTGGCTGAAGAAATGTTAACCAAACCACACACTAGAAGCAGGAGGTGAAGTATGAACAAGATTATTGCGAAGTGTTATTTTGATGAAAGGCGAGCTTTGTTTGACGTTAGGTTACTGATGATAGTGGAGGGGTTACAGAAGATATACACACATCAAAGTAAAAATGGTGAAAGTAAATAAATATGTGGAAGTATAACGAGGATATGCAAAACACACAATTGTAGAGTTTGCCACCTATTCCCTCCACCTCTCTACCCCCATCTTCCCTTCCCTCTTCTCCACCACCCCCATCTCTCCCTCCCCTTCACTACCTTCTCCCATCCTCACCACCTTCTCTTTCCTCCACCTCAGAGTCTTTCCCTTACCTTTCCTCCTCTTTCATTATGTCACCCCCCCCCCCCCCTTCCCCCCCCCCCAGTCTACACTCATTGCTTATTGTTGCAGCCATTATTGTGCAGGTGAATGACATAGTTGGAGGTGGACCATGAACAAGTTACATGTGTTCATATCCTTTATGTGTTTAGGTGCATATGGAGCACTGATGGATGAGGATGGCGATGCAGAAGACTTCTGCGAAGAAGACATCAATCAGATATTATCTCGAAGAACAACAGTTATTCAGCACGAAAGTGAAAAAGGTTCTTCATTTTCTAAAGCTTCGTTCTCTGCATCAAACAACCGATCCGATATAGAAATAGATGATCCTGACTTTTGGAAAAAATGGGCAAAACGAGCAGAAATTGACACAGAAGTTGCAGACAAACTTCGCAAGGTATGTTATTTAATGAAAGTTATCCTCCCCCCCCCCCCCCCTCAAAGCAGCTCAATGTAGTTAGTGGTTAAAGGGCTCACATACCTGAAGCATGCCTGGAGACAGTTCTGTGTTGCCTCACAGCCTCAGTGAATTTTCTCATTGATGTATATCACGTTAGTTTGATTTTTTTGTGTGTATCTGAAGTTGGGACGTACAGAACTTTTTTTTTTACAAGTCATGGTGGTACAGTGGTAGAGTATGCAACTTACAGTATTATTAATTTATAGATTCACAATGGCTGTTGTAAATTTCGATGCATCTTTTCATCGAGGGAGAACTACACTGGTCAGGCCCCGTGGCTTATCTGGAGAGGGTCTCTGGAGTTATTTTAATCCCCCCGATCCCGGCCCGAGGTCGTGCTGGACTTGTGATAACATGGTCCAACAGGCTGTTGATTACAGCTTCAGATTCTAGGTCTGTGTTGCCTGTAGACTAGTGAAACATGAGACTAGTTTTGACGTAATAGTGATAATAGAAAGAAGAGAGAAGGTAAGACTGGTGTGCGGGCTCCGGTGTTAGCTCTCCGCCCACCTTCATAAGTGTTTTCATCAGTTGTTTCCTTGCAATCATTTCCTGTCAATTCTTTCACAGTGAAAGATAATTGGATCTTTTGAAGGCTAAATTTGTTTAGGGTTTGGTTAAGAACAATTTATTTGTAAACAAAAATATATATTCCTCTTATTCCTCTAGTCAGCAGTCGCCTCCAGTTCCCCTAGACAACTCATAATTACCAACTTCCTTTCCTGAAGAATGCAACATATGCTCGAGATCCCTCTCTTAAATGTAACTAATTCAATGGCTGTTGTAAATTTTTTTGTGTTTGTCTCTCTTGCCTAACTCCAACTACATTATTTCCTCCTGCACTTATACAAATATGTTTTTTTCTATTATCAGCCATTATTGTCCATATTGCTAAATGGCATTGCCATTTCCCATGTGTTGATATCAAGCCCTTAATCTATTTTACACACTAGTGTGTGTGTAAAATAGTTTAGCCTAACTTTGGTTCGGTAAAATGATTAGGTTCTGTTGGCAGTTACTGGTAATTGCAGTACGTGGATGAAGCATTTCTAGAGGTGCAATTCATGCAGAGGATGTGAATGATGCACAGCTTGAGAAAAATACATGTCATCAGTTGAGTCATGTGTAAAGTGTTCTCATTCATGACCAGGGTTTTGGTAACCAGGCTAACAAGCATTTGGTGTTTGTTGATGGCGGGTTGCAAAAGTGATAGAAATAGTGTTAGATATATCAACATATTATAGAATACAAATCAATGGATATAAATTGGATAAGTTTAGCTACAGGAAAAACCTGGGTAAATACTCATTTTTGTAAAGAGAGCTGTTGGCATACAAAACAAATGTTTCAAACATAAGTTAGATATATGTGAATGAATTTGTGTGAATGTAAATAGCCGTCTCATATGGGTCAATAGGCTTCCTGCAGTTCCTGCTTCCTTAATTATTTTGTTCTTATATTTAAGCTTGTGTTGCTTCTCTTCCTGCTGTTGTTCCTCCTCCTCACTGTTATTATTTTGTTTCTCCCCTCCTACTGGTGGTCTTCTACACTTCCATTTCTACATCCTTTGTTCCTTCTGTTGGCTCATCTGGCCCATCTCTTTAAATTGGGAAAATAGTGTTAATAAAGTTACATGGTTCCTGCACCAGATAATGCTAAATGATTTACAGCACAAACAGTGTTAAGATGTAAAGTGATGACCAGCCATGCTAATACCGAGGAATTCAGTCGAAGTTGACTGAAAACCTATGAGTTAAAAATGCTCATTTTTCTGAAAACAGCCTATAATATTTTTTTGTATCCAGATTGTAATTTTTTAACTAATGAATTTGTTTCTTGACTCTATTACAGAAGACGTTAATAGTTGAAGAACCACGGAGAAGATCACAGATACGTAGATATGGCCACGATGAGTCGGTTTTGGACTGTAGTGACCTAGAATCCTCGGCAAGTGACTCGGGCCAAGAGAGGGATTTAGAACCAGAAATGATCCCGGAAACGAATAGCAGGTCTCGGGGACGAGGCCGAGGTAGGGGTCGTAACAGAGGAAGGGGAGGGAGAGGCGGTCGCAATACGAGGGCATCTCGATGGGTAGTGGAGGAAGAACAACTCGATCCAGAGAATGTTAGATATGGTCAATGGTTACGTTCAGAGTGCTTCAAGGTGGAAAAGGGCTTATTAATGTATGGGTGGGGTCGTTGGAAAGAGATCCTTGCCCATGGAGATTTCCGTCCAGCTTGGAAAGAAGTAGATGTTCAGGACTGTGCACGCATGATACTTCTCTTCTGCATCCGTTATTATCGAGGGGATGACAAAATTAAGGGCTTCATATTTGATTTGATTGCCCCCACATCTGACGGGAAGACTCGCATCCACCACAACCATATCGGCCTTTCTGCTCCAGTGCCTCGCGGAAGGAAGGGTAAAAAAAAAATAAGGGAAGCCAAGCTGGTTGCCTCCCACATGGAAGGTGCTGACTGGGCAAAAGAAGAGAAGTATGATACAGATGTTTACCTGGATCAGGGCTACTCGAGACACCTTACACGGCACTCAAACAAGGTGCTTTTGAGAGTGCGACTTCTCTTTTACATCAAACAAGAGATCATTGGTGATCATTATCTGCAGGTCAGTATTTTAAAACATGGTTCTTTATGTATCATTTTATTATGACCTATGGTACATTCCTGGATTTAATAGTTGAGTTAATAACTAAATTTAGCATGTAATATTTTACTGTCTACCCTTCTCTTCCAAGATATTTTGTCTATTTGTCCTCCTTCAGTCAATTTTCTTCAAGTCTACAATAATTGCTCTTATTGAGGACATACTTAAGTGTGTGTACTTGTGTCTATGGGGAATAAGATTACCTGTAGGGCCTCAGTTATTTTTTATTGTATCTGGTACATTTATACCTCCAGATGTTGTAGTGCAGTACTTACCTATCAGTGACTACAGGGGAGTGAGATGTTATGCTCCTCCTCCTCCTCCTCCTCCTCCTCCTCCTCCTCCTCCTCCTCCTCCTCCTCCTAGCCGTTTGTCTGGTGCTCTAATTACCTCTTTCAACATTAGTATTTTCATCATATTTCTTTTTAAAAGTTTTGGATGGAATTGGCATTACCAACCTATCAATACATTCCACTTGCCAACTACCCGTACAGGATTGGAAAACTTCCTCGCATCTCTTCGTCTCATTTGCAATTCCAGCTTCCTTTGATGTCCCCCTCATCTCATTTTCATTTAAATAGGCCTCCACTTTATATATTCACCCTCAAGATCTTGTATGTAGTTATCATGTCCTTTCTTTCTTCTCGCCTCTAAAGTTGTGTGGGTAAGTTCTCTCAACCTGTCCTCAAAGCTGAGGCCTCTCAATTCTGGTGCTAATCTATTGAAAACCTCTGAATTTTCTAATGTTTATGTTTATGCTTCAGAGAATGTGGGTGCCATGTTAGAGCTGCATGCTCAAGTAATGACCCCTCACATGGGCAGTGTGTGGGGCTTGAAAGCCTCCTTGTTCAGATTCCTAAATTATTTTATTTTTGCTAACTTCCCATATGCTGCTTATGTTATCCTTTTAATATGTTCTTCTTGTGTTTTACTTCAATTTTAAAATTTATTTAAATTTTACTTCAATATCATCAAGCTATCCAGTCAAAGGACAATTTTTTTTGCAATTGTATTACTCCTACCCTAGTACTAAAAGAAACTAGCTTCTTCCTTTATTCTTAGTCATGGTTTTCCCACCTACAGAATCTTGGAGAAATCACTAAATCATATAATACTGTAATTTAAATGTTTTCACCAAGTAGAAGCCTCGGCAAGGGAAGGTTTTTCATTGAGGAGCCTTGGGAAGTTGATTGTTTTTAAGGGCCGATTGTAATACAAGGATCATGTTAGGCAATGAACCACATCAGTCATGGGTTTTATAATTTATTGCAAATGCAAGTGAAGATTTTTTATCGTGAAGATGTACACTCTTGCTGACTGTATGAGATATACGAACCATGATACAGTCCCCCAGTGGCTTTGTGGAAGACGCTGGGGTCCCAGGAGGGTTAGTCCTTGGGTTTTACCTAGGTAATACTCAGTTCCTCAAAGTTGTTAGTAATATCTGTTTGTAAAGATAAAGTAACAGTGATTGCTTATTAAAAAAAGAAAATGTTTTCTACCACAGATTGATGAAGGCTGTAAATCATCAGACCTGAACATCACCCCTCCCACAACAGAGTTGCCTCCCAAACCCTGGTGGGACGTGGAGGCTGATCGCTCCCTCTTGGTGGGTGTATATAAGCATGGCTATGAACGATACAACGTGATGAGGAATGACCCCGCTCTCTGCTTTCTTGGACGTTGTGGACCACCAGACAAGGCTGCTCTTATGGCCGAGATGAACACCATCATGTAAGTTATGTCACGTGTCCATGTATCAGCACACCAACACTTGCACACGTGCTCATACGCTCACACGCATGTACAAATACATACAATTAGAGAACATTGTAAAATATCATGTGGAAATAATTTGGGTTTTGAGGGATAGAAATGAAAATTTGAGTAGCAAAGTAACAGCTCTGGAAGGTCTAATAAAGGAATTATACGAGGACAAGGAGCAGTGGGACGCTAAGTCCTGCAGGAGGAAAATAAAGTATTAAAAATAGCTTTTGAGGAAGTTAAATAAAATCTAGACATGAGTGAATACAAAAAGTTAGGCAAGGAAATTCAACAGGAAAGAGGAGCATTTGCTAATAAAGCTGAAGGAGGTTACACAGGAATCTGAAAAGTTTAAGAAGGATATGCAACTTACCTGGGCACTAGTGGTCAGAGAGAAAAAATTAGAAGTGCTTAAGGAAGCCAGAAAGTGCATCTTACCTTGTAGCAACTGCACCTTGCATCTTCCTGCAGCCAGAAAAGGGCAGACAGGAAGTCAGATGTCAAATGTCAGATATCAGAAGGGAGAAGTGGTCAAACTTTTAATGTCCCACCTAGCTATTAATACCTGGCATACCAATTATTCCTCTCAATAGTAATGTTTTCATCATATTTCTTTATAAAGTTGTCATTGGAATTGGATTCAAGAACCTCTTCCTTCAGAGCATTCCACTTTTCCTATAAATTACATGTTTCTTGATATCTAACTCTTTGATCTATACTTTATCAAATATTCATCATTTTTAACATTGGGCTGCACCACTGTTTATACCATACAGAATCCTGGTGTGCATAAAAAAAAAACTTCTATTATTGTTAAAATGCATTCCCTAATCATGTGAAACATAATAACAAATTGTATGCAACTTACTTTGGTCGTGGTGAAGATTGAAAGTCTCACTGTCACAATCCATGTGCTCTCAAAAAGTTATCACCCGAGGTGGTCGTCTTGAGCCAGCCATTGGGCAGTTGCTGCTACTAATGTGTTTTGTGTGGGAAGCCCCTTCGGCTTCCTGGAGCTATCAGGCTAATATGCAATATATTAGTCAATGGAGTTCAGCCTATCAGGGACCATGTGCCAGAACCTGGCCCCCTCAGAGAGGCACAGGGAGAAATGGCCTCTGGAAAACCCCCCCTGTGGTTGGGGATATTCTTTATCTGCCATCGACTGGGGTTAGGCACCCAGAAAGGTAGGCATAACAAAACACACCCCACTTGGTAAGAAAATTGCAACTGAAGACCGAACAGAGAGGCAGAACTTCCTTAATTCTCAAGGAAACAAGCAAACGTCATACACAGCTGTCGCACCCTCCTCAGTAGTCCTCCTCTCCCCCGGGAGAAGGAGGGAGCCCCGGACCCACCACGCCAGCTACTCAACCCGTTTGTCGGCTGATGCGCTTGTCAGCCTTGGCCTCGATTTCTTGTCAGAGTTTTGCCTTAGTGTCTTTATACCTGGGTCATACGTGGAGTGGGTTCTGAAAGTTTTTGATTGTTGCTTGGAGTGACACATGCCCACATATCCACTACAACCTGGTTGGTCCAACAGTTCTTGCACAACATGTCCTATTATTTTTTTATCTTGAAGAGAAACCACCATTGATTCAGAAATATTTCTTATGCTTGCCCAAAATGAAAGAGATACCTTTACAATTGGGATTAATTCCCACAATATTATTATTATTATTTTTTTAATGGCATCTGTTTACTGAATGCCTGAGGAAGATGATGTTATCCCCTTGTACCTGTGGGACTTTTAAATCTTAGTCATATATATATAATATTCACAGTGCAGTCAGTTAGGCCATAATCATATACAGTATATATAATATGCCCAGTGGATGGGTTAATTAACTTGTTTCCTCATCTAGACTTGAATTTGATATTCACACATGTTGGGGCAATTTTGGAAATGGCGGAATGTTCAAAATGGGCCATCCGAACTTTTTAGAGTTTAACATTGTTAGCATTCACTACAGCTCTTATAGCTCCCCCCCTATTTCTTCCACTTCACTTAAGAATGTTGTTAAAGGTAATGCTGTTCCCATACAGAAATGAAGATGACATGGAGAAGGAGGATAAAGAGGATGAGAAGGATGATGAGGACTCTAACCAGACTCCTCTGCCATCTAGTCCGGCTGTGTCCACCTCCACCTCCAAATCTGATGATGATAAATGTGAAGAAAAAGATGACAAGTCAATATCAGACAAGAAACTTGTACATTTTCCATCGACGTCTGATATTAATGGCCGACTCCGAAGACTGGTGACATCTTACCAGCGTAATAACAGGAAGAATGACTTAAGACATGAAGCCAAAGTTAGGGTAAGTAGCAGTAACTGTAAATACAGTATAGTATTATGTTACTGTGAATGTACCGTTTCTTTCTACCAGCATATAGAAATGAGTAGAAATTCTGTATTTGCAAATGTTATATACTTTGTTTAGAGTGTCAGGGACTGCCTTTGGGGAAAAAAATAAACAGGTGTGAAGGCCTGGGTTGCACACCTGTTAATAGCCAAAGTGAAATGTGGAGTGTGAAAATAAATATTTTTCTTTTGACTTTGTTAATTAGCTTCCAGGAAGCACAAAATCGAAATCAAACATAACTACCTCTTGAGGTTCAGCTGTATTGGCCCAGAGAAGTTTCATTTTTCAGTAGAAATGAGGTGAGGTGCTGCACTGGAATAACTTTGTAGAATTATTTTAATAATTTCTCACTTTATTTACATAGTTTTCTGTGGAGAGCCCTTCCGGGTCCCCGGAGCTATATCGGGCTGATGTATATATGTTAAACCGTGGCAACAGTCAATTGATGGAGTTCTTGGCCTACTGGGGACCAAGAGCCAGAACCTGGCCATCTCTGAGAGGCACGAGGAGCAATGGCCTATAGACACCCCATCCCCCTTCCCCCCCATGTAGTTGGAAGCAGTCTATATCTGCCATCTACCAGGTCAGGCACCAAGGGGAGCATGCAGGGTAATACTGAAAAGTGTATACTCTTTTCAACTTTGTCATCTCAATTCTCATCCTAGGTTTTTCAATTTGGTATCAATGTGTTCGCAATAGAATTCTCTAAAGGACTAAGGGCACAGAATAAGCAGCAGAGGCACTGGAGCCTGTTCCTCCTGCCAGGGCCTTCTGGTCGTTCCTGTGGACACCCTTCTCTTCTCACCATATTTATATGTAGTTGCAAGCTGTATGTTCTACAATCCCTCTTGATCCCTCTGAATAGATTTTTCATAAACCCTAAACGTTTGGAGTTAAAATATTTTTTTTGTCTAAATTTAGCTCTTATTTTTAAATGCCATATTGACGATACTGAAAACCTTTATTCTAAATTTATGAAAATTAAGATCATATGCTATTCTGAGAGCATAATAACACCAAATGAACAATTGGTGATATTTTATCAGCTGATCTCAAAATCTGAAGTTTTCAATAATCAATCTCAAAATTATTTTTGATTTTCTTGTTTTTCAAGTTACGGTAGTGATCATTTAGACGATGTTGGAGCATTTACGAATAGATTATGCACAAAATATTTGAAAGCGTTTGAGAAACTGTGTTCCATGTCCATACATACATACATGTATGTATTGCGCCGTTTAAAGGTTTAAGAACACAGTAAAGTAGCCGTCACAATTGCAAGAATGACAAGAATGTTGCACAATGACAGCCCCTTTCATAGCTGAAGAAATTTCTGACCAGGAAAGTGTGCAGAAATCCTTTACTGCTAGAATCCACTCGGTAAAACATCTAAACTATTGGGACCGACTCAAATGCCTAGGTTTGTATTCTCTTGAGCGTAGGCGGGAGAGATACATAATAATTTACACGTCGAAAATAATAGAGGGGCTGGTCCCAAACGTGCACACAGAAATAACACCACATGACACCAGGAGGCATGGCAGGATGTGCAGAATACTCCCGTTGAAAAGCAGAATATGTACCCCGAGAGAGAACTCGTATCAACATCAGAGGGAGTAGGTCGGCCGAGCGGACAGCACGCTGGACTTGTGATCCTGGGGTCCTGGGTTCGATCCCAGGCGCCGGCGAGAAACAATGGGCAGATTGCCTGTCCCTACCTCCTCATCACAATCGACTTGAGAATGGTCCAGGACGGACCGAAACGTCGTCGTCCCTTCAATTTCTAGTGTGTGGTCTGGTCAACAATGGGCAGAGTTTCTTTCACCCTATGCCCCTGTTACCTAGCAGTAAAATAGGTACCTGGGTGTTAGTCAACTGTCACGGGCTGCTTCCTGGGGGTGGAGGCCTGGTCAAGGACCAGGCCGCGGGGGGACTAAAATGACCTGAAATCATCTCAAGATAACCTCAAGAGGGCTGAGACTGTTCAACATGCTTCCACTACACATAAGGGGCATAACTGGCCGACCTTTCACAGTGTTCGAGGAACTCGAAAAACACCTCCGAAGGATACCTGATCAACCAGGCTGTGAGCAGTCGCTTCCAACAGCCTGGTTGACCAGTCCAGCAACGAGGCGGCCTGGGCGATGACCAGGCTGCGGAGATACTAAACCCCAAAACCAACACAAGGTAACCCACAAGGTAAGGTCTCAGGGAGGCCGTGGGAGTTCTGCCTAGAAGGGTCGTGCCAGGCTTGGGGTTCCTTCTGTCGTCGTAAGCCAGTGGTGCCAGACACTTTTTTACTCTTCGTAGGTTGTCTTTGATTTCTGATTGGGTTTTTTGTACTTTCTCTTTTGGTTTTTCAGTACAGTACCATTATCTTATGCCGAATACTGTTGCCTCACGTCGTGCGGCGCGAGTGGAGCCGCTTCAGCTTGCATTCGGGGTGGATGTCACTTCTGCTCCATTCCGCAAGCTTTCTCGGCCGTTGTTTTACTTCCGGCCTGCTCATGTGCTGTTTGAGCCATCCTGGTCATTGGACCAGGTACTCTCTCTTTCTCTCTCCTTTTCGGTTTGTGGTGGTCCCCTTCGGTTCAGGACTGTTTTTTTCTAAGGCTCTTTTTCTTGTTGGCATTGGCCTCTGGGGGTCGGGTCCGGGAGCTTCATGTTCTCTGGCACAAGGGTTTCTGCTCTTTCGATCCTGGTGGTAGTTTTGTTTGTTTGCAGCAGTCTCCTTCATTTCTTGTGAAGAATGAGACTGCTTTTTGGAGGGGTCCTTGGGTTGTTGATGCTTGGTTGGTTCGGCCGGGGATGCATCATGTTTTGTGTCCGGTTGCGGCTCTTCGCCGTCACTTGCGCGCCACGGCCTCCATGGCAGGGGACAAACTTTGGGTTGACCCAGTTTCCCTTCTTCCATGTTCCAGGGGACGGGTCTTCCAGGTCATCCACAGGATTCTTCGGTCCAGCCAGCCTGCGGTCTATCCCCGTGCTCACGACATTCATAAGTTCGCAGCTTTGGCTGTATTTGGTAGTACTGTATGTCCTGGGCTGACATTCGGGCGCGGAGTTTTTGGAGGTCAAACAGAGTCCTAGCCGCACCGTATCTCAATAATGTTCCGGGCCCTTCTCGGGCATGTGTAATCTTGGGCTGCAGGTTGCAGCCAGTTGTCTCGACTTCAAGTTTCGAAGCAAGTGGTGGCCACTTCCCAGTTTAGTCCCACTTTTTCTTTATCTTTGGTTATGTACCACCGGGAAAACTGGAGGGGATCTCCACAGCAAACCAGCTTTGAATGTTATTAAATGCCATTTTCTGGGTGAAACCCAAAGGGTCCCCGGCAACCCTCCCTCCCTCTGGTCGGTGGTTTTTAGAGTTTTTGATATTCGGCCTCTGAACTGGGGTTGGGTAGCTGGCGCGAGATGTCTGAGACCCCCCTCTTCCCCCTCCCGGGAGGGGGGGTGGTACAGACTGCAGTGCAGCCTCTGTGGTGACGTCATGCTTGATTTATGATTGGGGAGTTTTGCTTGCTCGTCTGTTTAACCAGCTGCAGTTTTTGGGATTCCTACCTTTCTGGGTGCCTGACCTGGTAGATGGCAGAGATAGACTGCTTCCAACTACAGTACTTGGTGTCTATGGGCCATTGCTCCTCGTGCCTCTCTCTGACTCGTGATCCCCAGTAGGCATAGAACTCCATCAATTGACTGTTGCCTCGGTCTAATATGTGGATTTGTGCATTATACCATTTACCTTGTTTTTAATTAATTTACACTTGACATCATTTGCAGGGTTATGATCATTATCTAGCAGACAAACTAATGAGGCGGGAGCGTATGGCTGAGTACATTCGAGAACGTGAGTTGCGCAAGACTGATTATAATCAACGGCGCTGGTCCAACAGGGAGCAGGCAGAGTTTTATCGCACCATATCCACCTTTGGTGTCGAGTACATTAGGTAAGTGCCATAGATGTTTTGGGACTGGCTGTTGTAATTATTACTTATTGGGTTCAACCCAGAACAGATCATTTGCTTTTCAGAGCATTATACTATAGTATTTGTAGTTTTAACATTTACATGTATGTATGTAATATTAAAACATTACATATATAACCCCCCTTCTTCTTTACGTTTATCTACCCCCTTTCCCCCCATAATTATTTTACAATTATGTACACTTTTCTTTCCTAACAGAAAGGAGAAAAGATATGATTGGTCCAAGTTTCGCACGTTGTCAAGACTAGAAAAAAAATATGATGAAACGCTCACAGAATACTTCCGGGCTTTCATGGCCATGTGCAAGAGGCAGTGTGGTATCCGTTTATCTGAGGAAGAAAATGAAAGTGAGTGTATATATATTGAAGTTAATTTGAGATAATTTTTGTTTAATGTGTATGACTGGGTTAACTTATTGCAAAACCACACAGCCTGCAGTATTTACGACCCAGCCTGTCATATTGTATACCATATCATGTATGAATTAGGCCTAAATATTGGATTTACTGTATATGTATATTTAATACACTACAACTTTGATTCAGCTAACATTGCTTGGGTGAATCTCGAGCTGCAACGCTCATTTTTGCAGGCCAGATTTACTGAGCTGCTTCATCAAATACTCCTTAAGCGCAGTAGTTGAGGTGTGGAGTTGCTTAGGAAGCAGGGCCATAGTTCAACAACCTGTTCATAATGAAAACTTACAGCCTTTGTCATTGAGAAATTAAACTTCATTGCACATAATATTCCTCATTTGTTTCAAGAATTAATGAACATAGTAATAGGTAAAAATAAAACACACACTTATGACTTCAGAAATGATGGAGATCGGAGTGGATCGACTTCCAGAAGAAAGAGCACGTAGAGTTTTGGAACGAGTGGACCTGCTGAACCGTCTTCGCAATGATATAATACCTAACTCTAACCTGAAGAATGCCTTAGAGTTAGCCTTACCATCCAAAGATATGCCGGACTGGTGGATACCTGGCAAACATGACCACGATCTGTTGAAAGGTGTTGGCAGGTGAGGAGAGTGTTATTTGGGCATGGGCAGGTATGGACAGTGTCTGTTGGGCATGGGTAGGTATGGACAGTGTCTGCTGGGCATGGGCAGGTACGGACAGTGTCAGTTGGGTATGGGCAGGTGGGCTTTTTTTAACTTATCCATTTAAAAGGAAATGACATTACCAAAAATGTAACTAAAAAAGTAATGTGTTATCTACTGGGGGGATTTTCAAATTGGTTATAAGCATGTAAGGAAATATAATAGTGAGTTAACATTGTTGGCACCAGGGAAGATTGGTATCTCTCTTACTTATGGAGTAGTGGCAGTGGGCAGTTGCTGCCTGTGAATGGTGTGGCAGAGAAGCTGACCGTTTTCCTCGTGCTATAAACAAAGTGAGGGGAGGAAGGGTATTTTAGTCACAAATATAGCTGGAGTTACTGCTGTTACTTAGTGCAATTGTTGTTGATGGTAATGCTGTTTGATTATTGTTGTTGTGTGTGCATGCACATGAAATATGCAGTCTTACCAGCTTTTCCAATTTATGTTTCAGAAGGATAACATTGCAGTGTTCAGTAGATACGGCAAATTAGTGCAAGTTCCCACAATTTTGTGTGTTTTCTCTCTCTCTCTCTGGCAGCTACTTGAAGCTTATGGTTGATGGGCTCCCAATGATTATTTGTGTTATCAATTTTTTAGAATTAAAATTGTTCTTTATTAAACTTGAATTTTAATAATACTGTACTAATAATAATAATAATATTAACAATAATAATTTATGTTGCAGGCATGGATTGGGTCGTACAGATTATTACATTCTTTACGATCCTGAGCTCAACTTCCGAGAGATAATTCGTCGCCACACTGCTGGAGAACCACTCATCACTGAGGAAGAGAAGTTGGCACTTCAAAAGAAATATTACGAGAAGGATAA
Organism: Procambarus clarkii; assembly: GCF_040958095.1. NCBI lineage: Eukaryota > Metazoa > Arthropoda > Malacostraca > Decapoda > Cambaridae > Procambarus > Procambarus clarkii. The sequence goes on along the minus strand of NC_091241.1, from coordinate 4,548,829 downwards.
AATTGTTAAGGAAAATGATCAAAAGGAAAATGATCGTAAGAAAATTGATCATAAGAAAATTGTAGATAAAAAAGTGGAAGAAGAAAAAATAAGAGAGAGAGACTCAAAAGATGAGGAGGAAGAAGAAAGGCTGGAGCAAGAGGAGGAGGAAGATGCAGACTTGGAGATGAAGGATAACGAAGGCGCTGGTAAAGTCACCAACGAAAATGAAGATGATAAGAATGAGAAAGCTGAAGAGGATAAACTGGAGGAGACAATGGAAGCAGAAGATAGTGAAGTGCAGGAGGATAAAAAGTTAATTGAAAAGTTGAAGGTGGAAGAGGGTTTTAGTATAGATGATACCAAAGATTCTGTCACAGCAGTAAAAAAAGAAGTGAAGGTTGAAGTTAAAACTGAAATAGAAGAGAAGGTTAAGATAGAAGGTGATGATGAGCTTAAAATTGAAGAGAAGTGTGATGAGGTGTTAAGTGAGCAGATGCCATGTGACGAGGTGAATAATAGTGATGACCTGGACAAGAGTGAAGATGAAAAAGAGGCAAATACGGAGGACACGGTGATAGGAGATGAGGATGAGGAGGAAGAGGAGGAGGAGGAGGAGGAAGAAGAGGAGGAAGAGGAGGACGAGGAAGAGGAGGAGAAGGAGAAGGAAGTGGAGTTGAAACATATCATTCAGGAGGTGAAAGAAGAAATAAAAATGGAAACTGCAGAAACTGCCATTAATGTTAAAGAAGAAGTGAATGTTGAGGTTACTGAGGAAGATAGCAGCAAAGATAACAAGTCTGAAGACAAGGAAAGTATTGAGCTTACCAAAGATGATAAAGATGAACTTTTTGAAAATAAATGCAAGAAAGAGTTAGAAGATACATGTAAAGATAAAAAAGAAGAATGCAAAAGTAAAAATTCAGAGAAATTGGAAGATAAAAATAAAAGTAATGGTGAAAAGGACGAAAAGTGTGGGTCGGCTCTGCTGAGTCTGCAGCAGATGGATGAAGCCATGGCAAAGTGTGGCAGTAGTTTGACCTATGATAACCTGGTTTCCAATGAGCCAACTGTTGCACAGCTGCTTGCTCAGTCAGCTGCAAATCCTATTAAGTGGCCAAAGGACCGAATGCTGCAGTCTCGAATTGAACATCTCATGTATGCTGTGGAGCATAAAAAGTGGCCAGTTGGCATAGATTACCAAAGTAGTGAACAAGAAAGTAAATCCAGTGCCCTCCCTCAAGCCACCAGCAGTGCCTCATCACCCCACACATCAAACTCATCCGACCCTTTGGACTCTGAGCGCAGGAAACGGCGCCAGCTGGAGGCAGCAGAGGCAGAGCGACAGCGCATACAGGCTTTGTTGCATCCTAATCTTCAGCACACGTTAGGACTGAATAAGAGTTCCTCCAGTGCTGCTGCTGCTGCCGCCGCTGCTGCTGCCTTGGGTCTTTCACAGAGCTTTACTAGTGCCAGTCTTAGATCACTCATGGAACAATCAGATGAAAGGAGTAAAAAGGCCCAGCAACAGCTGGCAGCAGATTCACATGCATTGCGGCAGCTTCAAGCTCTGCAAGGAACTTTAGACTTGACTATCAAACCTGTTAATCCCAGTCATAATGCCATGGATATGGCTGCTAGTCTCTTGTCTCGTCGGGGCCCGGGCCGGCCCAGGCTGGATGATCCAGTGAGAACAATGGAGAAGAGACGTCTCAGTGAATCCCCCTTAGATTCTAGAACTCAGGAAAAGAAACGCAGAAAGCTTGATGAGATAGTATTAGGGCTTACATCTAAGGGTAAGAGTCCTGAAAACTCTGCTTCATCTTCTAAGGACACCAGTCCACTGTCTCTTCTTCGTGGCTCGTCTGTAACGTTGTTAAGTTCTCGTGACAAAAGTCAGGTAACCAACACTGTGACAACACCTAAACTGTCTTCTAGTATTAGTATCACACCCACCATATCTAAGCGATCTGGCGACTCCAGAGTGGAAGACGGCGGAGGAACGTCAAGTAAGAATACAACTACCTCCAGTGATAAAGAAAGCAAACCTGGGTTAGTGAAACAATCGGACTTGCCCCCAGGCGTAACGTTACCGCCTGGAATTGAGCTTTACCGTCCAACTGATGCTAAAGTGGATAAGTGGTTGGAACAACACCAAGGTCTCTTGGCAGATTCCTCAAGACCTTCTAAGGACCTGAAGAGACGAAAGATTGATTTTACTTCAATGGACTGGAGTCAGTTTTCTGGTGATGAACACATCAGTGTTGTCAACACTACCACTGGGCAGAGGGTTTGTAATATTTAGCTTTTGTTATACCTGTACTTTGATCTTGGTATTCACAAGATGACACCTTGATCACACTTATTATATTTTCATGTTTCAGTTTTGAAATGCATCATTTTGGAACTTGCACACACATTCATACATGCACATGATCATACATAAATACATATCTGAATAGAATAAACATTATTATGAAGAGACAGGTTGAGGAGAAAGGTTTTCCGATAAACTTGGGAATCTATTCGAAGAACCACAAGACAAGACAAGACAGGAGTGAAAAGGTGGATTCATTGCCTCTTCCTAAACTGCCTGCTGATCTTGTGCAACACAGTAGTACCACAGTTTACGAATTTAATCCGTACCTGGAGACTGTAAACCGAAGTGAATTTTCCCATAAGAAATAATGGGAAATGGATTAATCCGTTCCTGACTCCCGTAAAATTAACTTCAAAGTAAATTTTATACCTAATTCACCCAAATCTTCACTACAAAAGTATGTACAAGTTATTACTTGCCTTTACTGAGGACTCCTGTTGGCGTATGGAAGACGGTGAAGAGGAGAGGTGTTACTGTTTGGAAGGGGAGTCCCCCTTCCATTATAACATCAGGCAGTGATGACTTCTCTGGGGTACACTCTGGCACGTTTTGCCTGCATACCACTAGGACCTGTTTCTGGCTCGCTGCATGATTTTCTCATTTTTTTCTTGATTGTTTTTCCCTGTGTAATACAGTACTTGTCTGTAGTGAGACATCACATTGTCATTAATATGATCTATGCAATGGCCTGCTAAAGCTTTATCTGGGTAATTCTTTTCAGCAAAACTTTAAGTTCTTCCCATACAGTACATATTTTCTTAATTAACAAGGAAGGGACATCCTCTACTGCCTCCTCCTCCCCTGAAGATTTGTTATACTGCTTAGCTAGTTTAACAACACGTGTACCATTTTCATGTTTACGAATGATCTCTTGTTTTTCTATATGGTTATTCTCACATGTGTTTTCTTGCCTTGAACCATACCACTGGCTTTCTTGGGCCCCTACATAGCCTTCCCGGTTTGGTGCCTTCTTTTGATAATTACTTACTTACTTGGGCCCCATGGCGAGATACTTAATAACTTTTATGTTCAAATAGCCAAAAATCCGAAAAAAAAAAAATGTATATCCTTCTAAAGAATTCAGGCGGGATAGTCACTAGGTGGGAGGCACTGGGAAAAGAGGGCCGATTGCCATGTCACCACGTGCTAAGTCGGCCATACAGGTATCAACAAACTTGTATCCCGAGGTAAAGTTCATAACCCGATTCAAATTTTCCGAAGAAATCGGGCTCATAACCCAAAAAAGTTCGTAAAGAGGGCCATTCGTAAACCAAGGTACTGTAACACTGTATTTGTAAATTACTTCCCATTCTCATTTCAATATATTAATTAGGCTTCCTGCAGCATTCAATTGTCCTTTTCAGTTCTTACTGTCCTCTATTAGCTTTGTATCATCTACAAACATTGACCCCCCACCCCCCTCAATTTCCTGCCCATTATTGTCATAAGGGGGCTTGGTGGGTGGCTGTCAGGGTGTGTTGTTCCATGGGACATCATTTATATTTATCACTTTTTCTTACATTCCGTTGGCAGGATTGTTGGTCTTCTGTTACTGGTAACAAACTGCGTACACTTATGAGTAGTGTGTCCTCATGGCCGTCTTCCTACCACTGTAAACAGCGATGGGAAACGGCTCTGGCGAGGTTGTGTATTGGCTATACACGCTTAACTCATGGTCACTTAATGGAGCGCCGCCTTATTGTCCAAATTGCATTGTCCCTCTTACGGTTGTGCATATCCTTTTTGAATGTCCTTACTTCCAGGACGAGTGTGTCTCGTTTTCCGACCGTCCCTCGATGGAATTCTTGGTGAATCGGATGCTTTTGATATTGTTCGCCTTGTGCGTTTCTGTTCTCATATTGGCATCCTTGGTGATATTTACGCATTTTAGCACCCTCTGATTATTCCGCACATTTGATGGTGCTACATAGCCTTCCCGGTTTGGTGCCTTCTTTTGATAATTACTTGCTTACTTTTTCTTGCATTTCCATCTAAATTAATAATTTTATTAAGAAAAAATATATCCATATATTTTTTTTTTTCCCCACATAGGAAGTTATGACTATTTCAATAGCCACGCATTGAGGGTTAAGATTTCCAGGTTATCACTAGCAAGATTTTCAAGGTTTTATTATATTGTACATTGCACACAGAAATGATTTGTGTGCAAAGTGTTGGTTATCCAGTTTCCTTCTGATAGCACCCACCCTAACTCATCACTGTTAATAAGATGCCCCATCCATGTCTCCCACATCACCTCATCCTTCCTTGCATAGTTCTTCAATTTGCTTTTATAATAATATAGTAATATGTTCTTGTTTATTTCAGATAAGTGGACAAGAAGCACCTAGGCTCAAGTACCTTGCCCAGTGGCTTATGGAGCATCCTAACTATGATGTTGATCCTCAGTGGGCCGATATTGTGAAAGATCGTAGCAGTAGTGCGGGTTTTCTCTCTGATCTTCACAAGAAATTAGTGAATGCAGAAAAGAAGCACAGTGTCAGTCGTGCTTCCCTCATGTCTTCAGTGTCAAGTTATCTCCATGGCAGTACACCTTCTAGCAGCACCACTACATCCCCTCAGTCCCTGGCCTCTGGCTCTAACACCACTACCACATCTACCTCGGCTGCTGGAGGAAGCACTTGCGCTTTTCCCCTTTCGTACCATTCCTCCAAAGGCTTACCGTTTGATACCAAGAGTTTCCTTCAGGGGCTGGATCACAAGAGCCCTCTTACTACTGCAGCTCTTGCTGGATTGGATCCAAAACTCTTGGGATTTGATCCTAAACTGCTAGGAAGCCTCGATCCAAAAGCTCTTGGTCTAGACCCAAAGCTGCTACCTCCGTTAGATCCAAAATTATTAGCAGCTATGGGCCTAGACCTTAAAATTTTGGGGCTAGACACGAAGCATCATGAAACAAAACATCATGAAAAAGAGAGCAAAGCATCATCTTCACGAAGCTCGGACTCTAAGTCCTCATTGTTTAACATTGATCCAAAATTACTAGGTTTTGACCCTAAATTGCTAGCAGGATTAGATCACAAAACTTTAGCTTCACTTGATCCTAAGTTACTTGCGAGCCTGAGTGGATTAGATCCTAAAGCATTATCAGGTCTTGACTCTAAAGGTCTATCTGGACTTGATCCTAAAGTCTTGGGTATTGATCCAAAATTGTTAGCAGGCCTTGACCCCAAGCTTTTAGGTGGCTTAGACCCCAAATTATTAGGAGGCTTGGATCCTAAGTTGTTAGGTGGTCTAGATCCTAAATTATTTGGCGGGTTAGATCCCAAGTTATTAGGTTTAGACCCAAAATCATTAGGTGGTATAGATCCCAAATTATTAGGTGGTATTGATCCTAAACTACTGGCAGGTTTAGATCCTAAATTATTAGGAGGACTCGATCCAAAAATGATGTGCCTAGATCCAAAGATGCTTGGTTTAGACCCCAAAATGTTTGGTGGTATTGACCCCAAATTATTGGGAGGCTTGGATCCGAAGCTCCTAGGAGGATTAGATCCCAAGGCTCTTGGTGGTCTTGATGCCAAGCTGTTGGCAAGTATGGGTATGGACCCAAGCATGATGATGATGGCAGGCTTTGGTGGTTTACCAGGTATGGCTGGATTAGGAATGGCAAATCCTCTGTTAGGTGGATTGGCTGGATTTGGTATTCCAGGCTTAGCAAATCTGAATGATTTCCCATCAACCTCCAAGAATAAAGACCATAGAAATGCAGCCAGTTCAGCAGCTAATTTGTCGTTCCCAGGAATGTTTCCTGGTGCAAGCACAGCTGGGCTGATGTACCCACCTCTTGGCCTGGGTGGTTTAAGTTCCTTCCAGTTACCCTCCATATCTTCAGCTGCATCTACTGCTCTCCTTAATGGTCTACCTGCAAGCATAATGTCCATGGCAGGGACCTCACGTCACATGAATCAGGCTTCTACAACCATCAGCAGCAGTAGCAAGTGGAAACAAGATCAACGTAGAACTCGAGAGTCGAGGGAAGAGCACCGCAGCAGGATGGAGAGATTGGATCCTACAGATGAGATTGAACGAGGTCTGAATGTACGCAAAGAAAAATTGAAGGAGCAGTCTGGGCTCTCAAAAGAGGAGCGTTATCTATTAAAACAAATGAAAGCAGAACGGTTAGCGCGAGAGATAGAAGCTCGGGGAAGTCACGATCCGTATGCGGCTCATTTAGATTTGTCGTTACACTGGAGTCAAGAGAGTCATCGTAGTGAGAGGACACAAGATGCCCCAGAAAACTTAAGTCGTGAATCTGAACCTGCCAAACATGTACAAGGAGCAGATGCTCAAAATTTGAGCACAAAAGATATTGAAAATGGTGAAAGAAGTGGCACAAACTCTGATGTTGAGGAAGAGGACGAAAAGTCTTAGTGCAGTGGTGTTGTCCTACAAGTTATGTTCGTAATCACTAATTTAACCAACCTTGAAAGTATCGATTATATACTTTTAGTGTAAACTCGAGACGATATTTTAGTTAAAGTGAACGAAAGTGAATTCCATGTATGCAATTTGTATGAGTGAAATAATACCACAAACCCCCACCTCCAGTTTTCCATACTACTGCTCTTCATATATCCACACATCAAATATTCACTTTGACATTTAACTGTGATACTGACCTCATTATTTATTCCATATTTTGTGCGAAAATAATATATCAGCTGTCTGACGGGAACACATTTTCCATGTACTCTATTGTAATCTTTAAAAGGCAAAGTTTAAAGAAGTGTGAAAGTATATTATCTTTTCCATTAATAGTGTATGCAAGTTGATACAGTGAAAACTGCTTAATTGCAAAGGCGAGAATCCTTTTTGTTGCCTGGTATCGACGATTACAAACATTAGTGATGTATTAATTTGGATCTGACTGTTCCAAGCTGTTGCGAGAGGAAAGTCCTCTGTTTCTGGTGTATCTGGTCAGGCATGTGTAAACATTCTAGAAGCTGCTTTATATTGTATAATTGCAATTTCACACATTGAACCTCTCAAAAGTGCTTTAGGAGTCAAGTACAAGAGTGTAGAGATCTTTCCTTTGATAAAAGTGTTAGATCTTAAACCGGAAACCCATGTCTGTGTATATATTATTATTAAGAATGAATATAATTGTAAGCAAACTTTTGTAAAAGCTAAATGTAAACTGAAGTTCACTAATATTAAAGGGAACTTGGTGAGACTTTAATTGTATATTTACCCCATTGATCACCTATGACATGCTGACCTACCATGTTTTGCACTCCGGCTAGTTTTTGAGTTTGTTATATTCTGTGGTTATATTGGCTTAGTAATTTCTTTTGTATAATTAATGTTTGTAGACATATATATAAACAATGATTTTGAAGTATGATGATATTTTTTACTGAAGCTCATCCTTATTTTTGCTAACAAGAGTGTCAACACCTGACTGGTCTGACATTCTCATTCCTTGGCTATGATAACTATATTTAACCTTTTCCCCAATGTTAGTACCTTAGCAGCTACATTTTGAGTGGCAGTGGGGCTGTGTGCTTTGATCATAATGGGTTCTTATGGTGAGTTCCCAGAAGGGTCTTACCAAATGCCTGGTGGTTTAGCAGACAAATTTGGTCTTCTGCAATCCATGTATTTGCTATGCATGGAGACTTTGCCCATTTCCTTTTGGAAGTGCTCGTTTTGGGAGCACATGAACTACATTTGAACTAAGGAGTAGATGAGTATGCCCAGGATGCTACGGCTCCTAGGGAGAACACACGTCTTCGTTAGTTGGTAGAGGTGAAGCAGGTGGTTTGCTGCAGCCTAGATGAACGAATCTGCTGGACAAGGGTCAAGTGGAAATTAAGGAGTTGGTCCACGGTGTGCCATCTAATTCCTCAATGATGGCCTGCATGAGCTATACCCGAGTTCCCCGAGTCATGCTGGGACTGCATCTTATTTCCTTCCCCTAACTCTTTGGTTCTGTGAAGGGTAAACATCGTCTTTTCAGATGTTGCCACTTATGTGGCAGTGGTGACTTGAGTCACTGGTGTAAGAGATAGCTGTGGGAGTGGGGCATCTCATCTTGGGCCACCTGCTGTGGGAGTGGGGCATCTCATCTTGGGCCACCTGCTGTGGGAGTGGGGCATCTCATCTTGGGCCACCAGCTGTAGGGGTGGGGCATCTCATCTTGGGCTACCAGCTGTGGGAGTGGGGCATCTCATCTAGGGCCACCAGCTGTGGGAGTGGGGCATCTCATCTTGGGCCACCAGCTGTGGGAGTGGAGCATCTCATCTTGGGCCACCAGCTGTGGGAGTGGGGCATCTCATCTTGGGCCACCAGCTGTGGGAGTGGGGCATCTCATCTTGGGCCACCAGCTGTGGGAGTGGAGCATCTCATCTTGGGCCACTAGCTGTGTGAGTGGGGCGTCTCATCTTGGGCCACCAGCTGTGGGAGTGGGGCATCTCATCTTGGGCCACCAGCTGTGGGAGTGGAGCATCTCATCTTGGGCCACCAGCTGTGGAAGTGGGGTGTCTCATCTTTGGCCACCAATTGTGGGAGCGGGGCATCTCATCATGGAGTAATCTTTCTAACATTTCGATGATGATTCCACATTCTGGTGGCTTGGTTCTGTAGTTTGATGTTTAGTGTATGTATGTTCAGGAGCTCATAGAGCTCCTGGATTGTCTGGTGCCAACCAACGGTCATATGGTGGACGGTGTTTTGCTTAGCGCCTTGTCCTGTGCCCTGCTTGTAGTTTTTGCATGTTAGTTTTCTTTAAGGTATGTAGTGGTACTGAAAGTATGTAGTCCAGCCGCATCTATTCTAGATGCGGCTGGACTAGAACCTTATATAAGTGTAGCTGTATGTTTGAACTGAGGCTTCAGAATCTCTTGTTTTTCTAACGCTGTTTTTGCTTCATTATATCCTTGACATGAATTTTTTATACCTGTTCTATTGATCTTTAATCCCAGTATTCTGCCGACTTCTGCATATTGGATCGTGCGGTTGTCAAGGATAATGGGGTCTGGGTTTCCTTTTGCAATGTGTATTATCTGGCACTTTTGTTTATTTGTACTTATTTTCCATTGCTTTTCAAAAGTTGTTTATGAATTCAAAAGCTCTCCAATTTATTGGAGATTTTTTTTGTTTCTTCCAACCATGCTACTTTTTGCCACAGTAAATCTGACAAACACGATGTTCAGAGCCAGTCTTAAGAACAGGCTGAATGCTTTATTTCCTGCTTCACAGTTGTCAGGTGCTGAAAAGTCGCCTCAAATTTCTGGGTGAATCTCCCTACCCTCTATGTATCTTCCTGTCTCTTGTGTTTCTGCTTTCACATTGTCAATATAGGTCCCACAGAGCTCTATACCTTCCACTTTTGTCCTTCCCTACATCTGTGAATAAAGGGAACGGGATCCTTGATTTCATAATACTGACCTCTACCCAACCACCAGTACTGCACAGTTAAGCAAAACAAACAAGGGCGATAACACTCGGGTCTACATGTTTAAGGTATGACTTCTAACATGAAACCTGTGACATTCTCACTTCAGTCACACTTGTTAAAAAAATAGACTAACTACAAAATACTTATTAATTTTAAATAAAGAATGCTAATAATAATTATTTATAAGTTAACACAAGAAGCACACCAATGAAATTCAGTCAAGCAGTATATAATGACTGACAGGATCCCAACAAGAGGTCCATCATAGTGGGGTTGAAATAGCCTAAGCTACTCTATCCCTTTGAGATGTATTTTCTTGTGTCAATAAACATACTTGAACTTGAAGAGGTCCATCTTGTGGTGAGGGAGGCCGGCTGGAGACTCCCTGGGGATGGTGGGAGGTCTTGTGGTGAGGGAGGCCGGCTGGAGACTCCCTGGGGATGGTGGGAGGTCTTGTGGTGAGGGAGGCCGGCTGGAGACTCCCTGGGGATGGTGGAAGGTCTTGTGGTGAGGGAGGCCGGCTGGAGACTCCCTGGGGATGGTGGGAGGTCTTGTGGTGAGGGAGGCCGGCTGGAGACTCCCTGGGGATGGTGGGAGGTCTTGTAGTGAGGGAGGCCGGCTGGAGACTCCCTGGGGATGGTGGGAGGTCTTGTGGTGAGGGAGGCCGGCTGGAGACTCCCTGGGGATGGTGGAAGGTCTTGTGGTGAGGGAGGCCGGCTGGAGACTCCCTGGAGATGGTGGGAGGTCTTGTGGTGAGGGAGGCCGGCTGGAGACTCCCTGGGGATGGTGGGAGGTCGTGTGGTGATGGAGGCCGGCTGGAGACTCCCTGGGGATGGTGGGAGGTCTTGTGGTGAGGGAGGCCGGCTGGAGACTCCCTGGGGATGGTGGGAGGTCGGCTGCACCGTCTCCGTGCTCTAGCACGCATGATTGCTTCTAACACTGCTCTTCCATCATCTGTTTGACCCTACTCGTGACCTAAGGATTTTGATATTTGTCGTGATTAACATCATTAACATTACACATTGATTTACACATACATAAGCACCTTGTTGAATTTATTGATACCTATGTTGCTTTTAACTCTACCCGGACTCATGCTGCCCCTTCTTAGGAGGCTGCTTTGTTTTGTATTGGTGACACCCTGGTTCGTTTCTCCAAACACTGTACAGTATATCCAATTAAATGACAGCATTCACATAGTCTCCCGCACAATGCTGTGACTGGAGATAAGGAACTCGAAGACTGCCATGGTGATATTAAATTAAATACATCCTCGAGGCCTAAAGTTCTATATTCCAGACTGACATAGTCACTCATAGACACTCATAGTCACTCACTCATGTAGAACATGACAAAACATAATTTTACTCTAATACTTTTTTATAACGAAATTTGGTCCAATGGTTTCGTCTAATTTTGTAATAACATAATACTATTTCAGAATAAAAATATTTTTGTATGTTCTACATTGAGCATCAACATTATAGCGAGTACATATGTCATATTTCTTCATTACGTACGTAATGCTGGGAAACTTTGGGTAGCTTTAGGAAATTAGATGGACCCGACTTGGCTAATACGTCACTCACCATAATGAAGAATTGGCAGAATGAATTTATTTCATATCATTTCTTAGAAAGTATAGGATTGAAGAAAATTAATCACTTAGAGTACTGATTAATTTTGGGAGAGACAGAGACAGACAGACACACACACACACACACACAGACACACACACACACACACACACACACACACACACACACACACACACACACACACACACACACACACACACACACACACACACACACACACACACACACACACACACACACACACACCCCCCCTCACCCTCACCCTCACCCTCGTGCCTCGTAGGGGGGGCCTCGTAGCCTGGTGGATAGTGCGCAGGACTCGTAATTCTGTGGCGCGGGTTCGATTCCCGCACGAGGCAGAAACAAATGGGCAACGTTTCTTTCACCCTAAGTGCCCCTGTTACCTAGCAGTAAATAGGTACCTGGGAGTTAGTCAGCTGTCACGGGCTGCTTCCTGGTGTGTGTGTGTGTGTGTGTGTGGTGTGGGGAAAAAAAAATAGTAGTTAGTAAACAGTTGATTGACAGTTGAGAGGCGGGCCGAAAGAGCAAAGCTTAACCCCCGCAAAAACACAACTAGTAAACACACACACACACACACACACACACACACACACACACACACACACACACACACACACACACACACACACACACACACACACACATACACACACACACACACACACACACACACACACACACACACACACACACACACACACACACCGACCCAGAAGGGCCGCAACAGCCGGGGCTCAGATCCCGCCAATAATAACACCACAAAACTGCTGCATACAGGCGGTTGTCTTTTGTGTGAGAGCCAGTCTTGGTGGAGGCCTTTACCAGGGTGGCCGCCAGGGAGGCCGCCAGGGTGGCCGCCAGGGTGGCCGTCAGGGTGGCCGTCAGGGTGGCCGCCAGGGTGGCCGCCAGGGTGGCCGTCAGGGAGGCCGCCAGGGTGGCCGCCAGGGAGGCCGCCAGGGTGGCCGCCAGGGTGGCCGCCAGGGTGGCCGCCAGGGTGGCCGTCAGGGAGGCCGCCAGGGTGGCCGCCAGGGTGGCCGCCAGGGTGGCCGCCAGGGAGGCCGTCAGGGAGGCCGCCAGGGTGGCCGCCAGGGTGGCCGCCAGGGTGGCCGCCAGGGTGGCCGCCAGGGTGGCCGCCAGGGTGGCCGTCAGGGAGGCCGCCAGGGTGGCCGCCAGGGTGGCCGCCAGGGTGGCTGCCAGGGTGGCCGCCAGGGTGGCCGTCAGGGTGGCCGCCAGGGTGGCCGCCAGGGTGGCCGCCAGGGTGGCCGTCAGGGAGGCCGTCAGGGAGGCCGTCAGGGAGGCCGCCAGGGTGGCCGCCAGGGTGGCTGCCAGGGTGGCCGCCAGGGTGGCCGCCAGGGTGGCCGCCAGGGTGGCTGCCAGGGTGGCCGTCAGGGAGGCCGTCAGGGAGGCCGTCAGGGTGGCCGCCAGGGTGGCTGCCAGGGTGGCCGCCAGGGTGGCCGCCAGGGTGGCCGTCAGGGTGGCCGCCAGGGTGGCTGCCAGGGTGGCCGTCAGGGAGGCCGTCAGGGTGGCCGCCAGGGTGGCTGCCAGGGTGGCCGCCAGGGTGGCCGTCAGGGAGGCCGCCAGGGTGGCCGCCAGGGTGGCCGCCAGGGTGGCCGCCAGGGTGGCCGTCAGGGAGGCCGCCAGGGTGGCCGTCAGGGAGGCCGCCAGGGTGGCCGCCAGGGTGGCCGCCAGGGTGGCCGTCAGGGAGGCCGTCAGGGAGGCCGTCAGGGAGGCCGCCAGGGTGGCCGCCAGGGTGGCTGCCAGGGTGGCCGCCAGGGTGGCCGCCAGGGTGGCCGCCAGGGTGGCTGCCAGGGTGGCCGTCAGGGAGGCCGTCAGGGTGGCCGCCAGGGTGGCTGCCAGGGTGGCCGCCAGGGTGGCTGCCAGGGTGGCCGTCAGGGTGGCCGCCAGGGTGGCTGCCAGGGTGGCCGTCAGGGAGGCCGTCAGGGTGGCCGCCAGGGTGGCTGCCAGGGTGGCCGTCAGGGAGGCCGCCAGGGTGGCCGCCAGGGTGGCCGCCAGGGTGGCCGCCAGGGTGGCCGTCAGGGAGGCCGTCAGGGAGGCCGCCAGGGTGGCCGTCAGGGAGGCCGCCAGGGTGGCCGCCAGGGTGGCCGCCAGGGTGGCCGCCAGGGTGGCCGTCAGGGTGGCCGCCAGGGTGGCCGCCAGGGTGGCCGTCAGGGTGGCCGCCAGGGTGGCCGCCAGGGTGGCCGTCAGGGTGGCCGCCAGGGTGGCCGTCAGGGTGGCCGCCAGGGTGGCCGTCAGGGAGGCCGTCAGGGTGGCCGCCAGGGTGGCCGCCAGGGTGGCCGCCAGGGTGGCCGTCAGGGCGGCCGCCAGGGTGGCCGTCAGGGTGGCCGCCAGGGTGGCCGTCAGGGAGGCCGTCAGGGAGGCCGCCAGGGTGGCCGCCAGGGTGGCCGCCAGGGTGGCCGTCAGGGTGGCCGCCAGGGTGGCCGCCAGGGTGGCCGTCAGGGTGGCCGCCAGGGTGGCCGCCAGGGTGGCCGTCAGGGAGGCCGTCAGGGAGGCCGCCAGGGTGGCCGCCAGGGTGGCCGCCAGGGTGGCCGCCAGGGTGGCCGTCAGGGTGGCCGCCAGGGTGGCCGCCAGGGTGGCCGCCAGGGTGGCTGCCAGGGTGGCCGCCAGGGTGGCCGCCAGGGTGGCTGCCAGGGTGGCCGCCAGGGTGGCCGCCAGGGTGGCCGCCAGGGTGGTAACCAGGGTGGCTGCCAGGGTGGTAACCAGGGTGGCCGTCAGGGTGGTAACCAGGGTGGCCGCCAGGGTGGTAACCAGGGTGGCTGCCAGGGTGGTAACCAGGGTGGCCGTCAGGGTGGTAACCAGGGTGGCTGCCAGGGTGGTAACCAGGGTGGCCGCCAGGGTGGTAACCAGGGTGGCCGTCAGGGTGGTAACCAGGGTGGCTGCCAGGGTGGCCGCCAGGGTGGCCGCCAGGGTGGTAACCAGGGTGGCCACCAGGGTGGCCGTCAGGGAGGCCGCCAGGGTGGCCGTCAGGGTGGCCGCCAGGGTGGCCGCCAGGGTGGCCGTCAGGGTGGCCGCCAGGGTGGCCGCCAGGGTGGCCGTCAGGGTGGCCGCCAAGGTGGCCGTCAGGGTGGCCGTCAGGGTGGCCGTCAGGGTGGCCGCCAGGGTGGCCGCCAGGGTGGCCGTCAGGGTGGCCGCCAGGGTGGCCGCCAGGGTGGCCGCCAGGGTGGCCGCCAGGGTGGCCGTCAGGGTGGCCGCCAAGGTGGCCGTCAGGGTGGCCGTCAGGGTGGCCGCCAGGGTGGCCGTCAGGGTGGCCGCCAGGGTGGCTGGTTGTTTTGGCGGCTGGCTGTCTCGGTGGCTACCTAATTGGATGCCCGGGTGGGTGACTGACCTTCCGTCCAAGTGGGTGATTGACTAGGTGGGTAGCCGACCAGGTGGGTGTTTGGGTGGGAGACTTGTGATGAGGTGGGTCGCTGGCTGACCATGTGACCAGGTGGGTGGGCGGGTGAACGAGTAGGTGGGTGGCAGGGTGGGTGGCGTGCATCACTGCATCCTGGAGGTGGCAAGGCCGCCGTCTGGAGTCCGGCTGAGTCAGCATGGTGTACCCCCTTGCCCCTCCGCCACACAAAACCTCCCCCCTCTCTTTCCCTACACTCCCTCCCTCAAACAAGGCACTAAGGAGAGCAGCAAAGCACCGTCCACCATATGACCAGACAGTACAGGAGCTCCATGAACTCCTGAACACACACCCACTAAATATCGGATTACAGCACCAAGCCATCAGGGTGTGGAACACCTTCGAAATGTTGGAGGACCCAATGTTAGAAAGGTTACTCCAAGATGAGACGCCCCGCTCCCACAGCTGGTGGCCCAAGAGCCGCGATTTACTAGATGAAAACCCAGCCCCACAGTACATAATTCCGAAATGAAATACTGACCAGAAATCTCTCCCCCAATATATGTATGTATGTATTATATATATATATATATATATATATATATATATATATATATATATATATATGTCGTACCTAGTAGCCAGAACGCACTTCTCAGCCTACTATACAAGGCCCAATTTGCCTAATAAGCCAAGTTTTCCTGAATTAATATATTTTCTCTAATTTTTTTCTCATAAAATGATAAAGCTACCCATTTCATTATGTATGAGGTCAATTTTTTTTTATTGGAGTTAAAATTAACGTAGATATATGACCAAACCTAACCAACCCTACCTAACCTAACCTAACCTATCTTTATAATTTAGGTTCGGTTAGGTAGCCGAAAAAGTTAGGTTAGGTTAGGTTAGGTAGGTTAGGTAGTCAAAAAAACATTAATTCATGAAAACTTGGCTTATTAGGCAAATCGGGCCTTGCATCGTAGGCTGAGAAGTGCGTTCTGGCTACTAGGTACGACATATATATATATATATATATATATATATATATATATATATATATATGTCGTACCTAGTAGCCAGAACGCACTTCTCGGCCTACTACGCAAGGCCCGATTTGCCTAATAAGCCAAGTTTTCATGAATAAATATATTCTCTCTAATTTTTTCTCGTGAAATGATAAATCTACCCATTTCATTATGTATGAGGTCAATTTTTTATATTAGAGTTAAAATTAACGTAGATTTATGACCGAACCTAACCAACCCTACCTAACCTAACCCAACCTATCTTTATAGGTTAGGTGACGTTAGGTAGCCAAAAAAGTTAGGTTAGGTTAGGTAGGTTAGGTAGTCGAAAAACAATTAATTCATAAAAACTTGACTTATTAGGCAAATTGGGCCTTGCATAGTAGGCTGAGAAGTGCGTTCTGGCTACTAGGTACGACATATATATATATATATATATATATATATATATATATATATATATATATATATATATATATATATATATATATATATATATATATATATATATATATAATGTTGAACAGTGTCTTCTGTGTTGGCATCGTTATATTCCGGTCTTGTCCTTACTCTCATGGTGGGTAGAGTAAATAGTTCCGTGATTTGGGTGTTCATGGTAGGTTGTTCTATTCTTATGTGAATTGCTTCAAGAATTTGTAATCTTCTTACATCTTGGGTTTTGTGTATTATACAGGTATTTTTGTTCAACATTTCTCTTGTTATATATATATATATATATATATATATATATATATATATATATATATATATATATATATATATATATATATATATATATATAATATATAATGTATATATATATAATATATAATGTATATATATATAATATATAATGTATATATATATAATATATAATGTATATATATATATAATATATAATGTATATATATAATATATATAATGTATATATATAATATATATAATGTATATACATTATATATAATGTGTATATATATAATGTGTATATATATAATGTATATATAATGTATATATATAATGTATATATATATAATGTATATATATAATGCATATATATAATGTATATATATAATGTATATATATTATATATATAATATATATATATAATATATATATATAATATATATATATATATATATAATATATATATATATATATATATATATATATATATATATATATATATATATATATATATATATATATATATATATATATATATATATAACGTGTGGAAGCATCGGAGTGTGTATATGGGAATGCTACACAGTATTAGTCTTGAAACATCCATATATATGCGGAAATATATGAAATGTTCCTGTAAAATAACAAATGAATGCAAAAAGGTGACACTTAAGGATGAGAGGCTTAGATTATTACATTATGGAGTCAGTAGATGTACCAATAGTACGGTAGTTAATTTACGTTAATAACATAATGGAAATACATGGTGTAGTTTAGAAAAACAACTGGACTCTTTCACGTAACATTTTCTTTGGAACATAACAGAACACTGAGTAAAATAGTAATTTAAGGTCAATAGAACATAACAGAACACTGAGTAAAATAGTAATTTAAGGTCAATAGAACATAACAGAACACTGAGTAAAATAGTAATTTAAGGTCAATAGAACATAACAGAACACTGAGTAAAATAGTAATTTAAGGTCAATAGAACATAACAGAACATTGAGTAAAATAGTAATTTAAGGTCAATAGAACATAACAGAACATTGAGTAAAATAGTAATTTAAGGTCAATAGAACATAAAGAACAGGAGTAAACACTTTAACAAAGAAATACAAGATATTAGATGACAATACATATAGAAAGTATATAATTCTTATTAAATAAAAATATAAGAGTAACACAAAAACATCTATTACAAGGGCAAATGTGAGTGAAATTATTTAGTACATGGTATTGATTATAAGATAAATATTACATGACATTATGTAAATATTTCTTAGTCTATCTTTTAAACTGGTTGGGTGACATTCAACTGTTGGGTGACACACAACCGTTGGGTGACACACAACCGTTGGGTGACACAACCCCGTTGGGTGACATTCAACTGTTGGGTGACACACAACCGTTGGGTGACACACAACCGTTGGGTGACAACCGTGTGGTGACACACAACTGTTGGGTGACACACAACCGTTGGGAGACACACAACCGTTGGGTGACACACAACCGTTGGGTGACACACAACCGTTGGGTGACACACAACCGTTGGGAGACACACAACCGTTGGGTGACACAACTGTTGGGAGACACAACCGTTGGGTGACACACAACCGTTGGGAGACACACAACCGTTGGGAGACACACAACCGTTGGGTGACACACAACCGTTGGGTGACACACAACCGTTGGGAGACACACAACCGTTGGGTGACACAACTGTTGGGAGACACAACCGTTGGGTGACACACAACCGTTGGGAGACACACAACCGTTGGGAGACACACAACCGTTGGGTGACACAACTGTTGGGAGACACACAACTGTTGTACCGGGGGTACCACCAAGCGGGATTACGCTAGGCCAGCTGGCCCCCAGGGAATTAGTTTCCAAATTTCTATATGAAAATGGTTTGTTGTCTAGGTGCAGATAGCCTAACCCTGGTCAAAGCGGGGGATGGTAAACTCCAGTTAAAACTTCAACTATTTATTAATTAATGAAAAACCCCAAGTAACATCACAATACTCTACCACATACTACTTTACGTTAACTCTCAGGCTCCACATAGGCAAGAGACGAGATTGACATACTAGTGGTGGTGTCTACGATCCCTTAAGGGGCAATTCCACTAACTTAGGGACATAGAAAAACAGGTGCTTCACTGGCCAATGCCTGGGTCCCAGTTTACAAAATTATACTTAGTACAGAAGGGTGGCATAGAATATAGATTGGTACTTATCTTAATTAATAAACCTTAGAGCATTTATAGAAGGAGAGGATGTAAAAAATGAGGACGCCATACCGCAAGACCAGCCTCGTCCCTCGCCCCAACCCAGAAGGAAAATACAGCCTGGCTCCTTGCTCTTGGTGCTGGCTTAGTAAAACTGATCGTCCAGTAAACACTTTCTCGAACCTCTTTATAAAAAATTGAATTGCCACCATTCAATTCTTAGTATTGAATATAGTATATAACTTAGTATATAACTTCCTAGCTTTACAATACACTACACAACATATCACCACAGTGTATCTAACTAGCTAGGAACCCCAAATAATCTTATGTCTGGCAGGGACTACACAACCCACCATTTTTGAGTTAAGGTAAGTAATTTGTCTCTCTCTCTCTCTCTAAAATATATATTATATATATATATATATATATATATGTCGTACATATATATATATATATATATATATATATATATATATATATATATATATATATATATATATATATATATATATATATATATATATATATATATATCACTGAAAACTCACACCCCAGAAGTGACTCGAACCCATACTCCCAGGAGCAACGCAACTGGTATGTACAAGACGCCTTAATCCACTTGACCATCACGACCGGACAAAATGAGGTGATAGCCTAAGCTATTTGAACCACCCCACCGCCGGCACTCGGATAGTAATCTTGGGTATAGCATTTTACCAAATCACCTCATTCTTTGGGGCACACGTGAGGAACACAAATGTCCTGGGGACCATTCAGGCTTGTTCGCATATATATATATATATATATATATATATATATATATATATATATATATATATATATATATATGTCGTACCTAGTAGCCAGAATGCACTTCTTGGCCTACTATGCAAGGCCCGATTTGCCTAATAAGCCAAGTTTTCATGAATTAATTGTTTTTCGACTACCTAACTTACCTAACCTAACCTAACCTAACTTTTTCGGCCACCTAACCTAACCTAACCTATTAAGATAGGTTAGGTTTGGTTAGGTAGGGTTGGTTAGGTTCGGTCATATATCTACGTTAATTTTAACTCCAATAAAAAAAATTGACCTCATACATAATGAAATGGGTAGCTTTATCATTTCATAGGAAAAAAGTTAGAGAAAATATATTAATTCTGGAAAACTTGGCTTATTAGGCAAATCGGGCCTTGCATAGTAGGCTGAGAAGTGCGTTCTGGCTACTAGGCACGACATATATATATATATATATATATATATATATATATATATATATATATATATATATATATATATATATATATATATATATATATATATATATATATATATATATATATATATATATATATATTAGTATATTTTGGTAGCAGTCTTTCCTGTAGACATATATTATTAAATATGACCGAAAAAGTAAGATTAATAATTCTAACACGAATTTTCCCAATCTTTCGTACATTTCTTTTCACTGTTGGAGGTAATTCAAAAATCAATTCTCCAAAATTCATTTTTATTTCTAGTCTGACGCGACACTTGAGCGCGTTTCGTAAAACTTATTACATTTTCAAAGACTTTTAGTTAACACATACACAACTGAATAGAACTTACACAGCTCCGATTTTGTTTATATCTACATTTGAGTGAGGTGGATGGGGTGAGGTGGTATTTAATAAGGTATTAATTTCATCAACACAAGCCAGAACATGAAACAATGGGTATTGAATAGAAGTGATTGTAGAAAGCCTATTGGTCCATATTTCTTGATGCTTCTATATTGGAGCGGAGTCTTGAGGTGGGTAGAATTGGCTCAACAGCCAATTAATGCACAACTATATTCTACCCACCTCAAGACTCCGCTCCAATATAGAAGCATCAAGAAATATGGACCAATAGGCTTTCTACAATCACTTCTATTCAATACCCATTG
The DNA here is from genome assembly GCF_040958095.1 of Procambarus clarkii. NCBI lineage: Eukaryota > Metazoa > Arthropoda > Malacostraca > Decapoda > Cambaridae > Procambarus > Procambarus clarkii. The sequence goes on along the minus strand of NC_091241.1, from coordinate 4,528,204 downwards.
TTTCATGTTCTGGCTTGTGTTGATGAAATTAATACCTTATTAAATACCACCTCACCCCATCCACCTCACTCAAATGTAGATATAAACAAAATCGGAGATGTGTAAGTTCTATTCAGTTGTGAATGTGTTAACTAAAAGTCTTTGAAAATGTAATAAGTTTTACGAAACGCGCTCAAGTGTCGCGTCAGACTAGAAATAAAAATGAATTTTGGAGAATTGATTTTTGAATTACCTCCAACAGTGAAAAGAAATGTACGAAAGATTGAGAAAATTCGTGTTAGAATTATTAATCTTACTTTTTCGGTCATATTTAATAATATATATATATATATATATATATATATATATATATATATATATATATATATATATATATTATATAACGATACACACGCTGCTTTCTTGCCTAAAATCTATCTAACTAGCCCTATAATTTCTCACATTACAATCTTATAATCTTCAGAGACTATCACAATAATAATTAACCTAAGGGTCCCTACATCGTGTGTGTAAACAATGCAGATCCCGTTCCTCTGCCAGAAATGGGAAACTTGGAAACATGTCAGATATAAAAGCAGAGAAATTGATGTAACGATGACCAGATTAAAGTTGGGAAAAACCAAACTGGCAGCACACAGCTCTAAGTACAGAACAGATATTAACGAACTCTGCAGCCACTGTCAGGTGCCTGAAACAATCGAACACTATCTCCTTCACTGCTTCCGACATCATAGTGCCAGAGTAAATTTCAAACAAACATTTATCGCACATAAAATACCCTTTTACCATCGAGCATATATTAGGAGGAGGTGACCACTCGTTACAGGAAAAATACCAAGTAGTCAAAGCACTGGCTAAATATCTCCAGTCGACCAACAAATAACAAATTGGGTCACATCTGACCCGCGCCACATTTATACCTGGCGCCACCAACAGTTAAACACAGAAAACAATTGCCTCGTCGCAGTACCATGGATCAGCTGACGCCATGAACACAACACACCGCCCTACGGTACGGCAAGTAGTGACTCTTAATACATCCACCTCTGTTTTAGCCGCCGCTCCTTTATCTACAGCACAACGCAACGATGAGGGGAGACATGATCACCACCTACAAAATTCAAATGGTTTAGCATGGGTGGAACACGAACAAGGTGAAAACTGAGTACCCAAATGAACCACAGGGACATTATAAAGATTATTTTCAGTGTCATAGTAGTTTATAACAAATGGGCTGCATTAGACAGTGATGTGGTGGAGGCAGACTCCATATAGTTTCAAATGTGGATTTGATAGAGCCCAGTAGGCTCCAGAATCTGACTGACAGTTGAGAGGCGGGACCAAAGAGCCTAAGCTCAACCCCCCCCCCCCTCAAGCACAACTAGGTGAGTACAGGCACCCCGTTTACATGTCGAATACCTCTTGTGTCACTATACCCTTTAGACAGGCACCCGTTTACACGCCTAGGACACCCAACGTGTAGTCACCAGTTAGAAAGGGACCCGTCCAGGCGTCCCGGGACCCCCACGTCACACCACCTGTTAGACAGGGACCCGTCCTCGCTTCCAGGACCCCCCACGTCACACCACCTGTTTAACAGATATATGTCTATACGTTCTGGACCCCCAACGTTATACCACCGTTAGACAGGGACCCGTCTACACGTCCATTACTCCCCCCCATGCCCTCCCCACGATTCTACCCGTTAGACAGGAACCCATCTGCACCCCTAGACCCCCCACGCCCAGGATTGGGCCGTGAGAAATATCAGCCGAAGGTGGAGCCCACCCAGGTGAGCCTCTCTCACTCCCACTCTACCAAGTCCCCACCACCAGTGTGGCAGAGATGGGCGTGTTGGAGGGCAGCGGCGGCCTGGGCGTGGTGTAGGTGGGGGGAGTGGGTGGTGTAGGTGTGGGGTTGGGGGGAGTGGGTGGTGTTGGTGTGGGGGAAGTGGGTGGTAAGCGGCCAGGTGCGGCAGATGGGGGAAGGGGGATGAACCACCGGCTCCAATGTCTTACTCAGAGCTGTGGCCACCCCTCCCGGAGGCCACGGTGCCGCATCTCTCAAAGAAGGCCCTCCCTGCCCAAACAGTCCAACCCCGCACAACCGAACCCCACCCTTTAAAGACACTCTTCTTTCTCCCCCCCTCTCTGGAAGAATACCTCCTCCCCAGGCCGCACCTGGCCGCAGTCGACCTCTTTCAGCGCCTCCGGCCGCAGCATGGATGACGGAGCTGGGAGATGTGGCAACAGTGCCCCATGTCGACAGTATCGGTAATGTAATCTAAGACAAGTACACCAACCCACTCTTGACCCACCCCCCGCCCACCGCTGCCTTGCAGCCCACTCTTGACCCCCCCCCCACCACTGCCTTGCAGCCCACTCTCAACACACCACTGCCCAGCATCCCACTCTTGACCCACCACTGCCCTGCAGCCTACTCTTCACCCACCGCTATCCTACAGCCTACTATCGACCCACCTCCACCCTGCAGCCTACTCTCAACCCACCTCCACCCTGCAGCCTACTCTCAACCCACCTCCACCCTGCAGCCTACTCTCAACCCACCTCCACCCTGCAGCCTACTCTCAACCCACCTCCACCCTGCAGCCTACTCTCAACCCACCTCCACCCTGCAGCCAACTCTCAACCCACCTCCACCCTGCAGCCTACTCTCAACCCACCTCCACCCTGCAGCCTACTCTCAACCCACCTCCACCCTGCAGCCAACTCTCAACCCACCTCCACCCTGCAGCCTACTCTCAACCCACCTCCACCCTGCAGCCTACTCTCAACCCACCTCCACCCTGCAGCCTACTCTCAACCCACCTCCACCCTGCAGCCTACTCTCAACCCACCTCCACCCTGCAGCCTACTCTCAACCCACCTCCACCCTGCAGCCTACTCTCAACCCACCTCCACCCTGCAGCCTACTCTCAACCCACCTCCACCCTGCAGCCTACTATCAACCCACCTCCACCCTGCAGCCTACTCTCAACCCACCTCCACCCTGCAGCCTACTATCAACCCACCTCAACCCTGCAGCCTACTCTCAACCCACCTCCACCCTGCAGCCTACTCTCAACCCACCTCCACCCTGCAGCCTACTCTCAACCCACCTCCACCCTGCAGCCTACTCTCAACCCACCTCCACCCTGCAGCCTACTCTCAACCCACCTCCACCCTGCAGCCTACTCTCAACCCACCTCCACCCTGCAGCCTACTATCAACCCTCCCCAGTTGTGTAAAAGTGGCCTATAGGACATGCACTTTTTTTAAGTGGGCACCAGATCGGTGGCCCGATTTTTTCTTGGTGGTCCCTTAGCGACTGCACGTCGTTGTCGCCAAATATGTTTGTGTCTAGTCAAAGATTGCGTATTTGTGCTAAATATTTGTTGTTTCTAGAGGAAGATCGGTTATTGGTATACAAATATTTGTTTTCGATTCCGTGCCATAGTCACCAAAATTTGTTTGGGCCTTGGTGTCTACTACTAGGTTTATTAATTTTCCCATTATACATTATCATTACTGTTTAATTCTACAGTTAAGCCGTATATGCCACATCCTACTTTTATCAAAGTCAATCATCTCTCCCATAACAGTCATGGAAGCTGCAGAATGCCAAGTAGCCTAAGTAATGGAGTCTCGAGCGAACCCAACGCTTTGGCTCCAGTTCAGGTATCAGGATTTCTTGGGTCTAGGCAAACAGTTGAGTTCGGTCGGCAGGGTTTTTAGGTGGAGCAAAGTACATAGGAAAACATCAGACAGTTTTTAAAGGAAGGTAAGCCAATATGGTTTGTGCAAGGTTGGACGAGTCCCGCCTCTACTCATAGGTCTCACTTGTATTGTAAATATTGGAGCTATATTTATGAAATATAAAACAACCACACTTGGGATGTAGTATAGGGATAAGAGCTAGTTCTTAGCACCCGCTTCTTTCCTACACATTTTTCCTCAGTTGCAGTTTCGTTACCATTCGCTCAATTCCCACAAAAGTTTAAATTTATACCCTTGGGACTAAGTCTAGGAAAAGGAGCTAGTTCCTGGGACCCGCCTCTATCACAGGACATTTCGTTATCAGTCACTTAATTCTCGCAGAATTAAAAAACGATACACTTGGAACAGACCTTAGAAATAGGCTCTAGTTCTTGGACCCCTGCCTTTTTCCATTAATATTATTTTCAGTACATCATATCTCAGTCAATTGTTCATTTTCCTCTAAATTTTAAACGAGTACACTAACCTTACTTCAAATGTTCAAGGAGAACATCTTATGGGAGTATTTTAGGGAAGTTTTCAGGAGTAAGCAAGAGACTGAGGTATGAAACAGACACAAAGGGCAGCGCCCTTGTAATACACTAACCTTCAGGGGTGAAACACAGTCTGATAACACTTGTTATCAGATAGAGTAAGTTTGGTACTGATCTACATGTTATGCTAGGTCAGGGAAGTAAGGCCGTCCTTCTCCCTACTCCCCTACAAGAGCCCCCCCCTTCATTTTTTTTTTTTTGCCCCGAGGGGCGAGTTTATTGGGCAGCGCCACTCATCTTGTGAGTGGACATACCGCCATAGTGACAGTATTGGGCAGAGCCGCTCATCCTGTGAGTGGACATACCTCCATAGCAGTATGTACAACACTCCCCAATAGGAAGAAAACCCGCTGGGTTGTTCATCCTGTCACTTGTACCCAAACACAGCTGGGACTTGCTTAACTGCAATGGCACGCAATCTCAAGTGGACAGCTCCTCAAATAAGAAGATTAACATCTGTCAACTCTCAAAAGCTTACGTTATCTTGCGGGTGCAAAATGGGGAAATCTTTTAAGAACAGTATCAATATTTGACAAATAGTGTTTTCCTAATTCAAACAATGTGGGGTTTATTATTCTACACATAGTTCTAATGTCTCTCAGGTGTTCACATTCACGTAGATAGTGGTCAAGGCGGTGTCCATCACTCTCATCACAGATTCTGCAGCTTCGCTGATCAACATTTGCTTCCATTCCGTATCTTCATGGATATTTGTATCCCAGACGGATTCTCGCTATTACTGACTCTCCCTCGTCCACCTCCTCTTCGTCCATAATGATTGGGATTGCCAGCTGCAACCATGTTGTACCATCGTACAGATTCACTGGTTTGTGCTTCTCTCCTCCTTTCCTCAGTTACCTTGTCACGGTGATGTTGCCTGACAATACCTCTAATTTGTAGTAGTCTTGGGTATGAAGTATTCAATATGGTCTCCTTCAGCGCCTTCAGCAGCCAGCACATCTGCTCGTTCATTCCCACATATTCCAACATGGGAGGGGATCCACAGAAACTTGATGACTCTTCCCTGATTGGTAAGTACTCTCACAGCTCTCTTGATTTCAGCGACTATTGCAAGATTTTCTGCCCGATTTTTACTTAGGATTTGCAGTGCGGCTTTTGAATCGGTGCAAATCACTGCACCATTAGTGTTCCGTTCAAGAAACCTTAACGCCATAACAATGGCAGTTAGCTCTGCTTGCGTTGAAGAGGCATAGTTCTCAATACGTGCTTTTTCTTCATTTCTGCGTTGGAAGGTATTATCCTTGATTACCGTGTATGCTGCACCAGCCCTGCCATTGATAGGATTAGATGACCCGTCAGTGTAGATTTGATCTAATTCATCTCCGGCTTCTTTATAAATTTCCTCGAGATACTTGTGCCTCATTTCTTGTGGTATCATGTTGGATTTTTTCATTGCCATTTCATTGATGATAATCTTGCATGAGTCATCCTCCCAGGGAGGTAACTTCTCTACAGGCAGGAGCTCACGGTCATGACAATAGTCATGACAACTGACTAAGGGTCAGGCTTACGAATACATAATGTTGCAAGATTTCAACAAAATTCCCCAAACTATTCAGCAGATAAGCAGCAATAAGTTTAACACATTGTGCAATGGATACGTTTCTACCCCAAAGAATCCACTGTGTGGAAGAGACTTATCAACATGCCCATCCAGTCATTATAAATAATATAACACAGTGTACTAAGCTGGACTCCGCATAGAGCAATGGAACTCAGCAAATTATACAGAGACATAGGCCTCCTGATGTGCACTAAAACAGAAGTGAAAAAGAAACAGGGAAAAAGGAGGAAACCCCACCTCCATTTAAAACTTTGACTCAAATATCAGAGTAACAAGGTTATCGCGAATAACCGAACTCAATTACGGGCTCGCCATAGCCCGTGCTACATGGACATTTCATTCTGAGTAGCTAAATCTGAAACAAGAACAACAACTCCATCTCATGGGGAGATGGAGAGAACACATTTACGGGCTCACTATAGCCTGTGCCACATGGACACTTTGAGTAGTTAAATCTAAAATAACAACAAACACCGTTGATGAGCCTGCCTTCAGAATAGTAACAGGTCTTCAGATGAAAAAGGCTGCCTGTGATCCAAAAATCTTAAGGCAAATCATAGATAAGCAAATGAGCAGCAATGCAGCAGCAGGAGCCACCCACATCTTCACAGACGGATCGGTAGGCACAGAATATGAGAGTGCTGGCGCTGCTCTTTGCACGGCCAGCGAACAGGCATACTGGTGACTGGGAGGACCAGTATCATCAACCCAAACTGAGCTGCTTGCCATACAACAGGCATTCGCATATGTAATTGCACAAAACACTCAGAATGCAATCATACACACAGGTTCAAAAGCTGCACTTCAAATATTAGGGAAAAAAAGCAGTGGAAAGACAACGTGGAAATAATTACCACCATTTTGTATCTTGGAGCAGTAGCTGAAGGCAAAAGACTCAACATAACCCTAAACCGGATCCCATCCCATGTTGGAATCCCATTAAATGAGAAAGCCGATGAAACTGCTAAATTGGCAACTCGTCATGCAGTGATCCACAAAAGAATCCAACCCAGCTTAGAGTACATAAAAAACATCATCACCAAAAAACTGGCGCACCTCAACAAAGCCCATCTACACCAGAGAGTAGCAGAAGGTTCGCCCTCTGCAATATGGTATCTTCAGGCCACCAAGTTAGAAATGTTAAATATTCCGAAATGAATCCACAGGGAAATAGCAGTTCGGTTACACAGACTACGTCTAGGATACAGATGCAACTGTGGGATTGGTGAACTCAGACAGAGGGAATGCATCTTCTGCCAAACAAAAACAGAAAAGCCACTACTTCACTATCTCCTGGAATGTGAGGCAACCAACGACCTTAGAAGAGCTTTAAGAGTCTCTGAATCTTGCAGTAACCACCCTGAAGCCATCAACACTTCTGGTAATGAAAAGTGTCCAGCAGCTGGATACCCTCAAGTACTGTCATGTAACTAAGGAGGTTAGGTTAGGTACAGGAGCCTGATATGCCAGCAAACACTCTCCAGGCAACAATATATCCTGGATAAGTATAGCACAGCATTGTCGCTTGGATAGTCGACTTCCTATGGCGTTTCCTGCTACTTAACTTAATTTGTCAAATTTCGTTATAAAATAATATTATTTCAGAGTAAAGATATGTATTTTCATGTTCTACTTTCAGCACCAATATTATAGTGAGTAAATATGTCATATTTCTTCATTACTATCATAATGCCAGGAAGCTTTGAGTAACTTTGGGTAGCTTCACAAGCATATATGTGAGATATTTTCTCACTCATATACAGAGTGTATACAGATGCTGTGTATACATATACCGAGATATATATTCTCTCTCACTCACACATGTGTGTGAGAGAGAGTTGTTGGGAGGGAATCGAGGGTTAAGAGGAGTGAGGGGGTGGGGGGATGCCGGACCACACAAGTAAAGCTTGCGTGGGTCATGGGGTCACCACAGGTCATACGAGCCTCCGTGACGTCACACACACACACACACACACCACAGTCGCCAGTCCGTCTACCAGTGTGTGAGGCGCCCCGGCCCCCCTCTCACCCAGGGCCCTCACCCGCTGCCCCTCTCCCTCCCTCCCGCCCTCCAGACAATGGGTCTTGGTGTTAACATTAAATCCCAGAAGTGGCGTTGGTGTACTCACCTAGTTGTGCTTGCGAGGTGTGAGCTCTGGCTCTTTGGTCCCGTCTCTCAACTGGCGTACAAGTTCCTGAGCCTACTGGGCTCTGTCATATTTACATTTGAAACTGTGTATGGAGTCATCCTCCACCACATCACTTTGTATAGTGCATTCCATCTGTCAACTTCTCTGACCCCCTGTAAAAGTTCTTTCTAAACAGTTAAGATAAACAGTTTATCTTTATTTACCCTGTCAATTCCTATGAGAATTTTGCATGTAGTGATCATGTTTCACCTAACTCTTTTTGTCTTCCAGTGTCGTGAGGTTCTAGTTTACCCCTAGTTTTGCTATATGTAATTCTCGTTTACTGTCTATGTGGATACACTGAGGTAACGGAACATCAAGGTGGTAAGGTATTTATTGTACTTTGGTGGGATTATCTTCTTGAGGTTATCTTGAGATGATTTCGGGGCCTAGCGTCCCCGCGGCCCGGTCCTCGATCAGGCCTCCTTTTTGTTACACACCCCCAGGAAGCAGCTGTCTAACTCCCAGGTACCTATTTACTGCTAGGTAACAGGAGCATCAGGGTGAAAGAAACATTTTGCCCATTTGTCTCTGCCTACACCGGGGATCAAACCTCAGGACTACGAATCCGAAACACTGTTCACCCAGCTGTCAGGAACCCTAGGGTTAGGGGTTAATAAATATTATATTACAGTAAATGCTAACTGGTTTCACCCAACTGTCAGGAACCCTAGGGGTTAGGGTTAATAATTATTATATGAAGGTAAATGTTAACTGGAGATTCCATCACCTGCACTGTTTAGGGGGTTAGGCGATCACTATAGATAACAGACCATTTATTTTATTTTATCACTATAGACAACAGACTTACCACAGTAGTTGGTTACTTCATTACCTTAAACAGTGACCCTACAGAGCAAGCACTATTTTATGACAAGTGGTTGGCCTGTCCGGGAGATGATAGTGTTTTCATAATTTGTAAAATTTAAAGGTTTGAGTGCCGAAATTAATTATTTCACCATCCTAGGTAAAAGATTGTTTGTGGTAGCCTAGGGGTTCAGTTCAACTTGCAAAGGATTACATCGTGCACTGACTGGACATCTAACTGGATTATTCTTCACGATTGAGGTAAGTGCTGCCCCTGTATAAGCAGGGCTGTGCTATTTTTTTTTTAAATTGATTTCTCTTGTATTTAGGATAATTAGTGATAACGGCTAGAATGCAGGAACTGGCAAGTTCCACCACCTCAGTGGTGGAAATTAAAAAACTCAATAAGAATAATTTAGTGGTGCAAGGCAATGAGTTTGGTCAAGAGTTGACCACAGTGATAGAAAGTGGCAATTGGGCAATGAACTTCTACACCACCGTGTAGAAATAGAACTATTGCCAAATACTATAATTTTCAAAGCCCAGTCCAGCCGAAAGTACAAATATGAGAGAGCTGGAGCTTCAATTAAAGATAGCCTCACTCAGCTCTCTGCTCTGCTTTAAATTTCGTCTCAACGTCTACGGCACTGCCAACAAACGACTGCTGTAACCAAGACTACCCAATAAATATGAAAACCTACTAAAACACTGTGTATCTGTGTATCTAATTCACCCAACAATGTAACATAATCGTACGTTACAGAAGTAAAACTGCAGGAGCAAAGGCCAAGGTGTAATGAGGCAAGTGGTAGGGGTCGTGATGGGGATTCAAACCCCAAGCCTTATAGAAAAAATCTAATTTGCCAGAATTTTCAGAGCCAGACCCGAAAGACTTTTTAACCATTTTCAGAGGCTGGCCAGGTCCAGTTTTATGCTCTATGTTAACAAACCTTATACCCCACAGCCAGACCAACTGCGCTCTCAATAATGGAGAGTAGTACTAGTCGAGGGTGTCACAAGTGATATATAACCAGTACCCCTCTGAAGGTAACCCTGAAATCTGATTTCCACAAGGGTATTTGTACAGTCAGAGTTACCTCTTACTTACCCTTCCATAATGTTGATATAATATTGGGTAATGATTTAGCAGGGGATAGGGTAGAGGGCTCCAGACTGCCTATTATGTTGTCTACCCCTTAGGTTTCCCTGGAACTCCGCCGCAGAGGATAATGTGGTGTACCCTGCGTGTGCGGTGACCAGAACTATGGATATTAAATGTAAAGGCAGCCCTGTGGTTACCAAGGTGGTTAATCCCGAAGCCATGAGGAACTTTCAGAGTGGTGAAAACCAAGTAGACCTGGCAGATACTTTCATGGCCAGAATCGATGATGAGCCTGAGGATACTGTGAAGAGCCTACCATCACCTACAGAGAGTTGTGAGGATGAGAAGGAGAACACTGTTGGGACTCACAATTGGATCTGAACAAGGCTTGGAAGCCACTCTGAGTGAACTGCAGAAGGCTGATACTAGTCTTGCAGAATGTCATGATGTAGCTCTCTCTCTCAGGAGGAGATAGACACAGCAACTGGCTACTATTACAAGGATCAGATTTTAATGAGAAAAAGGAGATCACAGAGACTCTTGTCAAATGATTGGGAGGTAGTACACCAGATAGTGTTGCCTACTATCTACTGAGAGAAGTTTTTGGCAGCTGCTCATGATGATTCTATGATGATACAATTGTTTGAAAAGTCCATTTCCACCAAAAAAGCATTATTAAAGTAAAATTTTAGACGCTCTAGATATTTCATCTCATAGATGTTTTGCTTCCATTCTAAGTTTGGTGGCCTGTATGTAACTCCTATTATAAGAGAGTTAAATTTTTAAATTTAATTCTAACCACATAGTTTCAGTGTGTGGCTCAGTTTTGCTTCCCTCTTTGAGGCTACATTTTAAATTTTCCCTGATATATATTTTTACTTCCCCTCCTCATCTAATATGTCTATCTGTATTAAATAGTTTAAATCCGTTTATTTAATATTCAGTTAATAGTTCCCTGTTTTCTATATTTATGCATGTTTTGGTACTTGCAATAATATATATTGTTTCTGCGCAGACAAGAGCAGTATAATCGTTTATTGTGTTCCTTAGGCTCCTACTCTTCGTGTAATATACCTTAAAGGTATTGCTATTTTGAGGCCGTTCTTCTTTCCTGTTCTTTTTACCCATACTTTTTCCTGCCGACACATACTTTTGTTGCCGCCTTTCTCAAAATCCATTCCCATACCACTGTCTACTTACAGTTTAAACCCAAAATAAACCCCTCCAACCACAGGTACCAATGAGTTGGCAACAGCAACAACCCTAGCCTTGATTCCCATGGGATAAATGCATCCCATCCCGAACATATATGTCAGTCCTTCCTTAGAAGTGTTCTCATTTATCAATTGACGATATTGCATTTGATTTACTATAAATCAAATGAAATATTGCAAATAACACAGATCCCAGGATAGAGCCTTGAGGCACTCCACTTTCAACAGTTTCCCACTCTGACTTCACACCATATATATATACTAACTGATGAGGCACTGTATCAAAAACTTTGCTAAAATCAAGGTGCAGAACGTCACAAGCATTTGCATTATCAACCGCCATAATTATTCTGGAATAGAATTATATTAAATTTGTCAAACATGAGCGGTACAACACTCCCCAATAGGAAGAAAGCCCGCTGGGTTGTTCATCCTGTCACTTGTACCCTGACACAGCTGGGACTTGCTTAACTGTCTCAAGTGAACAGCTTATCAAACAAGAAGATTACATTTGTCAACTAAAATTTACGTTTTTTTGCGGTTACACAATGGGGAAATCTTTTAAGAACAGTAATTATATTTGACTAATATTATTTTCTTAATTCAAACAATACGGGGTTTATTATTCTTCACAAATTTCTTGTGAATCATATATTGATCTATGATTTTCAAGATGAAGACGAATCTATTTCAAATTGGTAGAATAAAAACATACCTATACAGCTGAGGTAGAATTTTTTAGTGGAATCCAAAATTTCACCATAAATAACATAGGCAATATAAAAGTTTCCTTATTAGTAAATAGATTTTTTTGTATCGGTCCAAAGCCGTTTTTTAGGCGTGAAAAAGCGAGGCTTTCAGTAGGGTCCAAAGCCGTTTTTTCGGTGTGAAGAAGCGAGGCTTTCAGTAGGGTCCAAAGCCACACTCGGTGTGAAGGAGTCAGGTCTTCCAAGTGGGGCCCAAAAAAACAAAAAGCCGGAGGTGGAGAGTCCGGGAGGCAGCATCCGGCTTGTCTCTGGTCTGGGAAGATGCCCATCACCTGTTTTAATTGGAATATGATCCGTGTGTAGGGGGGGGGGGGGGAGGTGAGGCCTTTACGATCTCCCGCCTCAAGTTTATGGTTATATTGGTGGCCGGGGGAGACGCTGGTTGGTGTGGTGGCGGTTGTGTGGTGGTTGGTGTGGTGGTTGGTATGGTGGGGGTTGTGTGGTGGTTGGTGTGGTGGTGGTATGGTGGTTGGTATGGTGGGGGTTGTGTGGTGGTGGTGTGGTGGTTGGTATGGTGGGGGTTGTGTGGTGGTTGGTATGGTGGGGGTTGTGTGGTGGTTGGTGTGGTAGGGGGTTGTGTGGTGGTTGGTGTGGTGGTGGTGTGGTGGGGGTTGTGTGGTGGTTGTGTGGTGGTTGGTGTGGTGGTGGTGTGATGGGGGTTGTGTGGTGGTTGGTGTGATGGTGTGGTGGTGGTGTTTTGGTGATGGTGTGGTAGGGGTTGTGTGGTGGTGGTGTGGTTGTTGTTGTGGTGGTTGGTGTGGTGGGGGTTGTGTGATAGGGGTTATATGGTGGTGATGGTGTGGTGGTTGGTGTGGTGGTGGTGTTTTGGTGATGGTGTGGTAGGGGTTATGTGGTGGTTGGTGTGGTGGTGATGGTGTGGTGGTTGGTGTGGTGTGGTAGTGATGGTGTGGTGGTTGGTGTGGTGGTGATGGTGTGGTGGTGATGGTGTGGTGGTGATGGTGTGGTGGTGGTGGTGTGTTGGTGTTTGGTGTGGTGGTGGTGTGGATGTTGTTCTTGTGGTTGTGGTGGTGGTGGTGGTTGGTGTGGTAGTGGTTGAGGCAGTGTGTGGTGTGCACTCAATACTCATCCTGTGAGTGGTACCTTAGTGGGGAATGCACTCCTCTTCCTCTGAGCGGTAGTTTATTGTTCACTCCATGTGGGAAATGTTTACTATAATAACACAATACCAGCATTATCCTCACTTTAATAAGGCTTTATTCAAATCCTCAGATTAGGCAAAATAGTAATTAATTTTGTCAATAAAGATGTTAATAATAATAACTATAATAACTTCTGATTATAAAATACTATAAAATAAATATCTTTGGTAAGAATTCTCTGTTTAGGATTGATTAATAAATTAATGCGCAATGTGTAAGTGCGTAGTTACGCAGAGCGTCGCCGTCCCGTCTCCCGCCTCACACCACAATAAACAATTGGCACACTGAACGTATCCCCCAATAATTTTTACAAAATATCCAATGGAAAGCAATTAATCAGTTCTTAGAGAACTAACTGAAATAATATTGTCAAATCAAGTTCATAAATATATGGCGCTTAATGCCCCGAATATTATAGGCTCGTACTTGACTAGGAAGAAGGGAGGCGGAAGGCCGCCTCGACACGCACTAATCATACTCTGGGGAGAATGTATTTACACCGTGATAGTAGCCAGACCGCTTGTCATATTCACCCGTCAAGACCTCCGATTGTCCAAACTCCGTTCGCTTAGTCTGAGAGATAAGTGATACTAACCGTTTTGATTATATAGGTCTGGCGAGAGTGTGTATTGATAGGGGCTTTACGGGATACGGCCGGTCACGATGCCTCATAACATACCACTCTTAAACTCTAAGGCTTGTGATCATCTTGAATCTAAATGAATAATTAATGAGGTTACATCTTCAGTAATGATTGTATACCGATATTGAGATTGTAGCAGTGGAATCTGCGGCAGGTGGAGTGGAGGGTTGATGCCACGACCCAACAGACTGGCCGACGGCAGCCGCAAGTAGCCATGTTGGACGGAGGAGACCAGACCTGCCTGGAAGGTGCTCACTTTCTGCCTTCCAGAACTTATTGTGTCTTTGAACTTATTGCCTTATATCAATTTATATTGTTTAATCATTATAGGTAGATTAAAATATAATTAACTAAGACTGGCAGGAAGGTTGACAGATTGACAGTCTGAGGCAGGACGGAAGGCAGTATGACAGGTTGGCTGGCAGAATGGCAATCAACGTGGCGAGAGAGTAGGCAGGCTGGCAGGCATATTGGATGAGGACAGAAGGGGAGCCAGCCAGCTGGGTGGACACCGCTTCGGATTCGTAGTCCTGAGGTTCCGGGTTCGATCCCCGGTAGAGGCGGAAACAAATGGGCAAAATGTTTTTTTCACATTGATGCCCCTGTTACCTAACAGTAAATAGGTACCTGCGAGTTAGACAGCTGCTACGGTCTGCTTCCTGGGTGTGTAACAAAAAGGAGGCCTAATCGAGGACCGGACCGTGGAGACGCTAAGCCCCGAAATCATCTCAAGATAGCCATGGTGTTAGATGGTCACTACCCATATGGCTGCGGCACCCTCAGCCCTGACTATACCACAGGGAAGCTATAATAGAAAGCAGCCTCGGTACTGTAAGGTGTATGTCTACCTTGAGGTTACCTTGAGGTGCTTCCGGGGCTTAGCATCCCTGTGGCCCTGTCGTCGTCGTACAGGCCTCCTCGTTGCTGGACTGGTCAACCAGGCTGTTTGACGCGGCTGCTCGCATGCGAGCAGCCTGACGTATGAGTCACAGCCTGGTTGATCAGGTATCCTTTGGATGCTTAAGTTCTCTCTTGAACACTGTGAGGGGTCGGCCAGTTATGCCCCTTATGTGTAGTGGAAGCGTGTTGAACAGTCTCTGCCTCTGATGTTGATAGTTCTCTCTTGAACACTGTGAGGGGTCGGCCAGTTATGCCCCTTATGTGTAGTGGAAGCGTGTTGAACAGTCTCGGGCCTCTGATGTTGATAGTTCTCTCTTGAACACTGTAAGGGGTCGGCCAGTTATGCCCCTTATGTGTAGTGAAAGCGTGTTGAACAGTCTCGGGCCTCTGATGTTGATAGTTCTCTCTTGAACACTGTGAGGGGTTGGCCAGTTATGCCCCTTATGTGTAGTGGAAGCGTGTTGAACAGTCTCGGGCCTCTGATGTTGATAGTTCTCTCTTGAACACAGTGAGGGGTTGGCCAGTTATGCCCCTTATGTGTAGTGGAAGCGTGTTGAACAGTCTCGGGCCTCTGATGTTGATAGTTCTCTCTTGAACACTGTGAGGGGTCGGCCAGTTATGCCCCTTATGTGTAGTGGAAGCGTGTTGAACAGTCTCGGGCCTCTGATGTTGATAGTTCTCTCTTGAACACTGTGAGGGGTCTGCCAGTTATGCCCCTTATGTGTAGTGGAAGCGTGTTGAACAGTCTCGGGCCTCTGATGTTGATAGTTCTCTCTCAGAGTACCTGTGCCTGTGTTATTTTGTCATATCCACGTTGGATAAATACTTTAGTTATCTAAACACAAGTCTTCATTTAATCCTTAGAATTTTATCAATTTTTTTTATCTTATTTGTAAATATTATCGTCATCAGAGTGTTTACTCTCTGTACTAGCCTACCTGAAAACCTTTCCTATTTAGCTGCCTTCTCCTTCCTTATGTAACTCTCCTAAGATCCCTTTCACACCATCTTTGTCCTTCCCCTTTCTCTTCTCTTTTATACCACCGCCTGGTTCCTTCAGTCCTGCCACCACTGTTGCTTCTGTTCTATCTAGCAGCTGGCTCATGCTTCTTGCTGCCCTGGTAGGGTGTGGGCATGGGCATAGTAGGGTGTGGGCATGGGCATAGTAGGGTGTGGGCATGGGCATAGTAGGGGTGTGGGCATGGGCATAGTAGGGTGTGGGCATGGGCATAGTAGGGTGTGGGCATGGGCATAGTAGGGTGTGGGCATGGGCATAGTAGGGTGTGGGCATGGGCATAGTAGGGTGTGGGCATGGGCATAGTAGGGTGTGGGCATGGACATAGTAGGGTGTGGGCATGGGTATAGTAGGGTGTGGGCATGGGCATAGTAGGGTGTGGGCATGGATATAGTAGGGTGTGGGCATGGGCATAGTAGGGTGTGGGCATGGGCATAGTAGGGTGTGGGCATGGGCATAGTAGGGTGTGGGCATGGGCATAGTAGGGTGTGGGCATGGACATAGTAGGGTGTGGGCATGGGTATAGTAGGGTGTGGGCATGGGCATAGTAGGGTGTGGGCATGGGTATAGTAGGGTGTGGGCATGGGTATAGTAGGGTGTGGGCATGGGCATAGTAGGGTGTGGGCATGGGTATAGTAGGGTGTGGGCATGGGCATAGTAGGGTGTGGGCATGGGTATAGTAGGGTGTGGGCATGGGCATAGTAGGGGTGTGGGCATGGACATAGTAGGGTGTGGGCATGGGTATAGTAGGGTGTGGGCATGGGCATAGTAGGGTGTGGGCATGGGTATAGTAGGGTGTGGGCATGGGCATAGTAGGGTGTGGGCATGGGTATAGTAGGGTGTGGGCATGGGCATAGTAGGGTGTGGGCATGGGTATAGTAAGGTGTGGGCATGGGCATAGTAGGGGTGTGGGCATGGGCATAGTAGGGGTGTGGGCATGGGTATAGTAGGGTGTGGGCATGGGTATAGTAGGGTGTGGGCATGGGTATAGTAGGGTGTGGGCATGGGTATAGTAGGGTGTGGGCATGGGCATAGTAGGGTGTGGGCATGGGTATAGTAGGGTGTGGGCATGGGCATAGTAGGGTGTGGGCATGGGTATAGTAGGGTGTGGGCATGGGCATAGTAGGGTGTGGGCATGGGTATAGTAGGGTGTGGGCATGGGCATAGTAGGGGTGTGGGCATGGGCATAGTAGGGTGTGGGCATGGGTATAGTAGGGTGTGGGCATGGGCATAGTAGGGTGTGGGCATGGGTATAGTAGGGTGTGGGCATGGGCATAGTAGGGTGTGGGCATGGGTATAGTAGGGTGTGGGCATGGGCATAGTAGGGGTGTGGGCATGGGCATAGTAGGGGTGTGGGCATGGGTATAGTAGGGTGTGGGCATGGGTATAGTAGGGTGTGGGCATGGGTATAGTAGGGTGTGGGCATGGGTATAGTAGGGTGTGGGCATGGGTATAGTAGGGTGTGGGCATGGACATAGTAGGGTGTGGGCATGGGTATAGTAGGGTGTGGGCATGGACATAGTAGGGTGTGACCATGGTAGGGTGTGGGTGGTGGTGAGGGGTGAGAGGGAAAGGTGTTCTCTCAGCTAGACTTACAACCCCATGGTTGCTGAGCAGTCTTGTGCATACTGTGCACTGAACATTGGTTATCACCTCCAAAGACACAAGCACCTCATGTGAGGTGTGTGTGGAGCACAGACTGAACCAGGAGTTGAGAACTGACACGTGAGGTGATATACCAGTAGATGGCAGTGTATATGTCGCCTGTATAACCATTTAGGGGGGGGGACCAGCCATACAAGTCCATTTGTAGTTGAATGCCGGTCCGTCTAATTACCACAAGCTACCACAAGCTACCACAAGCTACCACAAGCTTCACAAGCTTCACAAGCTTCACAAAGCTTCCTGGCAATACGTTAGTAATGAATAAATATGATATATATACTCAATATAATGTTGGTGCTGAATGTACAACACGAAAAAACATAATTTTAATCTGAAAAGTATCTTTTTATAAAGAAATTAGACGAAAATAAAAAGCTGGTGACGCCAAATCAAGTCGACGATCCAAGCTTCGGTTAGGTTTGGTTTGGTTAGGTTAAGTTAGGTTAGGTTAGCTTAGGTTAGGTTAGGTTAGGTTAGCTTAGGTTAGGTTAGGTTAGGTTAGGATAGGATAGGATAGGATAGGTTAGGTTAGGTTAGGTCAGCAACCTAACATATCATATTTAGTCATTACTAACGTATTGCCAGGAAGCTTGTGTAGCTTGTGGTAGCTTGTGGTAATTAGACGGACCCGTTGACTGCTAACAAACTTACCCTTAACATCGGCCAGATATTTTGCATTTTGTTTGGTAACAATTCCAACAATCAAATTAAGAATTAACAACACCTAAATTGCTAGCAGAGTAGATGGGAAATTCCTCGGTGTTCACATTGACAAAAAGTTAAAATTTCTATTGCTATATACAAAATATTACTAAACAGGTTTCGTAAACAGTAGCAATTCTCTCAAAGTCGGATACAATGTATCCTCGCCCTGCCCTAATTACTCTGTTGTATTATTGACTAATTTATCCATATCTCACCTATGGTATCTGTGCCTCGGGAGACACACCCCTTAATTACCTCCTAACCCTAATTACTCAACAAAAATCCGCAATTAGAATAATCCCAAATTCCAATCCCAGACATCACTTTGCTCCCTTACGGAAATGCTTGAACATATTATATATTAAGTCTCTGCACATACTCTCAAGTGTTCTCAATATCTATAAAACTCTGAATTGCAAGGCCACTCCTGACCTTAAGCGCTTCCTAGAAGGCTGTAGTGGTGGCCATGGTCACGAGACACTAATATCTCTTTGATATTCCTAGTGTGACGCCACCAAAGTAGAAATACAATGCAAATCAAGGGTGTATGTCTCCCAACAGCTGTGTGTCTCTCAACAGTTGTGTGTCACCCAACAGGTGTGTGTGGGACGTGTGTGTATGGGTGTGTGAGGGACGTGTGTGTGTATGGGTGTGTGAGGGGCGTGTGTGTGTATGTGTGTGTGTGAGGGTGTGTGTGTGTGTATGGGTGTGAGGGCGTGTGTGTGTGTATGGGTGTGTGAGGGGCGTGTGTGTGTATGGGTGTGTGAGGGGCGTGTGTGTGTATGGGTGTGAGGGGCGTGTGTGTGTATGGGTGTGAGGGGCGTGTGTGTGTATGGGTGAGGGGCGTGTGTGTGTATGGGTGTGTGTGTGTGTGTGTATGGGTGTGTGAGGGGCGTGTGTGTGTATGGGTGTGTGTGTGTGTGTGTGTGTATGGGTGTGAGGGTGTGTGTGTTTGTGTATGGGTGTGAGGGACGTGTGTGTGTATGGGTGAGGGGCGTGTGTGTGTATGGGTGTGTGTGTGTGTGTGTGTATGGGTGTGAGGGACGTGTGTGTGTGTGTGTATGGGTGTGAGGGCGTGTGTGTTTGTGTATGGGTGAGGGGCGTGTGTGTGTATGGGTGTGAGGGACGTGTGTGTGTGTATGGGTGTGAGGGACGTGTGTGTGTGTGTATGGGTGTGAGGGTGTGTGTGTGTATGGGTGTGAGGGGTGTGTGTGTGTGTGTATGGGTGTGAGGGGTGTGTGTGTGTGTGTATGGGTGTGAGGGTGTGTGTGTGTGTGTATGGGTGTGAGGGTGTGTGTGTGTATGGGTGTGAGGGGTGTGTGTGTGTGTGTATGGGTGTGAGGGGTGTGTGTGTGTGTGTATGGGTGTGAGGGTGTGTGTGTGTGTGTGTATGGGTGTGAGGGTGTGTGTGTATGGGTGTGAGGGTGTGTGTGTGTGTGTATGGGTGAGGGGCGTGTGTGTGTGTGTATGGGTGTGAGGGGCGTGTGTGTGTATGGGTGTGAGGGACGTGTGTGTGTGTGTATGGGTGTGAGGGTGTGTGTGTGTATGGGTGTGAGGGTGTGTGTGTGTGTGTGTATGGGTGAGGGGCGTGTGTGTGTGTGTATGGGTGTGAGGGGCGTGTGTGTGTGTGTATGGGTGTGTGAGGGGCGTGTGTGTGTATGGGTGTGAGGGGCGTGTGTGTGTGTGTATGGGTGTGAGGGTGTGTGTGTGTATGGGTGTGAGGGTGTGTGTGTGTATGGGTGTGTGAGGGACGTGTGTGTGTATGGGTGTGAGGGGCGTGTGTGTGTATGGGTGTGAGGGTGTGTGTGTGTATGGGTGTGTGAGGGACGTGTGTGTGTATGGGTGTGAGGGGCGTGTGTGTGTATGGGTGTGAGGGACGTGTGTGTGTGTGTATGGGTGTGAGGGTGTGTGTGTGTATGGGTGTGAGGGTGTGTGTGTGTGTGTATGGGTGTGTGAGGAACGTGTGTGTGTGAGGGACGTGTGTGTGTATGGGTGTGAGGGGCGTGTGTGTGTATGGGTGTGAGGGGCGTGTGTGTGTATGGGTGTGTGAGGGGCGTGTGTGTGTGTATGGGTGTGTGAGGGGCGTGTGTGTATAGGCGTAAGGGGTATGGGCGTGTGTGGGCGTAAGGGGCGTGAGGGGCGCCCACAGGCAGAGAGAGTGGGCAGTAGGAGAGCAGCGCTGCCTGTGGCCCACAGTCACGACCCGCCAAACGAAAAACTCCGTCCCAGCCAACAGGTGGCAGGTGGCCAGCGTCTGGCAGGCCGCCAAGGTGAGGAGTCAGCCGGTGGTTGGGGGGTGGGGGTGTTTCAGGTGGAACACCCACGTGCCTGCCCCCCCAGCACCCACCACCACCACCACCACCATCCTGGAGGTCGGAGTGTCGCTCCTGGTGGTCTGGGACCGAGGCGGTGAGAACCCGTCCTCTACCCAAGGGGATTCCCCTCCCCCTCACTCGCTCACAGCACGCATATATAGGTGAGTACCCCCTAGTTAAGTACACTATTTCTCTACTCTGTCAAAAGGCAATTGACACTGTTCCCTATACGTGAGACTTGTACAAGTTGGAGAGACAGGCTGGGATAACTGGGACAATGTAACACCTACTATATAATATAAACTAAATAATATAACCCTACTTCTTATACTGAGTAACACTTCCTATCGTTTGCACTTGATAACACTTTGCTTTTGAAAGACTGTATTTATATTTAACGTAATACCCACTATATAATATGATCTAATAATGAAACACAAATATTGTAACACTAATGGTTACACGGATATATATCCTGAGTAACTGGAACCAAAGGTGCACTGCCAGGGAAATGCTACACAGGATTAACTACGCTGCTACCATCTACCTTGTCCATTGAGACTATATCAAGCAATGAGGCAAGAAGCATTGCTTGACTTGGGGAGTACTTTCTATAACTGTCATTAAGTATGGGACGGTTGTCAGCCCACTATATCCAAAAGGCTAAGAGGATTCAACAATTGACACAGACGGGAAATTTAACACGAGTTTATTGAGAACAAAATTATGGTTATCACCACTATAAATCCTACTCTAACACTGGCCAATAGTTAAGAAATTTAGACATGGAACAAAACCCTCAGAGATCACACTTTGCCTTAAGTCCTCTGTCTCTCCCTCCGGTGGATTCACTGTCCCTCCCTGGCTGTGCGATGTTCTCACAGACCCACTCTGGACCCTGGTTTCTGGCACTTTGTCTCTAAGTCTCTACAGGACCAATATATACACCCCAAAAGGGGGGCAGGGGGAGATTTGCTGTTGCTACCTACACCAAAAATGTAAGAGGTCGGCCACACGTGCACAAACACTCAAGAATTTTTCCATCAAGCTTGTTTGACATTCACCATACACTGTTCAAGAGAGGAATTATTAATTACGTGTGTGACTGACCTTTGACCTGGCTAAAAGGGGGAGATCCATGGATGTTTACACATAAGAATCTGGGGTCTAATTCCATTGCAATTTTTGACAAGAGTATCATGAAATATTACATACTTGAAACTAGCTGACTAAGACTAACCCAGGAATTTTTAATCAACATTCAAGATAATCCGGAGGTCATCTGGGCTGACCTCATGGAGAAGGCTTCTCTAATTGTGAACTCTCGGGGGGGGGGGGGGGGGTCCATGGGTGTTACAACAATACTGAACTGTGTAAGGGAGTACCTAAAGGACAGACAACAGAGAGTCACAGTCAGAGAGGAGTTTCAAGCTGGAGGCAAGTTTCAAGCAAATTTAAGAACATCGTTTAGAAACCTGAATCAGAACTCCTTCAAAGCAATCTACACGACGTTCGTCACAATATTGGAATCCGCATCACCAACATGGCATCCCCACCTTGTAAAGCATAAAACCAATATGTAATAAGTACAGAGGTTTGCTACAAGCTTGGTGCCAGAACTAAGAGGGTTAAGCTACGAACATGGGTTAATGAAACTAAATATCGCAACCCTAGATGATAGAAGGAACAGTGGGGAGATGATCACAACTTACAAAATACCGAGGGGGGATACATAATGTGGACAAGGATAGCCTCTTCAGATAGAGAGGAAGCAGGACAAGAGGACACAGGTGGAAGATGGAAGCACACATCAGCTTACCTAAGGAAGTAAGAAGGGACTTAGGAAAGTACTCATACCCTTTACGGGTTGTCAACAAGTGGAATTCTCTAAAAGAGCAAGTTACTGAAGACACCTCCATCCACAACTTTAAGACCCGATTTGACAAATAATTTGAAAGCCTCAGTAGTTTACTTTAAACGGGTACCAAGCTAGTAGGCGGGGCATATAAAGAGCTAGACCTCACTCCTCTTCAGACCTCTTCAAAAGAAGAAAACTCATACAGTCGTCTTGGAAGGGTTCGAAATTACCAGAGATGATGTCAAAAAGCATCTGTTGGATCTGGACGTGAGAAATGCTGTTGATCCAGACGGAATCTCACCATGTAGAGATTGCAGAAGCACCTTGCTTGCCACTCCAATGGTGTATAGTAGGTCACTGGAGATCTACCAGAAATATGGAAGACAGCTAATATAGTCCCAATATACAAAAAGGGTGACAGACAAGAGGCACTGAACTATAGGCTAGTTTTCCTAACTTGTATACCATGCAGGGTGATGGAGAAGATTGTGACAAAAAACTAGTAGCACATCTGGAGAGAAGGAACTTTGTGACACACCACCAACGTGGGTTCAGGGATAGCAAATCTTGCCTCACAGGTTTTATAGAATTCTATAACCAGGTGACAAAGATTAAGCAAGAAAGTGAAGGTTGGGCAGACTGCATTTTCTTAAATTCTTGGAAAGCATATGACACATTTCCCCATAAGAGGCTGGTGCATAAGTTGGAGAAACACGCAAGGGTAACTGATAGGGTGCTCCAGTGGATAAAGGAGTACCTAAGCAATAGGAAGCAGAGAGTTACTGTGGGGGAGGGTGGTGAGACCTCAGAATGGCATGACGTCACCAGCGGAGTCCCACAGGGTTCTGTAATCGGACCTTTCCTGTTTCTAATATTCGTAAATGATCTTCCAGAGGGTATAGACTCATTCCTCTCATTGTTTGCTGACGATGCCAAAATTATGAGAAGGATTAAGGCAAAGGAAGACGGAATGAGGCTTCATGATGACCTGGACAAACTGACGGAACGGTCCAACAAATGGCTGTTAGAGTTTTGAGTCGAAAAAAATGAATCTCTCTTTCTGTCTAGTGTTATTTATATACCTCATTCACAAACTGGAAAATTTTAAGTAAGATTGAAGAAAATATAATCCAAATTTTCCTTCATCTTTACTTACAAATATGAAAAGGTACTCAGGTCTGTAGTGTGCTCTCCTTCCAATCTATGAGAAAGATTTATCAACATTATTATAAGTGTAAGTGTTAAAAAAGAAATCGTATTCAAATTACGTGATTGCTTAAAACCAAAACAACATTCGCCTGGCGTTCCGCGAGCGCTATGTCATGGGTTCGTATCCTGGCCGGGGAGGATTTACTGGGCGCAATTCCTTAACTGTAACCTCTGTTTAACGCAACAGTAAAATGTGTACTTGGATGAAAAAACGATTCTTCGCGGCAGGGGATCGTATTCCAGGGACCATAGGATTAAGGACTTGCCCGAAACGCTACGCGTACTAGTGGCTGTACAAGAATGTAACAACTCTTGTATATATCTCAAAACCTTTTGTATAAGAAAAAACCGTGCAATTAAGTTAACTGGCTTGTTACACGATACTGCCCACACCTGGAACGTGAAGAGGGAAAAAAGAATTTATATATATACTAGAGTAACTGCTATATTAAATTATAGCCTACTGAAGGACTTACCATTAAATACAAAATTTAAGCTGCAAGGTGGAATTCCCATGTCCGTCAAAAGAAGAAACCAGTGTTAATACTTAATTTAAATTGTTAATCAGTCTATCATAATTGCAAATAAAAATAAGATTGGAAGAGCTTAAGTTTTTAGGGTTCCGAAGGCACTAGAACAAGTTTAAGTTTAAGCCCAACAGGTAAAGGCTCTAATCTACTTTGCTCTCACCTTAAATAATATTGCTTTAAGACTTAGTCCTAATTAGTTGCATTAGCTTACTGGAATATGCTCACGGAAGTTTGTGCGTTGGTGTGTTGCATTACCCGTTTACGGTAATGTTTGTGCGTTGGTGTGTTGCATTACCCGTTTACGGTAATGTTTGTGCGTTGGTGTGTTGCATTACCCGTTTACGGTAATGTTTGTGCGTTGGTGTGTTGCATTACCCGTTTACGGTAATGTTTGTGCGTTGGTGTGTTGCATTACCCGTTTACGGTAATGTTTGTGCGTTGGTGTGTTGCATTACCCGTTTACGGTAATGTTTGTGCGTTGGTGTGTTGCATTACCCGTTTACGGTAATGTTTGTGCGTTGGTGTGTTGCATTACCCGTTTACGGTAATGTTTGTGCGTTGGTGTGTTGCATTACCCGTTTACGGTAATGTTTGTGCGTTGGTGTGTTGCATTACCCGTTTACGGTAATGTTTGTGCGTTGGTGTGTTGCATTACCCGTTTACGGTAATGTTTGTGCGTTGGTGTGTTGCATTACCCGTTTACGGTAATGTTTGTGCGTTGGTGTGTTGCATTACCCGTTTACGGTAATGTTTGTGCGTTGGTGTGTTGCATTACCCGTTTACGGTAATGTTTGTGCGTTGGTGTGTTGCATTACCCGTTTACGGTAATGTTTGTGCGTTGGTGTGTTGCATTACCCGTTTACGGTAATGTTTGTGCGTTGGTGTGTTGCATTACCCGTTTACGGTAATGTTTGTGCGTTGGTGTGTTGCATTACCCGTTTACGGTAATGTTTGTGCGTTGGTGTGTTGCATTACCCGTTTACGGTAATGTTTGCATCTTAAATGGTGAGTTTGGCTGATATAGTAAGATGATAGACGCTCTAGTAAGATGATAGAGGCTATAGTAAGATGATAGACGCTATAGTAAGATGATAGACGCTACAGTAAGATGATAGACGCTCTAGTAAGATGATAGACGCTCTAGTAAGATGATAGAGGCTATAGTAAGATGATAGAGGCTATAGTAAGATGATAGAGGCTATAGTAAGATGATAGAGGCTATAGTAAGATGATAGAGGCTATAGTAAGATGATAGAGGCTATAGTAAGATGATAGACGCTACAGTAAGATGATAGAGGCTATAGTAAGATGATAGACGCTACAGTAAGATGATAGAGGCTACAGTAAGATGATAGAGGCTATAGTAAGATGATAGAGGCTATAGTAAGATGATAGACGCTGCAGTAAGATGATAGACGCTACAGTAAGATGATAGACGCCATAGTAAGATGATAGACGCTACAGTAAGATGATAGACGCTATAGTAAGATGATAGACGCTATAGTAAGATGATAGACGCTACAGTAAGATGATAGACGCTATAGTAAGATGATAGACGCTACAGTAAGATGATAGACGCCATAGTAAGATGATAGACGCTATAGTAAGATGATAGACGCTATAGTAAGATGATAGACGCTACAGTAAGATGATAGACGCCATAGTAAGATGATAGACGCCATAGTAAGATGATAGACGCTACAGTAAGATGATAGACGCCATAGTAAGATGATAGACGCTATAGTAAGATGATAGACGCTATAGTAAGATGATAGACGCTACAGTAAGATGATAGACGCTATAGTAAGATGATAGACGCCATAGTAAGATGATAGACGCTATAGTAAGATGATAGACGCTATAGTAAGATGATAGACGCTACAGTAAGATGATAGACGCTATAGTAAGATGATAGACGCTACAGTAAGATGATAGACGCTATAGTAAGATGATAGACGCTACAGTAAGATGATAGACGCTACAGTAAGATGATAGACGCCATAGTAAGATGATAGACGCTACAGTAAGATGATAGACGCTATAGTAAGATGATAGACGCTACAGTAAGATGATAGACGCTCTAGTAAGATGATAGACGCTATAGTAAGATGATAGACGCTACAGTAAGATGATAGACGCTCTAGTAAGATGATAGACGCTCTAGTAAGATGATAGACGCTCTAGTAAGATGATAGACGCTATAGTAAGATGATAGACGCTACAGTAAGATGATAGACGCTCTAGTAAGATGATAGACGCTACAGTAAGATGATAGAGGCTATAGTAAGATGATAGACGCTACAGTAAGATGATAGACGCTACAGTAAGATGATAGACGCTACAGTAAGATGATAGACGCTCTAGTAAGATGATAGACGCTACAGTAAGATGATAGACGCTACAGTAAGATGATAGACGCTCTAGTAAGATGATAGACGCTACAGTAAGATGATAGACGCTACAGTAAGATGATAGACGCTACAGTAAGATGATAGACGCTACAGTAAGATGATAGAGGCTATAGTAAGATGATAGACGCTACAGTAAGATGATAGAGGCTATAGTAAGATGATAGACGCTATAGTAAGATGATAGACGCTATAGTAATATGATAGACGCTACAGTAAGATGATAGACGCTCTAGTAAGATGATAGACGCTACAGTAAGATGATAGAGGCTATAGTAAGATGATAGACGCTATAGTAAGATGATAGAGGCTATAGTAAGATGATAGACGCTATAGTAAGATGATAGAGGCTATAGTAAGATGATAGACGCTATAGTAAGATGATAGACGCTATAGTAAGATGATAGACGCTATAGTAATATGATAGATGCTACAGTAAGATGATAGACGCTCTAGTAAAATAGTAAGATGATAGACGCTACAGTAAGATGATAGACGCTACAGTAAGATGATAGACGCTATAGTAAGATGATAGACGCTACAGTAAGATGATAGACGCTATAGTGAGATGATAGACGCTACAGTAAGATGATAGACGCCATAGTAAGATGATAGACGCATGTTGTCAAGACTTACAAGAGCCTAGCTGACGTTGCTAAGACTACCAACACACCACAACTGCTCACAGTTTGACCCCGTCGTTCCCAGCTTGACTCATAATAGAGGAAGCGCGGGTCAGTATGGGTCCAAGGACCAGTTATCCCTTCAAGGTTGGAAGGAGCTAGTAATTCAGACCAAGTAATTATAACCATATTATTAAAGAACTGAACTTGCTATATTTCCAATCCTTCCAACCATGATTTTTATGAAAGGAGAAATACAAATTTTCTTTACATCCGAACAAATGTAAAGTAATGAAGTGCAGGGAACGGATACAAGGTACCATTTGGGAGAAGAAATTGTTTGAGAATTAAAGAGAGAATGACCTGTGGGGTTGATATCACGCCAGACCTGTCCCCTGAAGCCTATACCTATGAAATTCTCACAAGGAATTGACAGGGCAGGTAAAGGTAAAATATTTAGCACGGGTGGTATGCGAACAAGCGGCCACAGGTGGAAGTTAGAGGGACGTTAGAGGGAACATTTTCGGTGTCAGAGTAGTTAACAGGTGTAATGCACTAGGCAGTGATGTGGTGGAGGCTGACTCCATACACAGTTTCAAGTGTAGATATGATAGAGTCCAGTAGGCTCAGGAACCTGTACACCAGTTGATTGACAGTTGAGAGGCGGGACCAAAGAGCCAGAGCTCAACCCCCACAAGCACAACTAGGTGAGCACACACACACAGACACACGGGGGTCTGGTAGCCGAGTGGACAGCGCGTAGGACTCGTAATTCTGTGGCCCGGGTTCGATTCCCGGACCAAGCAGAAACAAATGGGCAGTTTCTTTCACCCCTGATGCCCCTGCTACCTAGCAGTAAACAGGTACCTGGGAGTTAGACAGCTGTTACGGAGCTGCTTCCTGGAGGGTGTGTGTGTGTGAAAAAACACAAACAAATTTAGTTAATAGTTAGTAACAGTTGATTGACAGTTGAGAGGCGGGCCGAAAGAGCCAGAGCTCAACCTCCGCAAGCACAAGTAGGTGAATACATACACACACACACACACACACACACACACACACACACACACACACACACACACACACACACACACACACACACACACACACACACACACACATGGGGGCACCATTACATGAGTACACAGAGACGTCACCAAACCCCAAATGTTTCGGCCAAGAGCACCCGACCCCCCCTCCTCCCCACCTCCTCACCTTTTGCAGGTAAAGCTAGAGCACAAGAGGTGGGGGGAGGGGGGAATAGGTGGGGACATGCTGGGGGAAGGGGGGGAGGGTGAACGAAGCTATATGGGAAAGCGATGGAACTGGAGAGAGCAGATTGTGGCCGAGGTGTCAAGCAGTCTACAGGCCACCGTCCGTTTTTTGCTCTCTCTCTCTCCGTCTCTCTCTCTCTCTCTCTCTCTCTCTCTCTCTCTCTCTCTCTCTCTCTCTCTCTCTCTCTCTCTCTCTCTCTCTCTCTCTCTCTCTCTCTCTCTCTCTCTCTCCTCTCTCTCTCTCTCTCTCTCTCTCTCTCTCTCTCTCTCTCTCTCTCTCTCTCTCTCTCTCTCTCTCTCTCTCTCTCTCTCTCTCTCTCTCCCCGTCTCTCTCTCTCTCTCTCTCTCTCTCTCTCTCTCTCTCTCTCTCTCTCTCTCTCTCTCTCTCTCTCTCTCTCTCTCTCTCTCTCTCTCTCTCTCTCTCTCTCTCTCTCTCTCTCTCTCTCTCTCTCTCTCTCTCTCTCTCTCTCTCTCTCTCTCTCCGTCTCTCTCTCTCTCTCTCTCTCTCTCTCTCTCTCTCTCTCTCTCTCTCTCTCTCTCTCTCTCTCTCTCTCTCTCTCCGTCTCTCTCTCTCTTTCTCTCTCTCTCTCTCTCTCTCTCTCTCTCTCTCTCTCTCTCTCTCTCTCTCTCTCTCTCTCTCTCTCTCTCTCCGTCTCTCTCTCTCTCTCTCTCTCTCCGTCTCTCTCTCTCTCTCTCTCCGTCTCTCTCTCTCTCTCTCTCTCTCTCTCTCTCTCTCTCTCTCTCTCTCTCTCTCTCTCTCTCTCTCTCTCTCTCTCTCTCTCTCTCTCCGTCTCTCTCTCTCTCTCTCTCTCTCTCTCTCTCTCTCTCTCTCTCTCTCTCTCTCTCTCTCTCTCTCTCTCTCTCTCTCTCTCTCTCTCTCTCTCTCTCTCTCTCCGTCTCTCTCTCTCTTTCTCTCTCTCTCTCTCTCTCTCTCTCTCTCTCTCTCTCTCTCTCTCTCTCTCTCTCTCTCTCTCTCTCTCTCTCTCTCTCTCTCTCTCTCTCTCTCTCTCTCTCTCTCTCCGTCTCTCTCTCTCTCTCTCTCTCTCTCTCTCTCTCTCTCTCTCTCTCTCTCTCTCTCTCTCTCTCTCTCTCTCTCTCTCTCTCTCTCTCTCTCTCTCTCTCTCCGTCTCTCTCTCTCTCTCCGTCTCTCTCTCTCCCCGTCTCTCTCTCTCTCTCCGTCTCTGCCTCTCCCTCCCTCCCCCCCTGCCCCCTGCCCCCTGCCCCCCTCCGTGCCAGGCTGGCCGTGCCTGTGGGCGGGCGGCTGCCAGCTGGTCGGGACTCAGCGCTGGCCACAGTTGTACTACGTCCTCCTCGGGACCCGGTCTGACGCCGGCCTCTCCTCCTGCCCCGGCAAGCACACGTACGGCGGCCCCACCCACCCCGCCACACCGGCCCACCACAACCCACCTACCCACCTCATTCTCTGACCCTGCCCACCCACCGCGTTCCCACCTCCCACCCACCACGCCGCCCACCCAACAATTCCACATATTTCGCCCTTTACCGATCATTGTGTACATCTGTCACCAACACTTTGTGGATCCACACCACCCACCACCCTCAGTGTCAACTGTAGCAGGCAAGTCTATACAGAGCAGAAGGCAGCAGGTGGTGTGTGTTAGAACATAGAAGGCAGCAGGTGGTGTCGGTGGACATAGACGGCAGCTGGTGGAGTGTGAGTGGACACAGACGGCAGCAAGTGGAAGGTGGGTAGATATATAGGTCTCCAAAGGAAAGAAATCTTTCTGGCCCCCGTGCTAGGCTCTCAGACCCACACCCACCCCACCCGCCTCACCCACCTACTGGCTCACCCGTCTCACCCACTGCAAACCTCATACCTCACCCGTTCCAGGAGGCAGTGGATGACACACCTGTCAAGCCCAGGAGGCAGTGGATGACACACCTGTCAAGCCCAGGAGGTAGTGGATGACACACCTGTCAATACCAGGAGGCAGTGGATGACACCTGTCAAGCCCAGGAGGCAGTGGATGACACACCTGTCAAGCCCAGGAGGCAGTGGATGACACACCTGTCAATACCAGGAGGCAGTGGATGACACACCTGTCAAGCCCAGGAGGTAGTGGATGACACACCTGCCAAGCCCAGAAGGCAGTAGATGACACACCAG
Source organism: Procambarus clarkii (assembly GCF_040958095.1). Taxonomy (NCBI): domain Eukaryota; kingdom Metazoa; phylum Arthropoda; class Malacostraca; order Decapoda; family Cambaridae; genus Procambarus; species Procambarus clarkii. Next base: position 4,497,798 of record NC_091241.1, on the reverse strand, counting down.
CCAAGCCCAGGAGGCAGTGGATGACACACCTACCAGGCCCAGGAGGCAGAAGATGACACACCTGCCAAGCCCAGGAGGTAGTGAATGACACACCTGTCAAGCCCAGGTGGCAGTGGATGACAAACCTGCCAAGCCCAGGAGGCAGAAAATGACACACCTGCCAAGCCCAGAAGGCAGTGAATGACACACCTGCCAAGCCCATGAGGCAGTGGATGACACACCTGTCAAGCCAAGGAGGCAGTGGATGACACACCTGTCAAGCCAAGGAGGCAGTGGATGACACACCTGCCAGGCCCAGGAGGCAGTGGATGACACACCTGCCAGGCCCAGGAGGCAGTGGATGACACACCCGCCAAACACAGAAGGCTGTAGATGACACACCTGCAAGGCCCAGGATGCAGTGGATGACACACCTGCCAGGTCCAGGAGGCAGTGGATGACACACCTGTTAGGCCCAGGAGGCAGTGGATGACACACCTGCAAGGAGGCAGTAGATGACACACCTGCCAGGAGGCAGTAGATGACACACCTGCCAGGAGGCAGTAGATGACACATCTGCCAGGAGGCAGTAGATGACACACCTGCAAGGAGGCAGTAGATGACACACCTGCCAGGTCCAGGAGGCAGTGGATGACACACCTGCAAGGAGGCAGTAGATGACACACCTGCTAGGAGGCAGTAGATGACACACCTGCCAGGAGGCAGTAGACGACACACCTGCCAGACAGGAGGCAGTAGACGACACACCTGCCAGGTGGCAGTAGATGACACACCTGTCAGGAGGCAGTAGATGACACACCTGTCAGGAGGCAGTAGATGACACACCTGCCAGGAGGCAGTAGATGACACACCTGCCAGGTGGCAGTAGATGACACACCTGCCAGGAGGCAGTAGATGACACACCTGCCAGGAGGCAGTAGATGACACACCTGCCAGGAGGCAGTAGACGACACACCTGCCAGGCAGGAGGCAGTAGACGACACACCTGCCAGGCAGGAGGCAGTAGACGACACACCTGCCAGGCAGGAGGCAGTAGACGACACACCTGCCAGGCAGTAGACGACACACCTGCCAGGCAGGAGGCAGTAGACGACACACCTGCCAGGCAGGAGGCAGTAGACGACACACCTGCCAGGCAGGAGGCAGTAGACGACACACCTGCCAGGCAGTAGACGACACACCTGGCAGCCCCCAGCAGACAGGGCAGAACAGAAGGACACAAACGGGCCAGACCAGACAATAACTGTTAGCAGGAGGCAGCAGCAGCAGGAGGGAGGAGGAGGAGGAGGAGGCTGGAGGGTGGTGTGTGTGTACAGAAGCATACTGCTCACCGCTCAGGGCACAAGTATTGAGCCTACTCCCCCTGCGGCACACACACACGCACACGCACAAGCACACGCACGCAAGGAGAGAGCATCATTAGAGGGCGGAGCAGAACTACCATAAGATAATCGTTGGACAAAGAAAGTGTCCGGTAGGAGGAGGCGGCGGTGTGGCCTGTGGGAAGGTGACGCCCGTGAGAAACTGTGGTTGAGGTGGGGAGTGTGTATAGTGTGTGTGTGTGTGTGTGAGGGAGCAGGCTGGGCCACCTGCACTCTCCCTAGTGTACTTGATGTAGCCACGCCACCACCACCACCACCACCACCTGCACTACTGCCACCACCACCACCACCACCACCACCACCACCACCTGCACCACCACCACTACCACAACACCCCTGCAGTACTTATCATGTGTTCTCCGGGTAGCAGACCATCATGAGTGTAGCAGGTCAGTCCACCTCTTGTTTATGTCTTGTGTACATTTGCTCTCCCTAGGCTAGACTAGCGTGTGTGTCTGTGGGTCTGTTCACTGCTGTGTGTGCGCTGGGGACACTCTCCTGCGCGCGCGTGCACACACACACACACACACACACACACACACACTCCTGTAACCTGTTGATTGACGGTTGAGAGGCGGGACCAAAGAGCCAGAGCTCAACCCCTGCAAGCACAGTTATGTGAGTACAATTAGGTGAGTACACACACGTGTGGAGTTGGTGGCTGAGTGGACGGCGCTCTAGACTCGTGGACCTAGGGACCGGGGTTCGATCCCCGCAGCCGGCGGAAACAGATGGGCAGAGTTTCCTTCACCCTGATGTACCTGTTATTTAGCAGTAAATAGGTACCTGGGAGTTAGACAGCTGCTATAGGCTGCTTCCTGGGTGCGTGTGTGTGTGTGTGTGTGTGTGTGTGTGTGTGTGTGTGTGTGTGTGTGTGTGTGTGAGTGTGTGTGTGTGTGTGTGTGTGTGTGTGTGTGTGTGTGTGTGTGTGTGTGTGTGTGTGTGTGTGTGTGTGTGTGTGTGTGTGTGTGTGTGTGTGAAAATTAGTTAGTAGTTAGTAAAAGTTGATTGACTGACAGTTGAGAGGCGGGCCGAAAGAATAGAGCTCAACCCCCCCCCCCCCACACAAGCACAACTAGGTGAATACGTGATCTGAGGCAAAACCAAAGAGCAAGAAGCTCAACCCCCACGAGCACAAATAGGTGAGTACACACACTAAACTGGAGAAGGTTCAGAGGTATGCCACCAGACTAGTACCCGAGCTGAGGGGTATGAGCTATGAGGAGAGACTATGGGAACTAAACGTCAGGTCGCTGGAAGAAATGAGTTAGGGAAGACATGATCACTACATTACAAGATTCTCACAGAAATTGTTAGGGCAAATAAAGACAATTTATTTAACACGAGGAGACACATGTGGATATTGAGTACCCAAATGAGCCAAAGATATGATAGATAAAACGTTTTCAGTGTCAGAGTAGTTAACAAATAGACTGCATTAGGCAGAGATGTGTTGGAGGCTGACTCCATACACAGTTTCAAGTGTACATATGATAGACTGGTGTACATGTGATTCCTGAGTAGGCTCAGGAATCTGTACACCAGTTCATTGACACTTGAGAGGTGGGACCAAAGAGCCGAAGCTCAACCCCCCCCCACAAGCACAACTAGGTGAGTACATTGTGCCCAATAATGCAACGAGTGCTGTGGGTGTACTCACCTAGTTGTGCTTGCGGGGGTTGAGCTTTTGCTCTTTGGTACCGCCTCTCAACTGTCAATCAACTGGTGTGTGTGTCGGTCTCACTGAGACTTCCCAACACTTACAGTCGCTGGCTCAGGGGTTACACCACTGGCCTGCTGGAGGCATGGACACCTGGCTGACCGTTTCGAATCCTTCAAGGGTCAAGAGTTTTTGAATATGAATTAAACGCCGATGTCGACCGAGCTGTGTTAACCCAGAGCTCTGGCTGGAAGCAGGTCGACAAGGAACTCTGTAGAGTAAGATAGATCCTAGTCAATAATCTCTAACGGTTATGTTGAAGAAGTCATTAAAAGGAAGGTGACACACCATACAGCCTCTGAAGAAACAACCAACACAACACCTGTACCTTCTATCACATTGTTTTTCAGGAACTACTTTTCCCACGGACTATAAAACTGAGGAAAGAGTCCTGAAGGATACTATTGCAAGGAACGTTATCCCCAGACACCAATCAGAAGGTGCAATTAACAATTTACTACAAAAACAAGAAGACCGCAAACTTGCTTATGCAACCCCCCCCCCCCCCCCCGGCCACCAAGCAAAGCGCCTTAAGAGAGACTAACGTCGTCTATGCCTTCACATGCCCACTTGGGGACTGTCAGCCCCAACGATCTCAGTATATAGGCAAAACAACAACGTCTCTAGGCGATTAACAATGCACAAACAACAGGGCTCTATCAAGGAACATATGTAATCTCCTCACACAACCAGACCATCACCAGAAACATCTTGACAAGCAACACTGAAATAATCAACAGATATAACAACGGCAGGAGATTGGAAATCAGGGAGGAACAACATATTAAGAAGTTCAGACCAACACTCATCAACAAGCTAACACATAATTACATTCTATCCACTTCAAGACCCAAAGCCAATGCAGACACAGCAGCCAATGACCCTACTAATACCCCCCTGATCCATTTATTCATTAATACCCCTTGATTAATTTAATTATTGATATATTTAATACCCCATTGTTATGGCATTCATCCACCACCTCACCCAAAGAGTATATAATCCGATATTAAACACGGTAAAATTGTTTTTGAAAATGTAAGGTGTACCTTGCGAAATGCATCCCCGGGCGTCAGACTATAATAAAGTGTAAAAATGAACTTTGGAGAGTTCATTTTTCAACTTCCCTCGACAGTGAAGAAAAACCAGTTCCTTAATAAAACTGGTGCCACTCTTACCCCAGGCGCCGTGTGTCTCAGAAACAATGTGGACAAAATTGTAGTGATGATTCAGTTCTCTGTACTTATGGGATTTGGCTGATTCTCTGGGAGTGGCAGCACCAGCTGGTTGTGCAACACTGACGTCACTGTAGGTGTTAGCCAAGGGTTGATACGCACATATAATTCCATACCAAATGCTTGCCATTCTTTCAGGGGTTCACTGTGATACCATTTGGGTGACCAATAAGAGCATCAGAGTTATGGGACCTTAGGTAAAGGGGCCCTCTTTCAGCTGGGCATCCAGCTATGGTGAGGCTCCTCTCGATAATTTTGGTAACTTCACTGTGCCTCAAGTGCCATCCCCCTGTGCTTTGGCAGAGTAGGTGGCTGTACCTGTCGGCCACCACCTCACCGCAAATACACCTATATTTGATGTGGATTGGGGCAGCAAGGCGGAGGGCCACAGCAGTTCGTAGGGCATGTGATGTGAGACATGTGCCAGTTGCCAACATTAGGGTTGCTAACAGGAAGTTCCCAGCATGTGGGGCAGCTACTGCTGTAAAGTGAGCAATGTCATGTTGTGTTGTTGCAGCACCCAGGCACCCTGCGGCAACGTGATCTACAATGGGGCCATCCCAGCTGGATTGCTTGTGGACTTTTGAGGGTGGTGGTTGAGGTGATAGGCCTGCATAAGAGGCCCACTCGGTGGCACAGCATATAAAATTGGATACATATAAAATTGGCACAGCATATAAAATTGGAATTGTGTACATCTGCCAGCTGATGTGAGTAGGCAGGTAGAATTTTCTTCACAAGGTCGTTGAATGCCGGGGAGGAGGACAGGAAGGTTGGTACAGCGATTTGCATTGCCGTTTGAATTCTGAGGCCCCCAAGTCTTGCAGGAAGAGAGGCTTGTTTCCACTGTAGGTTATTGAGTGAGAGGTTGAGGGCTTTTTCTAGCATTGATTTCAGTAACAGGTCATACTCACCTAGTTTTTGGCTACTGTAGAATGGTGAACGCCTCAGAAAGTACTTTAACCTAGGAGAGGGACAGGCATCTGTCGATGAGGTAAAGTGCGCCATGAGCATCAATATCCTCAATCCTCCCATCCATCCTCTTAAGTGTCGGCAATTTTCTTATCAAGGACCTCATCGATGGCTTTCAACCCGGGAGGGGGGGGGCTCCTAGGAATGTTCTGTCTTCAGGTTTAGTTATATGGATATTTGGCAGAACACCCTCTATTCTTTCTATGATGCCCTGGTTGGAATATATTATTTCACACTTAGAAGAGTTCAGGCTGAGGCCTTATATTGCACCTTGCCCCTGGATTTTTCTGATGTCCTCCAAGAGGGAGTCTTGGGAACCAGCTAGGGTACCATCATCCAAGAATCAGATGTTAAGCTCGCTGGACAGGACTTTCTGTGACTTGTTTGATGACTAAGCAGAAAAGGAGAGGAGCAAGGGGGTCACCTTGTTGTACGCCTTCTCGCAAGTCAGTTTTATATTCACCAAAAAGTATCTCTAGATTCATACTGTAATGTAATGTAATTATCAAAATAAGGCACCAAGCGGGGAAGGCTATGTAGCTTCATCAAATGTGCGGGACAATCAGAGGGCGCTAAATATCACTAAGAATGCCAATACGAGAACAGAAATGCATAAGGCAAATGATATCAAATGTATCCGATTCACCAAGAATTCTATCAAAGGACAAGCGACCGCAAGGGACGGATGGAAAACAAGACATACGTTCGTCCTGAAAGTCAGGACATTCAACAAGTATATGCACAACTGTAAGAAGGACAATGCAGTTTGGACAACAAGGAACAAGGCGGTGCTCCATTAATTGCCCGTGAGTTAAGTGTGTATGGCCAATATGCAACCTCGCCAAATCTGTTTCCCACTGCCGGTTACGGTGATAGGAGGAAGGCCACGAGGACACTCGACTCTTAAGAGCACGAAGTTTGTTACCAATAACAGAAGACCAATAACCTAGCCAATGGGCAAGGATGGAGGAATGAATAACTGGGTAAAATTCGGAATAAGGAATACCTTTACAGGAGTTGGGATAAGTGTGTATAGCTTCCTTAGCGGCAGCATCCACACATTAATTTAAAGACACACCAATATAGCCTGGAACCTAGTAAAACTCCACCGCTTTAAATCTACTGGAGATAAGATTCAACAGCAAAATGTTGAATCACGACTACCACTGGATGGACAGGATTAAAGGACTCTAGAGCCATGAGGGCACTGCGACCGTCAACTACAACCACAAAGAAGGACTGACAGCGAGAAAGCAGTAGACAAAGAGCATAGAGAATAGCATAAAGTTATACCATGCTGATGCTAGTCTCCAGAGGCAGGTGGCCCATATAGGTATGGCCAGGAAAAACAACAGAATAGCATACATCGTCTGCAAACTTAGACCCATCGGTGGAAATTGAGCGGGTGTGGAAAGAAAAGTGTTCAAGGAAAAGGCATTTCAGATCAGTAGGAGGGGGTAAAAGCTTTAGTCACGTGGGTCACGGTTTTACAAAATTTAGGAAGGGGGGGGGGGGGAACCCTCCACGGAGGCAAAGATGGAAAAACACGAGGAGAAATATTAGTAACACGAACTGAAAAAGCATCTTGTAAGCGAGATAACCATACAGAAAGAAGTAGTTGGTGAAGGGGAACAGGAACCACAGGAGTGGTAAAGGTCAAGGCACGACATAAGCGAGAGTGAGGGTGTTGTAAGGACCATGCAAGTAGTGAAGACAGTAGCGAACACGGAGATCGTGTAGAGACAGGACGCCAGTTTCAACGTACAGACTGAGGGTAGTAATAGTAGTAGGCATCCATCAGTCTCAGGAGACTATGGACTTGCACACTGGCGTTGGCCTGGTCTGCAGTGGCCTCACAAGGGCGCAAAGCCAGGGTAGGTTGATTCGGGGAAGAAGCTGTTAACCAGGCAGCAGGTCTCCCCTCTCCACGGCACTGAAAGTCTCCAATGGAAAGGCATACACCAATACGATTGATTCCAGCGCCGTCGCAGGAACTGTGAGTTCCGAGGTTGACCTCGAAGTTGGTGAAAAAGGGCACAGACAGGAGTTGAACGAAAGGCACTAGAGCTGAGGCGTAACTCAGTAGGGTGCAAAGCATCAAGATAGCAAAGGGTACAGGAAGAAACACACGAGTAAGCAGGGCAACCATAATCAAGTTTAGACAGAACGAGAGAGGAATGTAAAGAGAGGAGCATGTGCCTATCAGCTTCCCAAGAACTAGAGACAAGACCTTAAGTAAGTTAAGGGCCTTAGAGTATTTAACTCAGAGGTAGGAGGCACGGGGCAACCAAGCCAAACGTGTGTCAAAAATGAGCCCCAAAGGCTTAGAAGAATCTGTACGAAAGGGGATGGCCATATAGCGACAGAGGGGAACAGAGAATGACCTGCTTCCGAGTAAAAGTCATGGCACAAGTTTAAGTTGTCGAGAACTTGAAGCCATGAACAGTGGTTCAAGACAATATGGCATCAATCTCAAGTTGAAGCCCCATTTGAAGGAAAGGTAAATCATCACCTTGACAGCAGAGGGTAAGATCGTCGACATAGAGAGCAGAGAAGATGCCAGAAGGAAGGGAAGAAATAAGACCATTCAGAGCAACCAGGAAAAGAGTAGTGCTGAGGACACTAAATTGGGGTACACCTTCGTATTGCTGAAAAGAGGCAGAGAGAGCGGTACCAAGCCTTACTCTAAAGGAACAACTAAAGAGGAAGCTTTGATGGAAGAGAGGGAGCTTCCACAAAGGCCAAAAGCACGAAGTTGGGACAGAACATGGTGTCTCCAGGTCTCATGGTGTCTTAACACACACTGGTGTGTGTTAGTGTCACCCCTCTGCCCCCCCCCCAAACCCTCAAGTGTGTACCATCATCCAACCCACAAGTTGAGAGGTGCCTGGCTCCCCCCCCCCTCCCTCCTGCCCCGCCAAACCGCGACCGCCACCTCAAGTGCAGGTCGGTCTAGCCCTGGCACTTTACCTCATCCGGAAAACCCTTCCTCTCACCCCCACTAATACTTCCCCTATCCCCACTTCCCCACTCACCCAAAAGGGTATCTTGACTTATATTTAATTCATTCATTCATCCACCACCTCCCTGTGTCCACCCCCACGATTCGTCCGCCCAGCGCCCACCCAGCATCCACCCAGCACCCACCCAGCACTTGCCCAGCACCCACCCAGCACTTGCCCAGCACCCACCCAGCGCCTGCCCAGCATCCACCCAGCACCTGCCCAGCGCCTGCCTAGCGTCCACCCAACATCCGCCCAGCGCCCACTCAGTGCCTGCCCAGCGTCCGCCCAGTGTCCACCCAACACCCCCCCAGCACCTACTCAGCGTCCAGCCAGCATCCAACCAACACCCGCCCAGCGCCAACCCAGTGCCCACCCAGCATCCGCCCAACGCCCACCCAGCGCCCGCCGACGTTGCAGGTCACAACTGACAGCCAGGCTCCTCTCAGCCAAGAGGAGCCATCAATCAGCGTCAAGTACAGCACATGCCAAGAGTGTGACAAGATGTGTCATCTCAAGAATAACGGGGATGTGCGCAAACATAACTAGAACGGAACTGAATGTCCGGGTATATGGCGCCCTCTCAAAGAGAGTATCAATCAACGTCCCACACCAGCAGTCGGGGAAAACACCTCCAACAGCTTCATTTCGACAGAGAACCTACTAGAAGCCATCAAAGCGACATTGGATGAAACCTTGCAGCACATTCCCAAAGCTGCTCACTCGCAAGCAGCAGCCAAACTATGAAGCCTCTTGAAAAAGGCTAATGACTCTCCCAGAACCATCCAAGTATGGCAAAACCTTCTCCTGTTTGGTAACATATGCCTAGCTGTCCCTGCAAGGAGAGACAAATCACTACCTTCCTCAGTCATTAGGGCTATAAATAGTTTTCCTAGAGAGGACAACCAGGCACCCCTCCCCACCCGTGCCAAAAACACGCACCGCAGGAAAGGTATTAACAACAGAACCGAGGCATCCATAATCAGAGCAACAGTCAGCAAGAAAATAGAAGAAGGCAAGACAGTCGGAGCGATCAGAATCATCACCAGTGAGGACACAGTTGCCACCAGGGATGCCAAAACACCACAAGCCCTGAGAGAAAAACACCCACCCAGAGCTCCATGTGATGACAGTATTCCACTAGTCGGTGTCACCAGAGCAGAACCCCAGTGAGTGGTCGAATCCATGGTGCATAAAGCAGCTTTATCCTCCCCACCAGGATCAGCAGGCGGGTTCACAGGACTAAGACCTAATCAAACAAATGCTCAACCCTGCACTGGGAGACATTGCACAGAGCCTCCTGGTGGAACTAACTAGATTCTCCAACACATGTCTAGCTGGCAACATACCAGAGACCATACGGCCTCTCATTTTTGACGCTACCCTCTGTGCCCCGAGGAAAAAGGATAGAGGAATCAGACCGATTGCTGTGGGCAATTCACTCTGGCGCTTCGTCTTTAAGGCTGCTGCTAGAACAGTTAGCCAGGCAGCAACAGACATGCTGAAGCTAAAACAGCTTGGGTTTGGCATTCCCCAAGGGTGTGAGGCAGTGGCTCATGCAGCTAGAGCCTACATTGCCAACATTACAGATGAAAAAGCCCTGATAAAACTGGATTTCTAAAATGCCTTCAATCTGGTAGGAAGGGATGCAGTACTCAGTGCGGTTCATCGCCTTTTTCCTTCCCTCTACCCGTTTGTAAACTCATGTTACAGCAAGAATCTAACTGTTATTCGAGGAACATGAAATTGAATCACAAGAAGGTGTCCAACAGGGTGACCCCCTTGCTCCTTTTCTTTTCTGCCTAGTCATCAAGGAAGTCACTGATACCCTGTCCAGCAAGTTAAGTTGTAACGAGGTTGGGTGAATTCAACATTTGTTTTTTGGACGATGGTACTCTAGCTGGCTCTCCAGACTCCCTCCTGGATGACATAAGAATAATTCAGGAGCAAGGAGCAAGTCTAGGCCTCACCCTGAACTCTTCCAAGTGCGAAATAACTTCCACCAACCAGCACATAATAGAGCGAATAAACGTTATTTTGCCTGATATTCATATAACCAACCCTGTGGACAGCACACTTCTAGGAGCTCCTCTTGGAGGGAATGCCATCGACGAGGTCCTTGGTAAGAGGATCTCTCACCTGAAGAGGATGAATGAGAGGATTGAAGACATCGATGCTCATGATGCACTTTACCTCATCACCAGATGCTTGTCCCTCCCCAGCCTGACCTACTTTCTTAAATGTTCGACATCTTTTAAAAATATTAAATTAGAAGAGTACAACAACATGCTGAAATCAATGCTAGAAAAAGCCCTCAACCTCTCTATCAGTGACCCACAGTGGAAACAGGCCTGCCTTCCTGTCAGACTCGAAGGGCCTCGGCGTTCACACAGCAACACAAATTGCTGTACCAGCATTCCTGTCCTCTTCAGTGGTGTCTGACAACCTGGTGAAGGAAATCCTACCTGAGTACCTAGGTCAACAGGCCGGGGTACATGATCCCAGCTTTACAGACTGCACAACCAAATGGGTATCTCTTGCAGGACCAGCACCCCAACCACCGCTTTCTGAAGCCCATAAGCAATCCAGCTGGGATCGCCCTATTGCTGACCAAGAAGCTGCGACATTGCTAGAAGCTGCGACAGCACCACATGACACTGCCCGACTTAGAGCTGTAGCAGCTCCCCATGCAGGTGACTTCCTCTTAGCAACCCTAATGTCAGCAACCAGCACTCGTCTCACACTGCAGGCCCTCCAAATTGCTGTGGCTCTCCACCTCGCTGCCCCAATCCACACCGAATACAGGTGTATTTGCACCAAGGCAGTGGCCGACAGGTACGGACAGCATGGCCTTCTCTGCCAAAGGACAGGAGGATGGCATGCAAGATACGGCGAGGTTAACGACATTATTAAGAGAAGCCTTACCTCAGCCGGTTGTCCAGCAGAGAGAGAGCCTCGTTACCGAATGCCTCGCAATTCTGATGAGCCTGTCGGTCGCCCAGACGGGATGACAGTGAACCCCCCTGGAAGAATGGTAGACAGTTGGTGTGGGACTACACTTGCGTTTCAACTTTAGCCAGCACCTATGTTGACTTCAGTGCTGCACAGGCAGGAGGTACTACCAATCACCGGGAAGCAGCCAAGTCACATAAATACAGAGGCCTTGATCACCACTACAATTTTGTCCCCATTGCCTCAGAGACACTTGGTGCCTGGGGTAAAAGTGCTGCTAGTTTTTTGAAGGAGCTGGGGTCCAAGCTAATTGAAACTACTAGAGACCCCTAGAGCTGCCAGTTTTCTCTTTCTGCGCCTTAGTGTGGGAATACAGAGAGAAAATGCTCACTGCATCCATGGTTCCTGCCCGCCATCTGAGGAGCTGGAGGAACTACACAACTTGTGACAAGTAGTCTTGTACCCTGCATGTAACCAATGTTGTAACCTTTTTTGTGTAATGAAATTTAAAAATAAAGTTAGATATATATATACACACATACTAAAAGAATGGGGGTGGTTATCTTGAGATGATTTCGGGGCTTTTTTAGTGTCCCCGCGGCCCGGTCCTCGACCAGGCCTCCACCCCCAGGAAGCAGACCGTGACAGCTGACTAACACCCAGGTACCTATTTACTGCTAGGTAACAGGGGCATAGGGTGAAAGAAACTCTGCCCATTGTTACTCGCCGGCGCCCGGGATCGACCCCGGGACCACAAGATCACAAGTCCAGCGTGCTGTCCGCTCGGCCGACCGGCTCCCCTAGGAGTGGTAGGAGAAGAAAATATCAAAGTGTTCAGTGAGGAACCACAAGGTCTTCTCTGAGTACTCTTTATTTTCATCTTCGAGGCTATGGGTCCGTACACTTGCACCAGAGGTGGTACCCCTTTTAGGTATGTAAATATATATATATATATATATATATATATATATATATATATATATATATATATATATATATATATATATATATGTCGTACCTAGTAGCCAGAACTCACTTCTCAGCCTACTATGCGAGGCCCGATTTGCCTAATAAGCCAAGTTTTACTGAATTATTATATTTTCTCTAATTTTTTTCTTATGAAATGATAAAGCTACCCATTTCATTATCTATGAGGTCAATTTTTTTTAATTGAAGTTAAAATTAACGTAGATATATGACCGAACCTAACCAACCCTACCTAACCTAACCTAACCTATCTTTATAGGTTAGGTTAGGTTAGGTAGCCGAAAACGTTAGGTTAGGTTAGGTTAGGTAGGTTAGGTTGTCGAAAAAACATTAATTCATGAAAACTAGGCTTATTAGGCAAATCGGGCCTTGCATAGTAGGCTGAGAAGTGAGTTCTGGCTACTAGGTACGACATATATATATATATATATATATATATATATATATATATATATATATATATATATATATATATATATATATATATATATATATATATAGTTACAAACATAATGTAGGATTTATAGATAGAGCTAGTACATACAATACCTAAAGCCACTAATACGCTTATATATATTTTGTGTGTGTGTGTTTTGTTGTGCTTTATTAGATAATTAATATAATCATTTGATGGGTAAGTGCCTGTACGTAGAAGTGTTATAATGTTGGTGTTAATGGACAGATGGGGGTGGCGGAGGAAGCGGCACTAGCAGCGGAGGGAGCGGCTCCCGGGAGGTCCACAAGAACGGCTGGCTCAAGCGGATGCCCACCCAGGAGCGTCGACTCTCAGTCATGGCACCCTTCGCTAAGGTCAGTCATTCAGGCTCCTTGTGTTTCACAGTCCGTGTGGGCCAGGGTCCGTGTGGGCCAGGGTCCATGTGGGCCAGGGTCCGTGTGGGCCAGGGTCTGTGTGGTCCAGGGTCCGTATGGTCCAGGGTCCGTGTGGTCCAGGGTCCGTATGGTCCAGGGTCCGTGTGGTCCAGGGTCCGTATGGTCCAGGGTCCGTGTGGGCCAGGGTCCGTGTGGGCCAGGGTCCGTGTGGTCCAGGGTCCGTATGGTCCAGGGTCCGTGTGGGCCAGGGTCCATGTGGGCCAGGGTCCGTGTGGTCCAGGGTCCGTGTGGGCCAGGGTCCATGTGGGCCAGGGTCCGTGTGGTCCAGGGTCCGTATGGTCCAGGGTCCGTGTGGTCCAGGGTCCGTATGGTCCAGGGTCCGTGTGGTCCAGGGTCCGTGTGGTCCAGGGTCCGTGTGGGCCAGGGTCCGTGTGGTCTAGAGTCTGTGTGGTCCAGATTCCGTGTGGTCCAGAGTCCGTGTGGTCCATGGTCCGTGTGGTTCAGGGTCCGTGTGGTTCAGGGTTCGTGTGGTCCAGGGTCCGTGTGGTTCAGGGTCCGTGTGGTCCAGGGTCCGTGTGGTCCAGGGTCCGTGTGGTTCAGGGCCCGTGTGGTCCAGGGTCCGTGTGGTTCAGGGTCCGTGTGGTACAGGGTCCGTGTGGTCCAGGGTCCGTGTGGTCTAGAGTCCGTGTGGTCCAGGGTCCGTGTGGTCCAGGGTCGATGTGGTCCGTAAACTAATCCCTACTCTAACACTGGCAAATGTTAAGTAATTTAGACATGGAAAAATACCGTCAGGGATCATACATTACCTTAAGACCACTGCCTCTCTATCGGTGGATTTGCTCTGTCTTCCCCTGGCTGTGTGATGTTCTTCATAGACCTGCTCTGGTATCCAGCACACTCTCTCTCTAACTTCCCTACAGGACATATATACACACACGCCCCCCAAAACTGCCACACTCTCTATCAGCTGAGAAAGAGTGGGTGGGGAGATTCGTTGTTGCTAACCTACATTGAGGCTGCCCACATGTGCACAAACACTCGAGAATTTTCAATTAAGATATTTGACAGCCACCATAAAGCTCTTTAATGATGGGAATTATTAAGTATGGGATGGCGGGTGCAAGAGAAGGAACATTTTCCTCACCCGAATGCTTACACAGCCAACAGTGCCAACAGTGCCAACAGTGCCAACAACATCAAGGGGTAGATTCCTGGGTGTTTACACATAAGGATCTGGGGGTCTAATTACATTACAATGTTTGACGAGATGATCAAGAAATAACATCTACTTGAAACTAGCTGGCTAAGACTAGCCCAGGAATTTTTAATCAACTTTGCAAGACGATCCAGAGGTCATCTGGGCTGACCTCTTGGAGAAGGCTTCCCCTGGGTGTGAACTCTGGGGAGGGGGTTATGGGGGGTCTATAGGGGGGTCATGGGTGGTCTAGGGGGGGGGGGTCGTGGGTGTTACAGTGTGGTCCAGAGTCCGTGTGGTCCAGTGTCCATGTGGTCCAGAGTCTGTGTGGTCCAGTGTCCGTGTGGTCCAGGGTCTGTGTGGTTCAGAGTCCTCACTCTGAAGGTGAAGGGACGACGACGTTTCGGTCCGTCCTGGACCGGACTCAATCTCAAGTCGATTGTGGACCATTCACAATCGACTTGAGAATGGTCCAGGACGGACCGAAACGTCGTCGTCCCTTCACCTTCTAGTGTGTGGTCTGGTCAACATACTTCAGCCACATTATTGGGGCTGTCATATGTGACACCCACCACTGTCACGACGCTGTCATTATTGGGACTCATCGTCTTCATACCCCATCCCCCGTAACTCTGGGACGAACCTCGTCGCAAACTTCTGAACATTTTCCAGTTTCCTTATGTGTTTCTTCAGGTGGGGACTTTACGATGGTGCGGCATACTCTAAGATTGGTTTCACGTAAGTAGTGTAAAGTGCCCTAAATGCCTCCTTACTTAGGGTTCTGAATGATGTTCTAACTTTTGCCAGTGCTGCTGTCGATATCCTATTTACATGTGCCTCAGGAGTTACATTAGGTGTTATGTCCACTCCCAGGTCTCTCTCGAATCGTCACAGGTAGGCAGTTCCCCTTCATTGTGTACTGTCGTTTTGGTCTCCTATTACCTAATCCCGTTTCCATAACTTTATATTTGCTTGTGTCCAGTAGCCATTTCTCTGACCATCTCTGCAACCTGTTCAAGTCCTCTTGGAGCACCATACAATCCTCATCTGTCAAAACTGTTCTCATTAATTTTTCGTCCGTATGGTCCAGGGTCCGTGTGGTCCAGGGCCCGTGTGGTCCAGGGTCCGTGTGGTCCAGGGTCCGTGTGGTCCAGGGTCCGTGTGGTCCAGGGCCCGTGTGGTCCAGGGCCCGTGTGGTCCAGGGCCCGTGTGGTCCAGGGTCCGTGTGGTCCAGGGTCCGTATGGTCCAGGGTCCGTGTGGTCCAGGGCCCGTGTGGTCCAGGGTCCGTGTGGTCCAGGGTCCGTGTGGTCCAGGGCCCGTGTGGTCCAGGGTCCGTGTGGTCCAGGGTCCGTGTGGTCCAGGGTCCGTGTGGTCCAGGGCCCGTGTGGTCCAGGGCCCGTGTGGTCCAGGGTCCGTGTGGTCCAGGGCCCGTGTGGTCCAGGGCCCGTGTGGTCCAGGGTCCGTGTGGTCCAGGGTCCGTGTGGTCCAGGGTCCGTGTGGTCCAGGGCCCGTGTGGTCCAGGGTCCGTGTGGTCCAGGGTCCGTGTGGTCCAGGGTCCGTGTGGTCCAGGGCCCGTGTGGTCCAGGGTCCGTGTGGTCCAGGGTCCGTGTGGTCCAGGGTCCGTATGGTCCAGGGTCCGTGTGGTCCAGGGCCCGTGTGGTCCAGGGTCCGTGTGGTCCAGGGTCCGTGTGGTCCAGGGCCCGTGTGGTCCAGGGCCCGTGTGGTCCAGGGTCCGTGTGGTCCAGGGCCCGTGTGGTCCAGGGCCCGTGTGGTCCAGGGTCCGTGTGGTCCAGGGTCCGTGTGGTCCAGGGTCCGTGTGGCCCAAGGTCTGGACTGTGATCCAGCGTCCTTGTAAGGTGTCATTGGCCAACACCGCAGTTAACATTTGTAATTGAGTCGATCTTACCTTCACCAATTTCTAACACTGATAATTATCCTTAACATCCAATATATATATATATACCAGCTGGAGACAAAGTCCGGTCCACCCTGGCAGTGGAGACCCGTCAGCCGGTTACATGTGAGTTCACCCAACCCAACATACACCTATAACAATGTTATCTACCAAAGGATAATTATATGAGACCACTAATTGACGTTAATTGCTGCCTCAATCCTCACTTTTACCGCCTAGAGTCTACTAACACTTTCGTCCTCTCGTGAGGGACAAGTCAAGGACATTTGAAACCAACAACTTAGAAAGCTTACTCTTGATAATTACTAAGATTAATTATGAGTTATCGATTACTGTACCTGTTGATAATTACACGTGTTCGTTTTTTTAATTAAAGTTATTAATAATTATTATTCTTTATTAATTATTAATATAATTATTAATGATGACAATAAGAGGAAACACAGGTTGACATGTAGGGGTGTGAAGAGCAGAGTAAGGGTGGTTACATGCAGGAAATTAGGGAGGTTTTAATTTATATTTTAGACTGGTTAAGGGAACAAAAGTCAGCGTCATTAAGGGAGGTTATATCATAGTTTGAGATCATTGACTTGCACAGAACTTTCTCTTTGGTTAAAGTCGTTCTCTTGGAGATTCTTAAAGACAATTATTTCTCGTGATGCTCATCTGTTCTATTATAGCCTGGTCGAGGACCGGGCCGCGGGGACGCTAAACGCCCCGGAACCATGTTAAGGTAACCATCTCAAGGAATAGCCCCTCTAACAAGCCCTTAAAGTCAGCATTAGCATTACAGTACAAGGTTGTATAGAGGTATAGAGGTACTCAACATATTTAATGGTTTCAGTAAGGCAGATGAGTGGTGTCTGGGAGAGTAGTTGGTTATTGTTCTAATGTGTGCTCGGTATGATGTGTAATTGGTGGTTACACACCTGCCACCTCCTCACATCTGCCTCAACCTGGCCGTCCCACCAGCCGGACTTGGTTACACACCTGCCACCTCCTCACATCTGCCTCAACCTGGCCGTCCCACCAGACGGACTTGGTTACACACCTGTCACTACCCGTGACCAGGATGCCACCATCTGTACTCTACACCTCAACACGCAGCTCTTCTGTCACGACGCTGTCATATGTGACAACCACCACTGTCACGAGGCTGTCATATGTGACAACCACCACTGTCACGAGGCTGTCATATGTGACAACCACCACTGTCACGAGGCTGTCATATGTGACAACCACCACTGTCACGAGGCTGTCATATGCAACAACCACCACTGTCACGACGCTGTCATATGCAACAACCACCACTGTCACGACGCTGTCATATGCAACAACCACCACTGTCACGACGCTGTCATATGTGACAACCACTTCACGAGGCTGTCATATGCAACAACCACCACTGTCACGACGCTGTCATATGCAACAACCACCACTGTCACGAGGCTGTCATATGTGACAACCACCACTGTCACGACGCTGTCATATGCAACAACCACCACTGTCACGAGGCTGTCATATGTGACAACCACCACTGTCACGAGGCTGTCATATGTGACAACCACCACTGTCACGACGCTGTCATATGTGACAACCACCACTGTCACGACGCTGTCATATGTGACAACCACCACTGTCACGAGGCTGTCATATGTGACAACCACCACTGTCACGACGCTGTCATATGCAACAACCACCACTGTCACGAGGCTGTCATATGTGACAACCACTTCACGAGGCTGTCATATGCAACAACCACCACTGTCACGACGCTGTCATATGCAACAACCACCACTGTCACGAGGCTGTCATATGTGACAACCACCACTGTCACGACGCTGTCATATGCAACAACCACCACTGTCACGAGGCTGTCATATGTGACAACCACCACTGTCACGAGGCTGTCATATGCAACAACCACCACTGTCACGAGGCTGTCATATGTGACAACCACCACTGTCACGAGGCTGTCATATGCAACAACCACCACTGTCACGAGGCTGTCATATGTGACAACCACCACTGTCACGACGCTGTCATATGGAACACCCACCACTGTCACGACGCTGTCATATGCAACAACCACCACTGTCACGACGCTGTCATATGGAACACCCACCACTGTCACGACGCTGTCATATGGAACACCCACCACTGTCACGACGCTGTCATATGGAACACCCACCACTGTCACGACGCTGTCATATGGAACAACCACCACTGTCACGACGCTGTCATATGGAACACCCACCACCATAACACTATATATAGTGTTGATATCTTTTTTGTGTGTATTTACTTTGGTGTGTGTGAGGGTATATGAGAGTTTAGAGAAGTGTGGCGTGTAGTGAAGGCACGTAGTGTGCAGTGGTGACCCAGAGAGTGAGTGACACAACACGTAGTCCTAAGAGGCGGTAAAACCATAATATAGAGCTCCCCAACTGGTTCCCGGTACACAGCCCAGACAAACCAGTTATGGCTTATACAGATGAAGGTCGTCTTCAAGTATCACCACAGACAAGGCCCGGTGTATGTGTGTGTGTGTGTGTGTGTGTGTGTGTGTGTGTGTGTGTGTGTGTGTGTGTGTGTGTGTGTGTGTGTGTGTGTGTGTGTGTGTGTGTGTGTGTGTACATCCTGCTCCAGCTCACAATGGAGGCTGTGCACGCCGGCTCCGCCATTATCAACGCCCCTGCAGCAGACACCAGGACGTTCACAGCGCTGAAAGCCGCTCTCCCACTATGTAACAGCAATGATAACTCGCTTTAAACAGCAGGACCAAGTTCTCACAAGCCCAGCTTCTGCGTCAGACAAAGTAATGTCGAGCACACTGCCTTCAGCCCGTCTGCCAGCAGGACGACCACACCTCGTTGATGCAGGCAAATGTCTTCTCAGACTGGCTCTATGCTGCACCCAGCAGCACTGCGATATTTCCTCTCACTGATGCACAGCAGACTGTCACTACACACACTCAACAACTCTCTGCCCTCTAACACCAGTGTCCTAACCGACTCCGGCACTTAGCAAGGTGATTCAACACCAGCCTGTAGGTAATGGCAGTGACACACCAACAGTGACACACCAACAGTGACACACCAACAGTGACACACCAACAAGGACACACCAACAAGGACACACCAACAGTGACACACCAACAAGGACACACCAACAGTGACACACCAACAAGGACACACCAACAAGGACACACCAACAGTGACACACCAACAAGGACACACCAACAGTGACACACCAACAGTGACACACCAACAGTGACACACCAACAAGGACACACCAACAGTGACACACCAACAAGTACACACCAACAGTGACACACCAACAGTGACACACCAACAGTGACACACCAACAGTGACACACCAACAAGGACACACCAACAGTGACACACCAACAGTGACACACCAACAAGGACACACCAACAGTGACACACCAACAGTGACACACCAACAGTGACACACCAACAAGGACACACCAACAGTGACACACCAACAGTGACACACCAACAAGGACACACCAACAGTGACACACCAACAGTGACACACCAACAAGGACACACCAACAGTGACACACCAACAAGGACACACCAACAGTGACACACCAACAAGGACACACCAACAGTGACACACCAACAAGGACACACCAACAGTGACACACCAACAAGGACACACCAACAGTGACACACCAACAGTGACACACCAACAGTGACACACCAACAGTGACACACCAACAAGGACACACCAACAGTGACACACCAACAAGGACACACCAACAGTGACACACCAACAGTGACACACCAACAAGGACACACCAACCGTGACACACCAACAAGTACACACCAACAGTGACACACCAACAGTGACACACCAACAGTGACACACCAACAGTGACACACCAACAAGGACACACCAACAGTGACACACCAACAGTGACACACCAACAAGGACACACCAACAAGGACACACCAACAGTGACACACCAACAAGGACACACCAACAGTGACACACCAACAAGGACACACCAACAGTGACACACCAACAGTGACACACCAACAAGGACACACCAACAGTGACACACCAACAAGGACACACCAACAGTGACACACCAACAGTGACACACCAACAAGGACACACCAACAAGGACACACCAACAGTGACACACCAACAAGGACACACCAACAAGGACACACCAACAAGGACACACCAACAGTGACACACCAACAAGGACACACCAACAGTGACACACCAACAGTAACACACCAACAGTGACACGCCAACAGTGACACACCAACAAGGACACACCAACAGTGACACACCAACAAGGACACACCAACAAAGACACACCAACAGTGACACACCAACAAGGACACACCAACAGTGACACGCCAACAAGGACACACCAACAGTGACACACCAACAAGGACACACCAACAAGGACACACCAACAGTGACACACCAACAGTGACACACCAACAAGGACACACCAACAGTGACACACCAACAGTGACACGCCAACAGTGACACACCAACAAGGACACACCAACAAGGACACACCAACAAAGACACACCAATAGTGACACACCAACAGTGACACACCAATAGTGACACACCAACAAGGACACACCAACAAGGACACACCAACAAGGACACACCAACAGTGACACACCAACAAGGACACACCAACAAGGACACACCAACAAGGACACACCAACAAGGACACACCAACAAAGACACACCAATAGTGACACACCAACAAGGACACACCAACAAAGACACACCAACAGTGACACGCCAACAGTGACACACCAACAAGGACACACCAACAGTGACACACCAACAGTGACACACCAACAGTGACACACCAACAAGGACACACCAACAGTGACACACCAACAGTGACACACCAACAGTGACACACCAACAAGGACACACCAACAGTGACACACCAACAGTGACACACCAACAGTGACACACCAACAAGGACACACCAACAAGGACACACCAACAAGGACACACCAACAGTGACACGCCAACAGTGACACACCAACAGTGACACACCAACAAGGACACACCAACAGTGACACGCCAACAGTGACACACCAACAAGGACACACCAACAGTGACACGCCAACAGTGACACACCAACAAGGACACACCAACAAGGACATACCAACAAGGACACACCAACAGTGACACACCAACAAGGACACACCAACAGTGACACACCAACAAGGACACACCAACAAGGACACACCAACAGTGACACACCAACAAGGACACACCAACAAGGACACACCAACAGTGACACACCAACAAGGACACACCAACAGTGACACGCCAACAGTGACACACCAACAAGGACACACCAACAGTGACACGCCAACAGTGACACACCAACAAGGACACACCAACAAGGACATACCAACAAGGACACACCAACAGTGACACACCAACAAGCACACACCAACAGTGACACACCAACAAGGACACACCAACAAGGACACACCAACAGTGACACACCAACAGTGACACACCAACAGTGACACACCAACAAGGACACACCAACAGTGACACACCAACAAGGACACACCAACAGTGACACACCAACAAGGACACACCAACAAAGACACACCAACAGTGACACACCAACAGTGACACACCAACAAGGACACACTAACAGTGACACACCAACAAGGACACACCAACAAGGACACACCAACAGGGACACACCAACAAGGACACACCAACAGTGACACACCAACAAGGACACACCAACAAGGACACACCAACAAGGACACACCAACAGTGACACACCAACAGTGACACACCAACAAGGACACACCAACAGTGACACACCAACAGTGACACACCAACAAGGACACACCAACAGTGACACACCAACAGTGACACACCAACAGTGACACACCAACAAGGACACACCAACAGTGACACACCAACAGTGACACACCAACAAGGACACACCAACAAGGACACACCAACAGTGACACACCAACAGTGACACACCAACAGTGACACACCAACAAGGACACACCAACAGTGACACACCAACAGTGACACACCAACAGTGACACACCAACAGTGACACACCAACAAGGACACACCAACAGTGACACACCAACAAGGACACACCAACAAGGACACACCAACAAGGACACACCAACAGTGACACACCACCAAGGACACACCAACAAGGACACACCAACAAGGACACACCAACAAGGACACACCAACAAGGACACACCAACAAGGACACACCAACAGTGACACACCAACAAGGACACACCAACAAGGACACACCAACAAGGACACACCAACAGTGACACACCAACAGTGACACACCAACAGTGACACACCAACAGTGACACACCAACAGTGACACACCAACAAGGACACACCAACAAGGACACACCAACAAGGACACACCAACAGTGACACACCAACAAGGACACACCAACAAGGACACACCAACAAGGACACACCAACAGTGACACACCAACAAGGACACACCAACAAGGACACACCAACAAGGACACACCAACAAGGACACACCAACAGTGACACACCAACAAGGACACACCAACAAGGACACACCAACAGTGACACACCAACAAGGACACACCAACAGTGACACACCAACAGTGACACACCAACAGTGACACACCAACAGTGACACGCCAACAGTGACACACCAACAGTGACACACCAACAAGGACACGCCAACAAGGACACACCAACAGTGACACACCAACAGTGACACACCAACAAGGACACACCAACAGTGACACACCAACAAGGACACGCCAACAAGGACACACCAACAGTGACACACCAACAAGGACACACCAACAAGGACACACCAACAGTGACACACCAACAAGGACACACCAACAGTGACACGCCAACAAGGACACACCAACAGTGACACACCAACAAGGACACGCCAACAAGGACACACCAACAGTGACACACCAACAAGCACACATCACTGAAGGTTGGGGGTGCTGGGGTCCTAAGTACCAACCACCAGGGTCCTCGTGAAGAATGACCACTCTGGTGGGGACTGTTAATGGCCATTAACCCCGCCCTGTCAGACAGACCTCTACACCTCTGACGTCACCAGCAGCCGCCGTTTTCCCAAGAGCAGCAGCAGCAGTCTGCTGCCGTTGCCCTTGACCAAGCTAACGCGCATTCCCCAGGCGGACGGCTGCCAACGGCACATGTCTCCACGCATGGAACCCCGCACCCTGCTTCTCCACATCACCTCCGGAACACTTTCAGTGAATTTTCCACTTCACAGACGTCGAACATAATCCTCAGGAAGGATGTCCTGCAACATCTTCGGGTCATGGAGGACCCTGCAGGTGCGCTCCTATCCCCTCACCCCCCCCCCTGCATGCACCTGCACAGGTTGACAACATTATCCCAGCTGCACCCTTGACCTGCAGGTGCTGGTGGACGGGTTCACAGATGTGACCCAGGCAGCCGTCACCCGGGCTGAGTGGAACACTCCGTCATCCACCTAATCAGCATCACCTTACTCCTCAGACCAGCACCTGGCCCTCCAATAACATGTCCTGCGCATGCGCCCACTACATATATATATATATGACCTGCCACCAGCACGCATGGCGTTTCGGGCAGGATCTTAATCCTAATTTTTTCCCCCGGAATACGACCCGCCAAATCGTTTAACAACCAGGTACCCATTCACTGCTGGGTGAACAGAGGCTACAGTTAAGGACTGGCGCCCGGTCAATCCTCCACAGCCAGGATACGAACCCTGGCCCAAAGCCAAAGTTTTGGTACCGATTGATGGTACCAATGGCCTTACAAGGGTGCCTTTCTAGTGATCTGTCACACGCCCAATTAAGTTGTTAAGCAGAAACTGCTTCGGTAGGTGGAGGACCACCACTATCCACTGCCTTAAACCACCACACGTGCATAGGGCAATTGTGTAAAACCACAATTTGGTTTTGTGTCTCGGAGAGACTGCAGGACCCGCGGTAGGGCAGGGTGATTTCCCGGTTGCAATTTTTTTAACCATGTCGTAGCTCAGTTGATTAAGGCAGCGTCTGGGATCCTCTCGGACGTAGGTTCGAACCCTCGTCACGGCCCTTGTGGATTTGTTCACCACACTTGTCATACAACCCCACACGTTACGGAGGAAACACTCCCACTGAACACACCCAACACTGTCTTTCAAAGTTATACCCCCGCCCCCCCCCGTCCCCGCCCCAACGACAGTTACCACCAGATCCACTATAAACCAACTTGTTATTTGTAACAGCGTCGTGACAGTGGTGGTTGTTGCATATGATAGCGTCGTGACAGTGGTGGTTGTCACATATGACAGCGTCGTGACAGTGGTGGTTGTCACATATGACAGCGTCGTGACAGTGGTGGTTGTCACATATGATAGCGTCGTGACAGTGGTGGTTGTTGCATATGATAGCGTCGTGACAGTGGTGGTTGTCGCATATGACAGCGTCGTGACAGTGGTGGTTGTCACATATGATAGCGTCGTGACAGTGGTGGTTGTCACATATGACAGCGTCGTGACAGTGGTGGTTGTCACATATGACAGCGTCGTGACAGTGGTGGTTGTTGCATATGACAGCGTCGTGACAGTGGTGGTTGTTGCATATGACAGCGTCGTGACAGTGGTGGTTGTTGCATATGACAGCCTCGTGACAGTGGTGGTTGTCACATATGACAGCGTCGTGACAGTGGTGGTTGTTGCATATGACAGCCTCGTGACAGTGGTGGTTGTTGCATATGACAGCCTCGTGACAGTGGTGGTTGTTGCATATGACAGCCTCGTGACAGTGGTGGTTGTTGCATATGACAGCCTCGTGACAGTGGTGGTTGTCACATATGATAGCGTCGTGACAGTGGTGGGTGTCACATATGACAGCGTCGTGACAGTGGTGGGTGTCACATATGACAGCGTCGTGACAGTGGTGGGTGTCACATATGACAGCGTCGTGACAGAAGAGCTGCGTGTTGAGGTGTGGAGTACAGATGGTGGCATCTTGGTCACGGGTAGTGACAGGTGTGTAACCAAGTCCGTCTGGTGGGGCGGCCCGGTTGAGACAGATGTGAGGAGGTGGCAGGTGTGTAACCAAGTTAGCGTAAGCTGCCTTCTTGATGCAAGTATGTAGATTTTCAATTGTGACTATTTCTTGGTATGGTTAGTTACGATCTACAGTTGGGTCCTTGCCAAGAAATTCATATACGAGCGTAGTCTATTCGAAAAGTGTCGTTTGGAGATGAATAATTGCCGGCATGTGGTCTGATCCTACTTCATTACCTGGAGTCATTCTCCAGTGAAAGATATTACAGTTGTTATTTGACAGAATTACGTCAAGAGGTCCTTAATTATTGCCACTTATGGACATTTTGAAGTAGAGACCGTAAAGAGTTCAACGTCTTGCTCTTAAGGCGTACAAGAGCCTCCTCCCTTTAATGTCATCTCTCAGATTGTTATTGTTAAAGAACGTTGTATAAAGTGCGTTGAAGTCTCCAGCAAGGATCCTTGAGATAATTCTATTGACTACTTTGTGTATGGCCATTGATAGAATAGAATGCTGGTCTGGCGGAGACTGAAGTGCTAGTGGGCCATGACTTGTGACTATTTTCACTCTTCCTGTTGACAGATGATGATGAAGGAGCAGCCTATTTTCACCAAGAATGCTACACTTCTGTTCTGCTCAGAGTTTCACCCAATTGTGGTGTAATTTTGAATTTGTATGTGATAGTCAAGGTGTGCTGAAGTCTCAGTTAATAGTACTACTTCCGGATTGTGCTTACTTAATTCTACTTCTAGTAGATAGTTGTTGCTAGTATGATGTTAATTTACATGTTTTTTTTTTTACCCCCATTTGTTTTGTCTTGAGCTAGTTTTTGGTTCCTAAAGTGCTGATTGCTAGTCTTTTCTAGTTTTATTTTCCCTTGATCTCTATTGGTCCTCATCTACAGATTATAGAACATTCCTTCCCAAGTGTACCAACTTCGTCTGCCGGTTGCTGGCCAGTCTAGTTTCTTCTTGATCTCGATTCCGGTTACTGTGTCCTTAGAACTGGTAAGCTGGGGATAGAAGAGGTAGGATAAGGGTACAGGAAATCTTGAAGAAGGACTGGGAGATAAGGAAGCACAGGGCCCAACCACTTTGTCTTAGTGGGGGATTCTGATGCCGTGATATGAATTGGTGCGTGAAATGATGTATGAGGTATATATATGATGGTAATGGCGTTTTTTGTTTTTTTGGGACTGATGAGAGCTTTGTTTTGATTTTACTTGCAGCTTTTCCAGGTGTGCTGTGGTGTCTTGGGAACTTGCTTGAGTCTCTTTAGTATGTTGCTTTGTTAATGTTATCAATATTTTAGCGTTGGTTGGGTATATTGAATGGTGTTATGCATTATCACGTCCTTGGTGAATGATCTTATAATTATTT
The DNA here is from genome assembly GCF_040958095.1 of Procambarus clarkii. Taxonomy (NCBI): domain Eukaryota; kingdom Metazoa; phylum Arthropoda; class Malacostraca; order Decapoda; family Cambaridae; genus Procambarus; species Procambarus clarkii. The sequence continues at coordinate 4,471,117 of NC_091241.1, read as the reverse complement.
GTTTTCCTCCTTATTGGTTTGTTCTTTCTGTAATTACCTAAGTGTAATTACCTAAGTGTAGTTACAGGATGAGAGCTACGCTCGTGGTGTCCCGTCTTCCTAGCACTCTTTGTCATATAACGCTTTGAAACTACTGACGGTCTTGGCCTCCACCACCTTCTCTCCTAACTTGTTCCAACCGTCTACCACGGTTGGAACAAGTGTATGGTTACTGAAGTCATTCCTGGAGATATTTGTTGTGGAGAGTCTTCTGAGTCCTTGTTGTCCTACACTATATTGGAATTGTCTGCCCACACTCCTGTCTTCACTGGTAGTGGGTGACGGACTATGCTGTGACGATGGAGGGCTAGATTGTGAAGATGGAGGATTAGACTGGAGATGGAGGGCTAGACTGTGAGGATGGAGGACAAGCCAGTGAGGATGAGGGGCAAGGTTGTTGTGACTAGGGACTGTGGAGTGGGACCTGAAGGACCGTCATAATAACAGTAACAGACACCAACCTCGACTGTCGTGGAGTTAGGGGTCATACTTAACAGATGGTAGTTGTGTTCTGTTTAGGTGTTGATATCGAGCTACTCTTTCCTTTCTCTCGTCTTCCCAGCAACGACGGCAGACATATTTGTCTGTGAAGGTGTGGCTGTAAAACATGAAGCATACCTTTGTGTCCCTTACAGTAGGTGACTTTCATGTGGTCGTAGAAGTATGTGAAAAAGTGGGGATCGGGGATCGTGTCTTCCTCCAGCGGCCATTGCTAAAACCAACATGAACATCTCTGTTATTTGTCATTTTCGAACTGTGAACATCGCTTATTACTTTGATTATTGTGCCTTCATGGCCCGCATTGGGATATGGTACCATTTTAAATACAGTATCCTTCTTTTACCAGCCTGTGTCTGAATTAACTGGGTCGTGTTAATTAAATTGGGGGACCTGTGTACAGGAGATATATTAAATAATTTACTAATTAAACACTACTTATTTAATTATAATTAAATGTTTTACTTATTAAATATTTTTATCTTGAATTGTGTTTTAATGCCAGATGCCTTCCTAGGGACAGTGGTGCTCCTAGGACAAATCTGAATTATAGCAGATAGTAACCAGTCAAGTAACCAGGAAACTTTTACATCATTAGGAGGACTAAGTAGGACCTCTCTGCAACTCTTCACGATTGAGGTAAGTGTCGGTCCTTGCATGCGGGCCATTTAATTTAGTAATTCCAGTGTTAGTATATTTTATTAACTAGTGCACAATGGAGAGAGTAGTAGAAGAATTGATGGTTGCACCTTCTCTAGAAGGAATTCGAACTCTCAAGAAGTCAGCTTTAGTGTTCATGGGACAGTATTGGCTAGAGGTTTGTTTCTTATAGCATGGGAAAGCCCTAGCAATTAAAGCAATTATTGTAAACTTGGTAGATAGAGGACGACGAGGTTGAAAAGGCTGTTTTAGAACAATTGTCAGTAGGGTCAGGTGACCAAATTGCTTTAAAGCGTTTAGAGCTACAAGCTCAGAGGTTTACCTTTGGCAGAGTAAGAGTTACAGTTAGCAAAGTTCTTGGCGTAAACAGAACTAAGAGAGGTTCAGTTGGAGCTAGTTAGACTCTAGGCAGAAACACAAACAAAGCAGAAACAAATAGAGATGGAAGTTCAAGCAATTCAGAGGAAGAATCTAAACAGATAGAAGCTAGGCAATAGGCAGAAACAGACAATTAGAGATTCAGTAATAAATGGCCACTGATCAAATTATGGGAGAAGAGTAGAGCACAGTAGCTGGTCAAGTGGGTAGTGAGACGTCAGATGGAGCCACAAATGGTTGTAGGGTAAATAGAGGTTATATTTACCAAATTTCTATGAGAAAGGCCCTGAAATTTTCTTCCATCATTTATTCAAAATTGCAACTCTTATGAATTAGCCAGAAAACCAGTGAGTAGCCATCGTGCAACGTCAATTTAAAGGCAAGGCCCATAAAATTTTTGCTTCTTTACCTACAGCAGAGAGTTTTAATTTTAGTTTGTAAGAGCATTTTTACAAGGATACAAGTTAACACTAGAGGTACACAGGTTAAAAGTTAAGGCAGTTGAAACATAGTTATGTCCAGAATATAACTGATTTCACTGGATTAAAAGTGCCCATTTTGAGTGATGACTTACTTAAAGTTACTGAGTATGAGTCCTTAAAAAAAATCTGATTTTAATAGAGGAAGTTTTGTCATGTCTGCCAGAGATTATTCATCTACCTAGCTGAAAGGGCAATTCTAATAATTTTGAAGAACTAGCTAGAATAACAGACGAGCATGAGCTCCTTAATAAAGTACTATTTAATGTCCAGTATAATAATAATTATAATAACTCTAAGTGAGTTAATCTTTTCAGTCAAAACCCTTCTCGACTCCACATTCCATCCACATGACCTCTAGAAATTTCAGTAGGGAACAAAGCTTCTGGGTAATCTTATTAATAAATCTAATGTGGGAACGACCTGTTCAACCTCTGATAAAATTTACTTGCATTGTAAGAGGTGAGATCAGGTTGTAAAGTCTTGTTGGCAGCTGTACCCTGAAATGAGGCCCAGGTCCTTTGTTATATGTAAAAGACTGGTGATTAATTCTTCCAATCTTGTCAGTCATACTCCAGTATTGGCAGACTTCAAGCCCATTATGTCCACAGGATACCTTTTGAGTAATAATGGTATTTAAAAGTCAATGGTAGCCATAAGAAACACTGGTGCTTCTCAAACTATAATTTTGGACATTGTACTATCAGATAATAAGATAGATACTGGTGAGGTTATTTAATTCCGGGTATTGCTGGTCCAGTTCATCAGATACTTCTGACTCAAGTTAAGTTGGGGAGTAAATTCACCTTAGGTTTTTGTACCATTGGTGTTAGTGCCCAGTTTCCTTAATCCAGTGTTGATGTGATCATGGGTAATGATCTTGCTGATGGGCAAGTTGTTGGGAAGGAATGGTAGCAGAACCTAAGATTGCACTGGCACAGAAAGATACAGAGGATGGTGTTTTTCATCCTGCATGCGCTGTGATCAAACCAATGGGTGGTAAGTCTGAGGGCAGTCTTGCTACTACCAAGGGAGGAGTGGGAGGTGGATCTTTCAAAAATATTCCTGGCTAGCTTAGATGATGTGTGGAATCTACTGCAGGGGCCCTGCCTGAACCTAGCATAGGGGAAGGTATTGGTGAGGTCAGAGTTCTAATGACTTGCCCACTCACTCCGAGTTAGTATAGTCACACCTTGAGTGAGTTATAGAGGGCTGACACCAATTTTTCCAAATGTTGTGCAGAAGCCATCTCTTCAATAGATGCACTGGAGGAATCAACAGGATACTATTTCCATGATCAGGTTTTGATAAGAAGATGGAGACCCCCATGTGTCTTCCTCGTCAGGTGTCCATGAGATAGTTAACCAACTTGTTCTTCCTAGTGACTACTGTGAGATAGTCCAGACAGATGAACATTGTTTATCCTAAACCTCTAAATAAGTATTAGAGGTTTAATCTTGTGGCTTGCACTGTTGTTTGTGCTACCAGGAGTGAGGAAGATTTGGGCATTGTGAAATTGGTTAAACCTGATCTGTTTACTTCTAGTTCGATTGGGGAGATGCTGTATCATTTACAGGGGGACCAGCGTGATGAGGAACAGCGGCTCCTGGAGGAGTTTGGCAGCATTTTTGGGAAAATTCCTACCTGGACAAGTCTCATCAGCCATGATGATCAACTCACCAACCCCACACCTATTCGACTTCATATCCACAGGGTGACCACAGGAAAAAGGGCCATAATAAGTAAGGAAGTGTTCTCTCATTTCTGCAGCAGCGGTTGTTCCACCCAAGGCAGAGCTCATGGTGTTTGTCTGGTTTATTAGCGCCTAAGGTGGCCTAAGGTGGTCGGAGGATCTGTACTCTCCTTCATTGTTGGATTAAGACTATGGATCTCCACATTTAGGACAACTATAACCATAACTTGGATTAAAATTTTGGCAAAGTTGACACCATTGCACACAGAAATTACAATAGCGTGATGCATCAAATGAACAAATCCACAAGGGCCGTGACGAGAGTTCGAACCTACGTCCGAGAGGATCCCAGACGCTGCCTTAATCGACTGAGCTACGATATGGTTAAAAGAATTCCAACCGGGAAATCATCCCGATTTACCAACAGTTCCTGCAGTCTCTCCGAGACACAAACCAGAGGTTTACGCAATTCCCCCATTTCCCAAAGGATCCTCTCGGACGTAGGTTCGAATCCTCGTCATGGCCCTTTTGGATTTGTTCATTTGATGCATCACGCTATTGTGATTTCTGTGTGTAATGAAGTAAGGACGAAGAGGTAGAACAGCCTCTTGATGTAGCTCGGGTGCATGGGGAAATTGCGTAAAACCCTGGTTTGTGTCTCGGAGAGACTGCAGGAACCGTTAGTAAATCAAAATGATTTCCCGGTTGCAATTCTTTTAACTATGTCGTAGCTCAGTTGATTAAGGCAGCGTCTGGGATCCTCTCGGACGTAGATTCGAACCCTTGTCACGGTCCTTGTGAATTTGTTCATTTGACACTGGGCACTGAAAAGGGACAGAATATATTTTGGGTACTGAAAAGGACAGAGTTAATAGTGAACTTAATTATGTGAAAACTTATAATAGTATAATTCAGGCTGATACCTGGAGTAATTATTTGGTGGAGTTAATTATGTTATTGTGTACACCGAAATTAACTAAGATTTGATAAGAGACTGATTAAGTATCTTGCATGTGAGGGAGGAGAGTGAGGTACTGTACTGTCGTTGCAGTATGAAAGTGTTGCATATCTAGGATGCACATTACCTAAACAGACTTAAGTGTGATACATATAATCTTGAATTTTATTTTGGGAAGGTGAATGTATATTTTATTATTTCTAAGGTATTTTGTGTTTTGTCACAAGTGGAATAATTTGGTGATCACGGTAACAATTTATTCACTTTTTAAATGAACCACAATCCATTCATGTTTCTTGACAAATTGCAACTGAAAAAAAAACAGAGAATTCTAAGGTAGTCACTTTTCCTCCAAGAATTTAATCTTGTAATTTGCCACATTCTTGGAATGCTTAAATACTGTTCTGCGCAGAGCTCCCTAAGGTGCTCTGAGAGCTGTGTTTTTTTTTTAATTAGGGTATATTTGAAGGTTTTTAATGTTTTCATCACTCTTTTTGCATATTGAAATGAAAATGGTTGAGTTTGGAAACATTTTGACATTAACTTTACCTGAACATTTATAAAAACAACAAAAATATGTCCTTGACAATTGCACTATGAAGTTTTTGCCGAAACCAGGTGCGCAGAGTGGTGGTTAATGTTATGGCTGATGCTTTGTCTCATATATTTCTATCAGATTCAACTTAAATGTTGTTAATCTAAATTTGCAATTTAGTTTTGATAATTGTATATTATAAAAATTTTGGTTATCGTACAACTTGCATGTTATGCCATTCACTTGTTCATGTGAGACTTATGTGTAACGCTGTGTGTATTAGTGGCTTTAGGCATAGTATATACTGGCTCTGTCTAGAAATCCAATATTCCGCTAATAACTCATTTTGTATGTATGTACATTTACCTACATAAAATTGTCATTTGTCAGAGTCCACTACTACCTACAGCCGGGATGGGTAAAGAGTCCACTATTGCCCATGGCTGGTTTGGGAATGGTGGGCATGATAAATGAACAAACTAAAATAGTGGCAAATTGCATATAAGAAATACAAAGAAACCTTCAATAATAATAAAAGGGGTAAAAATAGTATAAACACAATATTTCCTAACTGAATATGATGGTGGATGTTAGTTTGCTTGTAAACACAAGATTGCACATATTACTTTCAGGTGAGTTGAAACTAGCATAAAAGGACATATGGCTCTTAAATACCATTCACCACCACTACCAGTCACCATTACCACCAGTTAATATCACCAACCATTAACATGTATCACCATCTTCAACATAATACACACCCTAATTTATCATTACTAACTGAACTATTTCCTCAGTTCACCACCAGTCAGCATCACTACCTAAACAAACACTGCCAATTACCATCATTGCCTTATAAGGTACCAGCCACCATCATCAACCAAGCAATAGCCACATCAATAACCTATCACAAGCAGGTACCAACACTAACTAGCAACTCACTACCAATGTCTAAATATGATATTGCACTCAACAGGCAGCCAAGGGAGAGAAGGTGTGGGTGTCGTTCTGTGTCCATGATGAGGCAGAAGGTTGGCTTGAATTCTACGAGAACCGCCGTTCAGCCTTCAGTCACAACCCCATCCACCGGACGGCACTCTCCCGGTGCCTGCACGTCTCTCCCTCCATTAGAGTCCAAGAGGACAATGAACATGTCTTTGCCATCACTCTTGAAGGAGAGGTCATCAAGTTGGGAGCTCAGAGCAGGTCAGGCTTCACCAGCTTCTCTACTCCTTCATATTTTTTTTTCTGGTGGGATTATTCCTAGCATCATTATCTCACAGTAGGTCAGCTTTTCAGCTGTCTGATATCCTCCTGATATTCTTCCATGTGGAATCATTTCTTACATCTTTGTAGTGGAGGAGATTAGGCTTCCTACATATGTTTCCCAACCCTCATCCTGATATTCCTCATGGTGGGATCCTCACATCTTTCTTTCTCAGCAAGTGTAGGAGTTTGATCCGGGTAGTGTGTGCATGTACAAGGTGTGGTGGTATAGTCTCTGACTGCCTCTGGATACGGTCTGATTCCCTATGGCTGCTTTACCCTCCAGGGAGCAGATGATGGAGTGGATTGATGCCCTACGGTGCCGCCTGAGGGAGCTTGGTGTCCTCACCCCGAAAGATAACCTCTACAGCAGGGAGCCAGAAACCCTCCGTTCTCCCTTGCTGAGGAATCCCAACTCTCCCCTGCCCCCAACCCCCACTGCCTTCCAGTTCCCGCCACACGCCCTGGAGTTCAGAGGTGAGGCCATGGTCAGTGTTGCTATAGATGCCATTTCACTCGTGCACATACTCGTGCAAATGCATATTTATATAAATGTTGTACCTAATAGCCAGAACCACACTCCTAACTGCTATAGTAATTTGAATATTGAAAATATTTCTTTTGAAATCAGCATAACTCTTGATAATACTGTATTTACATAGAGGCATTATCTTGCCAACATGACTTTCTAACTTGGGCCTAGTTTTATCTAAGTTAGGCAGTATTGAAAGCAATTCCTATCTCAAGTATCTAAGTTAGTTCTGGCTCTAGCTAAACAAATCCCAATAATTTTATATTCTAAAAAAACTCTATCAATCCATAAGGCAACTCTAAAATTAGCTGTGTGTGTGTGTGTGTGTGTGTGTGTGTGTGTGTGTGTGTGTGTGTGTGTGTGTGTGTGTGTGTGTGTGTGTGTGTGTGTGTGTCTGTCTGTCTGTCTGTCTGTGTGTATATATATATAATATGTATAATTTTGACTGACACCATTGTATACATGGGTTTACTCCGAGCCCAGTGTCTTGTCACATCTGGAGCTTGCCTTGTCATACTCTTTGAGTGACCACGTACTTGCCTCATCCCTGCCAGACGATGTGTCCAGCCTCCACTCGATGCGTGTGGGTCTGAGTCCTGGTGGAAGCCTGACACTGTCCACGGCATCAGGGCTGTCTGCCATGTCTGCCTTGTCCTCCATGCAAAGCCTTAACTCTGTGTCGTCTGGTTCCTCTGACCCCAACACCTCACCCTCCTCGGTTGTCACCTACGTCAGGCACCACCATGATCCTCCACTTAACAGGTAGGTCATGTGTTATGAAAATGTTACTTGTTATGGGGGGTATGGAGTATTCATGAGAAGGGCCAACAGCTAGAATCAAGATGTATTAAAAATAGTGGGATAGATAGGCCCGGCCCCCAAGGAACATAGGTTCCTGTTAATGCTTCAAGGTTTTAGAAACAGATCTGTTGTCTAGACGACAATCACCTACACCACTTCAACAGGATTAATGGATACACCTCAAAAACTAACTTATTTATTAAACCCTCTAATAACCCCCAAATACATTACTATAATAAAAAACACTTTACCACATTATCTTACGTTAATCCATTGTATCGGGGGATAGGAAGCCAGAGTGTATTCATACATCTTAGGTTTATATCAAGGTCCCCTTCCCCCCAAGGCCGCCCAGGATGCAACCCCACAAAAAGCTGACCAACTTCCGAGTACCTACTTACTGCTAAGTGAACAGAGGCATTAGGTGAAAGGAAATGTGCCCAACCATTTCTGTCACACCCAAAATTTGAACCTGGAATTCTCGAGTGTGCATCGAGAACAAACCCAACTGTTCTACCGGCACCCAATATGTAGTTGATATAAGTCATTACGTTCACCTGTCTCTCACAGTCATGTTAACTCACTGTAGTATGCAATCCACATAATAACCATTTCCTTGGCGTGTAGTACTATCTGGGTCTCATAGTGCAGTTGGCTTCATCATCGACTCAAAATGGGGGATCCCAAGTTCGATTCCCATATGGGACTAAAATGATTAAAGCACATATCCCTTCATGTGATGCCTGTGTTCACCTAAAAGGTCCCTGGGAGCGAGGCAACTGTTGTGGGGGATTGCGTCCTGAGGAAGTTCTGTAGTTCCACTTTGGGCAGACCTTGATATAAACCTAACATATACAAGCCTCCTGTCCCCGAGATAACAAATTATTTATATTTATTATCATATCATAATAGGGCACGATGCCTATAATGGGGCATCATCACTGTAACCCTCCACTCAACTAGTAGGTCATGCAAGATACAGCACTGTAAACGTTTGTTCACCTGGTAAGTCATTCACGGCACAGCACTGTACTGCTGCTCACCTGGTAAGTCATTCATGGCACAGCACTGTACTGCTGCTCACCTGGTAAGTCATTCATGGCACAGCACTGTACTGCTGCTCACCTGGTAAGTCATTCCCACCACAGCACTGTACTGCTGCTCACCTGGTAAGTCATTCCCACCACAGCACTGTACTGCTGCTCACCTGCTAAGTCATTCACACCACAGCACTGTACTGCTGCTCACCTGCTAAGTCATTCACACCACAACACTGTACTGCTGCTCACCTGGTAAAGATATTACAAACCACGTCATCAAATTTGCAGATGACACAAAGATTTATGGTAAAGTGAGAAATGATAATGATTTTGAAGCCTTACAAAGAGATCTACATGAACTCCACAAATGGACTGGCAAATGCTTTTTAATATTGACAAATGCAAGACCTTGCATGTGGGGCATAGTAACCCATGCCACAACTACCATATTAATTACATTACATTACAGCAGTGATGAAGAAAAGGACCTAAGAGTCAAAATCCATCACTCACTAAATGTTGCGCATCAAAATGGACAGCACTGTACCCGCTGCTTGCCTGGTAGGTCATGTAGAGTACAGCACTGTAACCTGCTCACCTCTTTGGTCATGCAACGGTACAGCACTGTAACCTGCTCACCTCTCTGGTCATGCAAGTGTACAGTACTGTAATCCGCTGCTCACCTGGTGGGTCATGCAAGGTATGGAACTGTAACCTGCTACTCACCTGGTAGGTCATGCAGACTGAACAAGTGTTTCTCCTTACAGGAGATCATCATTCAGGGCATCCCTACCCAGCTCTCCCACCACCCCCTCCAATACCTCCGGTTCCCTCACCTTCCTCAGGTCTCCGCCCGGTCCACAGGTAAGTAAAATTCTCCCGATTCCTTCTGGGCTTCCAGGTATGAGAGGTTCCCACCTAGTTCATTTTAGATGTCAATAAAGTAGGTTTTCCTTCTAGTTCTTTCAGATTTCCATGAAAACCGGGTTCCCTCCCATTCTCCCGAAGTCCTTGTGTGGACCGGGCACATACTGCACAAATTCTCGATATTTGCTCTTCTGATATCTCATCAGTTACAATATACTGACACTATCCTTTTAGGATCTTTTGATCATAATGTAATCTTTGTATCTTATTCTTTAATAACTCCAACATCTAATGATTATGATAAATTTTATAACTATTGATGTGAATATTTCTAAATCTTTTCACAGTATGACATAAATCTTTACCTTCCAAGCTTTCATCTTTGGAATTTGACCTCTTTGTGTTCTTATTAGTAGCTTCATATCTGATAGATCTATCACTGCTGTTTTATATGGCTCAACCCCTGCCTCTCTCTCTCCATTAACTGTCGAGTTCCTCAAGGTCATGTACTCTTGCTTGGTCTTTTTAACCTGATCTATCCTGGAAGACTCACATCTTATTTTATTGTATTGAAAACATATTTCACTTCTCTCCTGCTAAAAAGTTTTTTTTATATTTTAATGGAAAACTGTTCATCAGATGTGCCCACATGGCCCCACACAGAACCTTACAACTCCTCCAAAAATAGTAGTGTTACCTCCGTTTTCTAATTTAATTCGTTCCCAAAGACAGTTTGAAAACTGAAAATTCTAAAACCAAAACGAATTTTCCCATAAGAAATAATCCATTCCACACCCCCAAAAATATTAACTTAAAAATACATTTTATACATACTACTACTTATATTTTGTACTACAATATGTACAAGTACATACATCTTACCTTTATTGAGGACTTATGTTGGCATATGGAAGACAGTGAGGAAGGGGGAAGACAGAGAGGTGTTAGTGTTTGGAAGGGAAGTCCCCTTCCATTATAACAGCATTGATGACAATTCTGGGGTACTCTGTCTCTCTCTCTCTCACGTTTTGCAGCCATACCACTAGGACCTGGTTGTGGCTCACTGCTTGCTTGTCTTCCAAGAATCTGTCTATAGACACTTGTTTTTCCCTACGTTTTAACACATGTCTGTAGTGAGACATCTCATTGTCTCACTATGAATGACCTCTTGTCTTTCTTCTATTGTCATCCTCGCCACTATTTTCTTAGGTTGAACTTTACCACTGACTTTCTTGGAACCCATGGCATAATATATAAAAACATTTATGTTCAGAAACTAAAAAAGCACAAAAACAATGAAATTCTTCACAAAGAATTCAAGTGCGGTCGTCATTAGGCGGGAGACTGGTAAACTGAAGCTCAGTTGGTCCATACGTGTATCAACAAACTCAAGCACCGAGGCAAACCTCGAGTACCGAGTTGTATTTTTCAAAGAAATTGAGTTCAAGAACTGAAAAATTTGAAAATGGGTATTTGAAAACCGAGGTTCCACTGTATCTGGTATTACTTAGAGCAACTGTACGACCAACCTACTCAGTTGGACTGTTTTACCTAAATATGTTCAGGTTTCTTTATTTAGAAAATTCTAAATGCAATGCTTAAAAGTGAATCGGTAACTATACTGTACAACATAACCTACTCTCTCCTAGACCTAACTAAGTAATACTAGGCCTAAAACATGGCATTGTAGGTCTAATTTAGTACATATGTATGTACTATCTAGCCCTGAGAAAGTTAAGGTTTGATTGTTCATCTCCAACACTTCTCGTCATATTCAGTGATATGTCATTGATATATCACGTTAATGTGATTTCATTGTGCATTTGACAAGAAGCGTTTGAAGTGAACAATCTAAGCCCCATGCACACTGCCCCAAGCCAGAGTACATGGGGCAGTTTGTGAAATCCCTAGTTTGAGCTCTGGTTGGGAACCTCAGGACCAAGCAATGCATCCTAGTGGATTCAGTTGAATCCCAGGTTGCATTGCTTTTACAGTATTGTGGTGTTAGTATCCATGATATCGTATTGATGCTGATACATCATCATTATCACCTGATTTCACATTTGGTAAGACTCCTCATTCTTGTTATGAGTGTTGGTGGCTTTGGAAGAATGTAAAAACATGTAAAACATCCTCTTTTATTTGTTCCATCATGTCTTCTCTCTCCTTTTGAATCAAAATTCTTGCTTTCTCCATTGTCTCTTCTGAAAATTCCTCCTTTTTCTTTACCATCATACTGCATATTTACTTGCTATGCTTTCTCTTCCCTTCCGTGGCTCAATATAAATTCAGAGATACATATACTATTTAGGTACAGTATATATAGGGATTGTGAGGTTAGGGAGAGACAGAAGTAGCGCTCTTTTGGGGGGGAGGCAGAGCTGGGGGGGGAGTGGAGTTTGTGGGTTACAGTATCTGTTAGGGGAGGGAGTAAACAGAGTTGTAATGAGAAAGGATTGGGGGTAAAAAAGTAGTGGGGAGGAGGAGGAGTGGAGGTGAGTGAAAGGGGGACAGAAAGATGGGGTCAGGTAAGGGTTGAGGCAGTTTGGAGGTAGAGGGCTAGGGGTGACCAAGTGCAAACTGTGCGGGTGTACAGCATGAGTGGACAGTGAGGAGGGGGGTGAGGTGATAATCTCCCAAGGGACCTTTCTCTCTCTCTCTTAGGTTAGAGCTTGCAATGCCACTAACACTTACTATTTCAGATTACTAATATTGGTAGTGGTGGTGAGTGAGGTGAAGGTGATTGAGAGAGCGATGGTGAGGGTGGTGTTGAGTGGTGTTTGTGCATGCGTTAGTGAAGGTGTTTGAGAGGGAGTTTGTACACATGTTAGTGAAGGTGTTGGTGATGCAGGTGTGTGTGCCCACAGCTGACACCTGCCCGGGAACACGTCACAGTCATCAACGTACCGTCAACTTCCTCCTCTGTTTTCAACTTCGAGAGTGTGGGCGCGGCGTTGGAGTCCAGTGGCGGGATGGCCAACTCCGAGCTGTACGGCGCTGTCTACCCGACCGACCCATCCCTCGCCGACTCCACCGACACGCTTGATTCTGGTGCTGACCAGTCCTACACCGCCATTGCAGACCCCAACACTCTTCACCTGCGTGTTGGCAATTCCCTAGGGGTGGGCGGTGGGCGGCCTCCCTTGCCCCCGGGCCAGAGGGCCACCGGCTACAGTGCCAGTGGGGCGTGTGGAGGTGCCACGGCATATGGTGGTGCTGAGGGTGCCAGCGGCAGCAGTGTCGCAGGTGGTAGCTGGTCTAACGTCAACATGGTGGATGAAGAATCGTACGAGCCACTATTCCTGGCGAGTGGTGTGGGTGCCACATCCTCACCGCCACCAGTGCCACAGGCACCACAGACAGGACTTCTACGACGGCGCTCCGAACACCGACGATCTGGGCGTCGGGAACATGGGCGGCGAGCTGCTTCAGTCGGTCCCTCCATCACCCCCAAGCAGCCCCAGCCGCAGCCGCAGCAGGTAACTACACTAGTGTAAGTGCTCCACACCTCCATAATCCCATTTGTATGCCAACACACCTGGCCCACACCTGTATTACTTCACACACCTGGCCCACATTTGTTTACTCTACACACCAGGCCCACACCTGTATTACTTCACACACCTGGCCCACACCTGTTTACTCCACACACCAGGCCCACACCTGTATTACTTCACACACCTGACCTCCACACCTTGTTACAGATAGCCCAATAGCCCTCTGTTAGTGTCACCAGAGGAACATATAAAGAACATTGTGCGAGAGCATATGTGTCGCTTTTCAGAGTTTCCTGAAGTAATTTTTCATGACTTTTTGAGACCAAAATTGGAATATGCAACAGCTGTATGGTGCCCATATCTCAAGAAGCACATCAGTAAACTAGAAAAGGTGCAAAGGCATGCTACAAAATGGCTTCTGGGACTGAAAAACATGAGTTACGAGGAGAGGCTAGAGGCGTTAAATAAGCTAAAGCTAGAAAATAGAAGAAAAAAAGGTGATATAATCACATCTTACAAAATACTAACGGGAATCGACCAAATTAACAAAGAGAAATTCCTGAAACCAGCAACTTCACGAACAAGAGAACACAGATTCAAGCTAAGGAAACAAAGGTGCCAAAAAATATTAGAAAGATTTCTTTTGCAAACAGTATGGTAGATGGTTGGAACAAGTTAAGTAAGAAGGTAGTGGAGGCCAAAAATGTCAGTAGTTTCAAAGCGTTATAAGACAAAGAGCACTGGGAAGACGGGACACCACGAGTGTAGCTCTCATCCTGTAACTATACTTGGGTAATTACACACACCACATAGTCCACACACCCCCATATGCAAGTGTCCAGGAATAAAAGTGATAATAGCCTCTGTTCAATATGTGCTCAATAGCTTTACATTATGTTAGTGTTAACTTGTGTTGTGTGACTAACCTGTCCAGTGCTCATTTATAATTATAATAAAAAATATTATTTTACTGTGGGGAGCCCCTTTGGCTCCATGGAGCTATTGGGCTAATGTGTGATACAGTATATTGGACCGGGCCATTAGTCTAAGGAGTTCAACCTACCGGGGACCACAAGCCAGAACCTGCCACCTTCAGAGAGGTTGCAGGGAGCAATGGCCCTGGAAAACCACCCCTGTGGTTGTTTTTTTTTCCTTATCTGCCATCGACTGGGGTTAGGCACCCAGAAAGGTAGACATAGCAAAACAAACCCCACATGGTTAGAAAAGTACAACTAAAAACCGAAAAGAAAGGTAGAACTTCCTCCAATCCCATGAAAACAAACGAGCAAACAAACGTCACATTGCTGGCCCTCCCCACACCAGGTTCTTGATGCTCTGTATTTACCCTGCCCTTGGACCAGCTGGGGTTTTGTAGCCCTTATGTGCCCTTGGGTAGAAAGTGGTATATGGCTGGTTGGGGCATCAAGGTGCTGTGCTGCCTGCCTATCTACACGGCGGCCGGTTCCTGTTTTCCCTGGGAATGTTGTACTTTTGTGGGGGTTTTCTTTGGTTTTTGTTTTTTTTTGCCTAGTGTGGCTATCGTTCCACTTATATAATATTTTGGTGGCCCTCTGCTAGGCCCCCATGATTGTACATGTCGCAGGGATTTCAGTGTTTTGATCTCCCCATTGTTAGCTTTGGGCCTTAACCGGTTAGCAAGACTTTGCCCGGGCTTCCTTTAGCAGTCAGCCTACGGGCCCTGGAAAACCCTGACGGAGCTCTGTGAACCATTGGATGCATCTTTTGAGTTCCAACCCACCTTGTGTGGTACTGTTCTCTTCTGCTTGTTCTCCAGTACTCTTCTTCTTCACAATACGTGCAATTTGCATGAAAGTGTATCCTCCCAATGACTGCATGAGTGGTAATGTTGAAAGATGCGTATGCTACAATGCACAGTGGCACATCAGCGGTCACGATGTGACAGAGTTGGGAAGATAACGACGCCAGCCATGTGGGTGAGGATAAAGGTAAATGAAACAAACAAGAGGGAAGGAACGCAGGACAGGAATAATGAGGAGAACAGAAGGCGAACGCAAAGCGTCGGCACATTAAAGAAAGGGAGAGATGTAGGCAAGAGATGGAGGGCGGGAGGCGAAGGATGTGTAGGAGGCAGGTGTGAAGCAGACATGAGAAAGTAAGGGAGGTGTGAGCAGAGGAAGGTACAAGGGGTGAATGCATAGGTCAGAGGAAGTCTGGATGGGACAGGTGAGGTTAGGATAGAGCAAGGTACATAGACGGAATCCGGAGCTTTAGGGCTGGGATGTAAACGCATCAGTCTTCTTAGAAGCACCAACCAGCAGGACAATGGGAAGAAGACCTAGGAGAATGTGGTTTATGGGGCCTGTCAGGCAAGGTGGCAGGGTGCTTGGAAGTCGGGACAACAGAGGATTGCTTCCTCTTAGTACCGGGGGTAGAAATTTGTGGCAAGACAGCCTGGGGAGAGACACAGGGAAGGCGCACCAATGAGTTCTGAAGGGCAGGGTCTAGCATCATTTCAAACGCATTGGAGATAGCAGACGCAGCTGTAGTAGGTTGAACGCCAACCATAGGAGAAGCGGAGGAGGGATGCGTCGGGTCAGCTTCAGGAACGGGGAGGATGGACTGTGGAAAGTATTTAGTGAGGAGTCGGATCAGCGACTTCTCGAGGGCATCCACAATGCGAGTGACAATAATGTCAACAAGATCGGGACTCGGTTGCACGGCGTGTGGGAGAGAAGAGGTCTCAGGGGTGAGAGGAATGTCAGTGACAGACAGGTCAGGCACAGGCAAAGGCGGTGGCAGGGTGGGAGGCAGAGGTGATGAGGAACCAGGTCAGGACGAAGCAAAGCACGACTGAAAGGCAAGGTGATGGCGGGGAGAGCCTTAGTGAGCACCACTACATAGGAAGGACATTGCTTGAATGTGATGGCATGATCACCACCACAGTTGGAGTAGCAGAGCATATCGGACACACAGTGACAAGTATAATGAGAACCAGAGCATTTGCTACATTTGACGTCGTTGGTGCAGCCTTGTGAGGTATGGTGAAAACCTTTACAACGAAAGCACTGATTGGGATGAGGGATGTTCACCTTCAATTTATGGAGGAAGCTATTAATTCAAACCCGATCAGGGAATGAGTCGAGAAAATTAAGGAGGGCAGTGCTGGTATCACAGAGTTCACCATTAGTACTACGCAGAAACTTCCTGACACCGAAGATCAGAATGTCAGCATCCTGCAGTTGCGCCTTGATGTTGTCCGCACTAATGTCAACAACATGCGGGACCACATATCGTACCAAAAAGTCACCCAGAGGTTTATAACAACAGACTTTGTAACCACAGATGTCAGTAACGTCTGAAAGCTCCAGGTCCTCGTAGTGATTGTGGTCCACCGCAGTCAAGTTCCTGCGTTTATTTGGTCTGATATCATGCACTTTGATCTTAAAGAACTTGGGAATGGCATGATAAAGGAGACATTGTGCCCTGCTATTTCCAAAAACACTCCGATCAATGGGCATATCGACATCAAAGGCAATGATGAACGTTTGGAGGCCAGGAGAACTCGTCCTACTGTGAGTGAGTGGAGGGCGTGGAAATGGAGGCCGCGGAGGGTCACAGGGTACATCAGGACGTTGGTGATGTTTTGCCTCCAATCTATTAGCCTTATTATGATGTTTACTGTCCAGGAAAACACCCTCTGGATCCCCCCTCCAAGACCGGGAGAACGACATGATCGGAATGCGAGCCAAGGTTCTAGCTCATGGTCCCCCGGTAGACCTATGAACTCCTTTCACACTGACTGATGCCAAAGACTAATATTAGCAATATCAGCCTGGATAGCTCCAGGGAGCCTCCGGGTCTCTCCCAGAAAATGGCATTTCATTACATTCAACGCTGTTTTTTTTATTCTAATATTATCATTATTATTATTATTGCTGAGAAAATCAGTAGGAGCCATGATGAGGATTCGAACCCACACACGTGGTTCTCTCAAATACATGCCATAGACCACTACACTACAACATGGTCAAAACTATGCAACCTGGTATTCAACTGAATCCTTAGGAGGTCCTGAAGCTTCCATTGAAGCAGTAAGAGTGTGGGTGTTGTAGCAGTACCAGGTGGTGCAGTAAGAGTGTGGGTGTTGTAGCAGTACCAGGTGGTGCAGTAAGAGTGTGGGTGTTGTAACAGTACCAGGTGGTGCAGTAAGAGTGTGGGTGTTGTAACAGTACCAGGTGGTGCAGTAAGAGTGTGGGTGTTGTAGCAGTACCAGGTGGTGCAGTAAGAGTGTGGGTGTTGCAACAGTACCAGGTGGTGCAGTAAGAGTGTGGGTGTTGTAACAGTACCAGGTGGTGCAGTAAGAGTGTGGGTGTTGCAACAGTACCAGGTGGTGCAGTAAGAGTGTGGGTGTTGTAGCAGTACCAGGTGGTGCAGTAAGAGTGTGGGTGTTGTAACAGTACCAGGTGGTGCAGTAAGAGTGTGGGTGTTGCAACAGTACCAGGTGGTGCAGTAAGAGTGTGGGTGTTGTAACAGTACCAGGTGGTGCAGTAAGAGTGTGGGTGTTGCAACAGTACCAGGTGGTGCAGTAAGAGTGTGGGTGTTGTAGCAGTACCAGGTGGTGCAGTAAGAGTGTGGGTGTTGTAACAGTACCAGGTGGTGCAGTAAGAGTGTGGGTGTTGCAACAGTACCAGGTGGTGCAGTAAGAGTGTGGGTGCTGTAACAGTACCAGGTGGTGCAGTAAGAGTGTGGGTGTTGCAACAGTACCAGGTGGTGCAGTAAGAGTGTGGGTGTTGTAACAGTACCAGGTGGTGCAGTAAGAGTGTGGGTGTTGTAACAGTACCAGGTGGTGCAGTAAGAGTGTGGGTGTTGCAGCAGTACCAGGTGGGACAGGACGGAAGACTCATGAGTCTGAGAGAGCAACAAGTTGTGAGGCTGCAGAGAGAGATCGCTCACCAGGCCGGCGTCAGACTCTCCCTACGCAAGAAAGACTGCCTCAACTCCATCGCCTTTGTCAACATATTCAACCATGTGAGTCACCTGCCACTAGTTTCAGTCAGCAGCTTTCTCTTAATGAAGCTTCAGTCAGGGTACAATACTGCTTATATCAGTAGAGCTTTAGTCAGGGCAAAAGATTTTGTTATATCACAACATTATTTACATTATTACACATTATAATTACTTAAATTACCCTGCAATATCATATATTTATATGAATTTACCCATGGGCCATCACCTCTCTAGTGACTTCAGTAGGGCCAGGAAGCCAGAGGGTTGTTAAAGTTCCCCCTCATTGTTTCTGAGAATTTTTCCAGCTGAATTTTAAAATTAAGTAACGTGTTGACATTTACGGCTTTGGTGGCTAGGCCATTCTATGGGTTTATTGTCCTCAAGATAGAAAAAAAAAAATTGTTTTCTGTGTTTCATTGTGGCTTGTTGAGCTTGACGCAGTTGTTGTTCCCTGTACATTGTGGCTTGTTGAGCTTGACGAAGTTGTTAACCCCTGTACATTGTGGCTTGTTGAGCTTGACGAAGTTGTTAACCCCTGTACATTGTGACTTATTGAGCTTGACACAGTTGTTGTTCCCTGTACATTGTGACTTGTTGAGTTTGACACAGTTGTTGTCCCCTGTACATTGTGACTTGTTGAGTTTGACACAGTTGTTGTCCCCTGTACATTGTGACTTGTTGAGTTTGACACAGTTGTTGTTCCCTGTACATTGTGACTTGTTGAGTTTGACACAGTTGTTGTTCCCTGTACATTGTGACTTGTTGAGTTTGACACAGTTGTTGTCCCCTGTACATTGTGACTTGTTGAGTTTGACACAGTTGTTGTCCCCTGTACATTGTGACTTGTTGAGTTTGACACAGTTGTTGTCCCCTGTACATTGTGACTTGTTGAGTTTGACACAGTTGTTGTCCCCTGTACATTGTGACTTGTTGAGTTTGACACAGTTGTTGTCCCCTGTACATTGTGGCTTGTTGAGCTTGACGCAGTTGTGGTGCATCAACGTACCTTGATGGTTCAGTCTTGTCCTTTGTCCTGCACATTTGGAGTTTCTGATGTGGGTTTCCCAACATCTGTACCGTGTGCAGGTGGCTGAGTTATTGGTGTCCCAGTTGCATCTTGTTTGCAGCAACGGTATCAAGTTTGTAGGTACTTCTTTCGCATCTTTCTCTCTTTGTCATCCTTCTTTGATGTCAATTCTTGTGGTCATGTCCTTCTATGTCCTGGTTGTTTGTGGATCTGCATTTTATGCCTCATACCGATGCCCCCCTCATCATTCAGAATTGCTGTTGTTTGCATTCGGCATTGAAACGTCTTCAGCTCTGTTTTGCAAGTTGTCTTTGCTTTCTTTCAACTACTAATGCTTTGTTGGTAAAACATTGCCCAAAACACTATGCATAATAGTGACTTCATTTGTAATGTATAATTCCTGTCCCCATAATTGTACATTACTTCAATGTGCTTTGTACACACATTCTTTTGAATAAACATTTGAATTTGAATTTTTTACAGCCTGCTCATGCTCCTCCCGAGTCATTTGGGTCACTTAGCTGGATGTTAATGTTTCTCTCCTCCTCTCAGTTCATGGATGCCCATTCAGTCTGGGATACTTTTCTTAACCCTTTAACTGCGCAACGCGCCTGCAGGCCCAGGTCTGGGGTGCGCTACGCGCCTCCGGGTATTTATATTTTTCACATTCCATTCAAAACTCCCGCGGCTACATGCGGTTCACATCAGCTTCCTCAGGGTTCTTGTAAACAGATGCCATCTTTAAAAAAATCGTGGTCCACATTCCCGGGTGTGAGAGCCTCAGTAGTGAGTGAGCAACCAAGGGTGGCGCTTGCAGCATGAGTGCACAGCACTGCTGCTCAATCGTAGTGTCGTCTGCTGTCTGCTGTGTGATTTCTCATGCAGTGTATGGTGGCCACTGTACTGTTTGGACACAATACCGGCTTACTTGCATAGTTCTGGTAAATAAAACGTGTAGATAGGTATATATAACATGTGTAAATAGTGTAATAAAACAATAAGAGTATGGTGGGAGGAGCAATGTTGGTGAGTAATATGTTGGAGTGAGGGAGAGCTGGCTGGGTGTGGCTGCTCACACTCGCGGTGTTCTCAATGTGTTGATGGTGAATGTATATAGTGTGACAGTGTATAGTGTGTAAATAGATTGTATATATACATAAATTAGCATGATACATGGTAAATATGTGCAACATACAACAGGGAGCCGGTCGGCCGAGCGGACAGCACGCTGGACTTGTGATCCTGTGGTCCTGGGTTCGATCCCAGGCGCCGGCGAGAAACAATGGGCAGAGTTTCTTTCACCCTATGCCCCTGTTACCTAGCAGTAAAATAGGTACCTGGGTGTTAGTCAGCTGTCACAGGCTGCTTCCTGGGGGTGGAGGCCTGGTCGAGGACTGGGCCGCGGGGACACTAAAAAGCCCCGAAATCATCTCAAGATAACCTCAAGATAACATATGTGTACACAAGTGTCATGCATGTAACACAGTGTCTTTGGACAGTACGGATGTTTTTCTGCCATAATATAGTGTACATGTTCATTATACATAGGATTAGGATGTAAAAACAAATAAAATGTATCTGGAACTGTGCGCAAAAAATGAACATAAATATATTCGCGGCAACTCGCGCGCCCCGCCCCGAGTGCCCTACTGGCCCCGGGAGCGTACGTCACAGGCAAACGGGGAATGATGACGTCACACGCCAACTTACGGACCCCATAACAGCCAAAGTAAGCACAATTTTGATTTTTTTTTGACATACCCATACTGAGGATAGAGTTTTTGACACTTATAAAACAAAAGAATTTTTTCCAGAGAATTTATTTCCTGCACACTGGGGGGGGGGGCGTCTTATTTGAAGGCAGCGCAGTTAAAGAGTTAAGGCAGTGTTTTTGTTGACATTTTCACTGCCAGCTTGCTCTTTTTTTTTTTTTTTTTTTTTTTTTTTTTTTTTTTTTTTTTTTTTTTTTTTTTTTTTTTAGCTCTTGCTCCTGACTGTCAGCTTCAAGGTTTCATGCTCTCCTCCAGATGTATGAGTTCTGTTCTTTGGGCCCTGGTGGTGGTTTCTTCGTTTGCAGCCTTCTATTTCTTTTCTTGAAGGTACGTGTTGGTTGGCTTTTGGAAGGTTCCTTTGGTGATTAATGCATGGTTGGTCCAGCTGGGGCTACATCATTTGTTGTGCCCGGTGGCAGCTCTTTGCCATTACCTGTGTGCCACCAATTCTGCCTCAGTGGCTACTTTGTTGGTTCATCCCGTTTCCTTGATCTCCTGATTGTATTTCTCAGATTGGCATTATTTCTCAGGTGTCATTAAAACTAGCTCACAATATTTGTAAGTTCACAGCTTTGGCTGCTGTTTACTGTAGCATTGGGGCCTCGTAGCCTGGTGGATAGCGCGCAGGACTCGTAATTCTGTGGCGCGGGTTCGATTCACGCACGAGGCAGAAACAAATGGGCAAAGTTTCTTTCACCCTGAATGCCCCTGTTACCTAGCAGTAAATAGGTACCTGGGAGTTAGTCAGCTGTCACGGGCTACTTCCTGGGGGTGAAGGCCTGGTCGAGGACCGGGCCGCGGGGACACTAAAGCCCCGAGATCATCTCAAGATAACCTCAAGAAGAAGCATGCCATGGGCTGCTTTTGGGTTTAGGGGTTTGGGAGTCTGTCTAGGCCCTGGCGATCAATGTAGTTGCCATTTTACTCCTCCCTAGTAAGTCCCATGTCTTCCTTCACATACAGAGGGAACTCACCAGAAAGAGGCAACTGCCTGAGCAACCCACCTGAAGCCCTCCAAACTGAGGTACACACCATGCTTTAATGAATGACGAATGTCTATTTAGGACTGGGGACCAAAATCTAGCACATTTTTCATACCCTTGTTTTCTTAACTTGAGTCTGTATACGTGCATTGGAGAAACGGCTCAATATGTTTTATGCATAACATTACAGGTGTACGTGGCTGGTTGGAAGCAGCGAGAACACCCATACTTACATAACACATTCCATATTGGTGACCGCCTGGTGAGTGTGTGTGGCGTACCCATCTCTACGGCAGCTGAGGTCAACAACATAATTAAGAATGAGCCCACAGCTATGGTCAGTACCTTCACCAGTGTGGTCCCTATGATCAGTACTGTTACATCATGTCCATTATACCATCCAACTTGTCTTCATCATCAATAGTTACAAGATTAGAGACAGGTACGGTTCTAACTTCTCACTATACAGTGTGTGTATGTGTGTAATTACCTAAGTGTAGTTACAGGATGAGAGCTACGCTCGTGGTGTCCCGTCTTCCCAGCACTCTTTGTCATATAACGCTTTAAAACTACTGACGGTCTTGGCCTCCACCACCTTCTCCCCTAACTTGTTCCAACCGTCTACCACTCTGTTTGCGAAAGTGAATTTTCTTATATTTCTTCGGCATCTGTGTTTAGCTAGTTTATATCTATGACCTCTTGTTCTTGAAGTGCCAGGTCTCAGGAAATCTTCCCTGTCGATTTTATCAATTCCTGTTACTATTTTGTACGTAGTGATCATATCACCTCTTTTTCTTCTGTCTTCTAGTTTTGGCATGTTTAATGCTTCTAACCTCTCCTCGTAGCTCTTGCCCTTCAGTTCTGGGAGCCACTTAGTAGCATGTCTTTGCACCTTTTCCAGTTTGTTGATGTGCTTCCTAAGATATGGGCACCACACAACAGCTGCATATTCTAGCTTTGGCCTAACAAAAGTCATGAACAATTTCTTTAGTATATCGCCATCCATGTATTTAAATGCAATTCTGAAGTTAGAAAGCATAGCATAGGCTCCTTGCACAATATTCTTTATGTGGTCCTCAGGTGATAGTTTTCTATCTAGAATCACCCCTAGATCTCTTTCTTTATCAGAATTCTTTAAAGATTTCTCACATAATATATAGGTTGTGTGGGGTCTATGTTCTCCTATTCCACATTCCATAACATGGCATTTATTAACATTAAATTCCATTTGCCAAGTGGTGCTCCATATACTTATTTTGTCCAGGTCTTCTTGAAGGGCATGACAATCATCTAAATTTCTTATCCTTCCTATTATCTTAGCATCATTAGCAAACATGTTCATATAATTCTGTATACCAACTGGTAGATCATTTATGTAGACAATAAACATCACTGGTGCAAGAACTGAACCCTGTGGTACTCCACTTGTGACATTTCTCCATTCCGATACATTGCCTCTGATTACTGCCCTCATTTTTCTATCAGTCAGAAAATTTTTCATCCATGATAGAAGCTTACCTGTCACCCCTCCAATATTTTCCAGGTGTGTGTGTGTATATAATATATATAATATATATATATATATATATATATATATATATATATATATATATATATATATATATATATATATATATATATATATATATATATATATATATATATATGTCGTACCTAGTAGCCAGAATGCACTTCTCGGCCTACTATGCAAGGACCAATTTGCCTAATAAGCCAAGTTTTCCTGAATTAATATATTTTCTCTAATTTTTTTCTTATGAAATGATAAAGCTACCCATTTCATTATGTATGAGGTCAATTTTTTTTAATTGGAGTTAAAATTAACGTAGATATATGACCGAACCTAACTAACCCTACCTAACCTATCTTTATAGGTTAGGTTAGGTAGCCGAAAAAGTTAGATTAGGTTAAGTTAGGTAGGTTAGGTCATCGAAAAACAATTAGTTCATGAAAACTTGGCTTATTAGGCAAATCGGGCCTTGCATAGTAGGCTGAGAAGTGCGTTCTGGCTACTAGGTACGACATTATATATATATATATATATGTCGTACCTAGTAGCCAGAACGCACTTCTCAGCCTACTATACAAAGCCCAATTTGCCTAATAAGCCAAGTTTTCATGAATTAATTGTTTTTCGACTACCTAACCTACCTAACCTAACTTTTTCAGCTACCTAACCTAACTTAACCTGTAAAGATGGGTTAGGTAGGGTTGGTTAGGTTCGGTCATATATCTATGTAATTTTAACTCCAATAAAAAAAAATTGACCTCATACATAATGAAATGGGTAGCTTTATCATTTCATAAGAAAAAAATTCGAGAAAATATATTAATTCAGGAAAACTTGGCTTATTAGGCAAATCGGGCCTTGCATAGTAGGCATAGAAGTGCGTTCTGGCTACTAGGTACGACACACACACATATATATATATATATATATATATATATATATATATATATATATATATATATATATATATATATATATATATATATATGTCGTACCTAGTAGCCAGAACGCACTTCTCAGCCTACTATTCAAGGCCCGATTTGCCTAATAAGCCAAGTTTTCATGAATGAATTGTTTTTCGACAACCTAACCTAACCTACCTTTTTCGGATACCTAACCTAACCTAACCTATAAAGATAGGTTAGGTTAGGTTAGGTAGGGTTGGTTAGGTTCGGTCATATATCTACGTTAATTTTAACTCCAATAAAAAAAAATTGACCTCATACATAATGAAATGGGTAGCTTTATCATTTCATAAGAAAAAAATTCGAGAAAATATATTAATTCAGGAAAACTTGGCTTATTAGGCAAATCGGGCCTTGCATAGTAGGCATAGAAGTGCGTTCTGGCTACTAGGTACGACACACACATATATATATATATATATATATATATATATATATATATATATATATATATATATATATATATATATATATATATATATATTATATGTCGTACCTAGTAGCCAGAACGCACTTCTCAGCCTACTATTCAAGGCCCGATTTGCCTAATAAGCCAAGTTTTCATGAATTAATTGTTTTTCGACAACCTAACCTACCTAACCTAACCTAACCTACCTTTTTCGGATACCTAAACTAACCTAACCTATAAAGATAGGTTAGGTTAGGTTAGGTAGGGTTGGTTAGGTTCGGTCATATATCTACGTTAATTTTAACTCCAATAAAATAAAATTAACATCATACATAATGAAATGGGTAGCTTTATCATTTCATAAGAAAAAAATTAGAGAAAATATATTAATTCAGGAAAACTTGGCTTATTAGGCAAATCGGGCTTTGCATAGTAGGCTCAGAAGTGCGTTATGGCTACTAGGTACGACATATATATATATATATATATATATATATATATATGTGTCGTACCTAGTAGCCAGAACGCACTTCTCAGCCTACTATGCAAGGCCCGATTTGCCTAATAAGCCAAGTTTTCCGGAATTAATATATTTTCTCTAATTTTTTTCTTATGAAATGATAAAGCTACCCATTTCATTATGTATCATTTCAATTTTTTTTTATTGGAGTTAAAATTAACGTAGATATATGACCGAACCTAACCAACCCTACCTAACCTAACCTAACCTATCTTTATGGGTTAGGTTAGGTTAGGTAGCCGAAAAAGCTAGGTTAGGTTAGGTTAGGTAGGTTAGGTAGTCGAAAAACAATTAATTCATGAAAACTTGGATTATTAGGCAAATCGGGCCTTGCATAGTAGGCTGAGAAGTGCGTTCTGGCTACTAGGTACGACATATATATATATATATATACACACATATACTGTATATAATAATGTTATACCTAGTAGCCAGAATACAGTACTCTGCCTACTATGCAAGACCTGATTTGCCTAATAAGCCAAGTTTTCCTGAATTTATATATTTTTCTAATTTTTTTCTTATGAAATGATAAAACTATACATTTTATTATGTATGAGTTAATTTTTTTTAAATTTGAGTTAAAACTAACATAGATATATGACCGAGCCTAACCAACCCTACCTAACCTAACCTAACCTAACCTATCTTAACCTAACCTAACCTATCTTAACCTAACCTAAACTAACACAACTAAATCAATAATTTATGTTTTACTATAATATAATAATAATAATTAAGAAAAAGTAATTGGAAACAATTTATTGAAAATAAAGAAAATCACTCGGCCTATTAATTAAGCAAATTGGGCCTTGCATAGTAGGCCGAGAAGTGCGTTCTGGCTACTAGATACGACATATATATATGTATTTTATATATATATACAATATATAAATAATGCTTCTCACTTATTATTGTTCATTGCTAAAGTTAAACTAGAAATATTTACCACAAACCACCTTCGATTTTTTTTTATGAAAGTGTTTTAAATTAACGAAATACTTGTATATAAAACACTAATAATAATATTAGTACAGCAATAGTAATAATAATAATAATAATAATGAAGGTGAAGGAAAGACCCAATGCATGTGTGTAATTTAAACCAAATTTTCTTTCATGAAGGTGTTGTTAAACATTGTTCTGAACCTTTGGAACAGTGTTTAGCAGCACCAATGTTTACAGCAGACACAGGTGTAATGAGTGTATTTACAGTAGGCACAGGTGTAATGAGTGTATTTACAGTAGGCACAGGTGTAATGAGTGTATTTACAGTAGACACAGATGTAATGAGTGTATTTACAGTAGACACAGGTGTAATGAGTGTATTTACAGTAGGCACAGGTGTAATGAGTGTATTTACAGTAGGCACAGGTGTAATGAGTGTATTTACAGTAGACACAGGTGTAATGAGTGTATTTATAGTAGACACAGATGTAATGAGTGTATTTACAGTAGACACAGGTGTAATGAGTGTATTTACAGTAGGCACAGGTGTAATGAGTGTATTTACAGTAGGCACAGGTGTAATGAGTGTATTTACAGTAGGCACAGGTGTAGTGAGTGTATTTACAGTAGACACAGGTGTAATGAGTGTATTTACAGTAGGCACAGGTGTAATGAGTGTATTTACAGTAGGCACAGGTGTAATGAGTGTATTTACAGTAGGCACAGGTGTAATGAGTGTATTTACAGTAGGCACAGGTGTAATGAGTGTATTTACAGTAGACACAGATGTAATGAGTGTATTTACAGTAGACACAGGTGTAATGAGTGTATTTACAGTAGGCACAGGTGTAATCAGCATATCTACAGAAGACACAGGTATAATCAGCATATCTACAGAAGACACAGGTATGATCAGCATATCTACAGAAGACACAGGTATGATCAGCATATCTACAGTAGACATAGGTGTAGTTGTAGTGTATCTACAGTAGACACAGGTGTAATGAGTTCAATTGCTGCACCTCAGGTGGAGTTCATCATCAGGCGTGTGCCCCACGGGAAGGTGTTCGCACTGAAGAGGGAAACGGAAGGCCAACCTCTGGGTGTGATTCGGGAAGGCAACACTGCTCAGATCAAGGAGGTAAGTCAATATCTGCTTTTACCACTGTGCTCTCCTTTGCTTTAGTCCTGTTTGCGTTAGTCTGTTGGTATATTTGCTGCTGCTTTCAGGAAGGGTCCTTGGGTTGTTGATGCTTGGCTGGTCAGGCTAGGGGTGCATCACGTGTTGTGTCTGGTTGCGGCTCTCCGCTGTTATTTGTGTGCCACGGCTTCAGTGGCCAGGGATGCACTTTGGTTTGACCCGGTTTCCCCCCTCCCTCATACTTCCTCCCACCATACTGTTAGTTTTTATTACACTATTTACACATGTTATGTATAAGTATTTACGTGTTTTATTCACCATACCTATACAACTAAGCTGGTATTGTGTCCAAACAGCACAGTGGCCACCATACACTGTATGACAAGTAACACAACAGACGACGATGCTTCAAGTACAACGCCACCTCCCTCACCAAAATGGCTCCTCCAAACATACTCCTGTTGCTGTCATTATACTATATACACACATTATATATAAGTATCTACATTTGTGTTCACCATAGCAAACTACTAAGCTAGTATGGTGAGCCCAAATAAGAGTGGCTGCCCCACACAGTGACGCTACCTCGATTTCGATTCCCTCCCTCCCTCACCAAAATTCCTCTTCTCACAATACAACACACAGAGCTAATTATCACCACAATCCTGCTATTATCACAATCCTAGCCACTAAATCCTGTATATTAATAATTGACCACAAGTTTATTTTGTAAAGGAACATAAGATGTTGTTTGAAGATTCCTAGATGGACGAAATAATGCTGTGGTGCTGTTTGAATCTTGAACATCTTGAACAACATTGATTCACTGATATTTAAACATTGTGCACAGCCATTATCACACTCGGGTTCTTCTGTAATACTATCATGGGTAAATAATACAAGTTACATATATATATTTTTACATTATTAGAAGATGCTGTGGTCACAAGCTGAACAACAGTTCTGTGAGTTCATGCTGTGTGCGCCAGCCTTGGTTGCTCACTCAGTACTGAGGCTCTCACACCTGGGAATGATGCCTACGATTTTTGTTTTAAATGGCATCTGTTTACAAGAGCCCCGAGGAAGCTAATGTGAACCTCATGTAGCTGTGGGACTTTTGAATCATACGCTATTCCTATAACATACCCGAGGCGCACCACCCGTCGAGCACCTATAGGCTCGTTGCACAGTGCAGTAGTTAAAGTCTGGGGAATATTTGGTACATTGTCAATCTTGAAGCCTGAGGGACATTTTTCACATTGTCTGTCAATCTTGAAGCCTAGTGACATCTTGAAAACTGGCAGCATTTGACACATTGCCACTCTTGAAGACTGGCAATGTTTAGTAGTGACAATCTTGAAGATGGGTGATGTTTGCATATTTTAAGTTTTGAGGCCCATTTGCTTGGTTAAAAAATGTTGAGAAAAATAAACATAGCCAACACATGGCATCAGCTGTTACTTTGTCAGACTTTAACAAACCAGTATTCTTCACTACAGTATTTCTTGTGTGATAGCAGTAACTCATATATCAATGATAAACTGTACTGTACTTTAAAAAAACCATCCTACTGTATATTCCAATCCTATAGCATCGAAATCAAGCCTCTACTGTACTTGTAATTTTAGCTTAAAGTCTTGCACATATTGCAACATGAACTCCACCATGTAAATATTGTACACTATAACAATCTCCCCTTCCCCCCCAAAAAAGCCTATATAGTAGAAATTTGCCAATAAAGTTATTATGAACAATTATAAATATTGGTAGATATAACTGTACTGTAATGCTTAAAGGTTGGACTTCTTCCCCTTATGTTGAAGGGGGACCAAAGCAGGAAAAAGTATGAATAATTCAACAAGATATAATGTTTGACTTGTGAACACAGATTGTTGCCGGAGGTCTGGCAGCCCTACACGGAGTGCCACCCAAGGCCCAGACTATGGACTCCCTGTCTCTCTGCTCCTGGGTTCTCACCGAGATCAACCACCGACCGCTCAACCTATTTTTCAAGGTAAAACCTTCCCTGCATCAGCTGTCACGTAATTCCCAAATGAAACTTTGATAAGTACTGCAGCATCTACAAATGGATACACACACGTGCTTCTAATATGTATAACTGTGTCAACCTACATCCGTCTTTGTACCTACACTAACTTGGATTTAGGAAATAAAATACATTATCATCATTGTGCCATGTTCCACACTCATGGGATGAGATGGCATCACCTTGAAAGAAATTAGGAGAGCAATACAGGGGACAAAAGTTAATGATACTCAGACACTCCATCCATTAATATACCAACATATTACACATATACCTATATTGCACATACTCATATACATTAAGTTAAGTTTGAATCAGAGGAACAGTTTGAATAAAAATCCAAGGTTTATATAATGGGTAAATTGGTAATGATACTTTCCATCTTACTACACAACATCTGTCACATCTCTCCATTGTTCTCCTCAACTTCATGGTACCTGTTACACCCCCCCTACCATTGTCCTCTACCTCTACTGGTTATATGTGCAGTCCATTCCAGTGGTTAGCGTCAGTAGCTAGGATTCTCTCGGTCGCGGGCTTGTCACCTCGGAGCAACAGTTGATTTTCTCGTTGATATACAATATATCACATGAGTGTGATTTCTGTGTATCTGATGTTGGAGCATATGGTGGGTGCACTACGTTGCCTACACCTGGATGCTTGGGGGTCGTACACAAAACTTGGACTAGCTGGGAGAGCCGGTCGGCCGAGCGGACAGCACGCGGGACTTGTGATCCTGTGGTCCTGGGTTCGATCCCAGGCGCCGGCGAGAAACAATGGGCAGAGTTTCTTTCACCCTATGCCCCTGTTACCTAGCAGTAAAATAGGTACCTGGGTGTTAGTCAGCTGTCACGGGCTGCTTCCTGGGGGTGGAGGCCTGGTCGAGGACCGGGCCGCGGGGACACTAAAAAGCCCCGAAATCATCTCAAGATAACCTCAAGATAACCTCAAGATAGCTTCACGAGGGCCTCTAGACGTTCTGTGATTTCGGTAGAAATCTAGTTGGATGACTGTGAATTAAGGGTAAACAAAAGTCCAAGTTGTGGATCAGTTCTGCAATACCTGGCCTCTAATTGATAATGGAGTTGTGTACAAGAGAAGTTGAGAGTAAAGAAAATGTGTGAGGTTAAGTGGCAGTCACTTTCCTTCAATGCAGCAGCAGCAGCAGCCAGGTGCTGGACTTGGTGTGAACATCCTTGCCTGCTCACTTTAGCCACAGCTCAGTATTTTAAAGCTCAAAATTCAATCTGACAGTTTAAATTAAAATAAAATACTGTATATATTTTTATTAAACTTACAGTATACTGTATTTGCTAAATACTCTGTGAATACCTTACATTTGTGTTTCCTCTTGAGACCTTACCCATTCCTCTGGAGACATTACCCAGCCCTCTGGGGACATTACCCAGCCCTCTGGAGACATTACCCAGCCCTCTGGGGACATTACCCAGCCCTCTGGAGACATTACCCAGCCCTCTGGGGACATTACCCAGCCCTCTGGAGACATTACCCAGCCCTCTGGGGACATTACCCAGCCCTCTGGGGACATTACCCAACCCTCTGGGGACATTACCCAGCCCTCTGGGGACATTACCCAGCCCTCTGGGGACATTACCCAACCCTCTGGGGACATTACCCAGCCCTCTGGGGACATTACCCAGCCCTCTGGGGACATTACCCAACCCTCTGGGGACATTACCCATTCCTCTGGGGGACATTACCCAACCCTCTGGAGACATTACCCAACCCTCTGGGGACATTACCCAACCCTCTGGAGACATTACCCGAACCTCTGGGGACATTACCCAGCCCTCTGGGGACATTACCCAGCCCTCTGGAGACATTACCCAACCCTCTGGAGACATTACCCAGCCTTCTGGGGACATTACCCAACCCTCTGGGGACATTACCCAGCCCTCTGGAGACATTACCCAGCCCTCTGGGGACATTACCCAGCCCTCTGGAGACATTACCCAGCCTTCTGGGGACATTACCCAACCCTCTGGGGACATTACCCAGCCCTCTGGAGACATTACCCAGCCCTCTGGGGACATTACCCAGCCCTCTGGGGACATTACCCAGCCCTCTGGAGACATTACCCAGCCTTCTGGGGACATTACCCAACCCTCTGGGGACATTACCCAGCCCTCTGGGGACATTACCCAGCCCTCTGGGGACATTACCCAGCCCTCTGGAGACATTACCCAGCCTTCTGGGGACATTACCCAACCCTCTGGAGACATTACCCAGCCTTCTGGGGACATTACCCAACCCTCTGGGGACATTACCCAGCCCTCTGGAGACATTACCCAGCCTTCTGGGGACATTACCCAACCCTCTGGGGACATTACCCAGCCCTCTGGAGACATTACCCAGCCCTCTGGGGACATTACCCAGCCCTCTGGGGACATTACCCAGCCCTCTGGAGACATTACCCCGCCCTCTGGGGACATTACCCAGCCCTCTGGGGACATTACCCAGCCCTCTGGAGACATTACCCAGCCTTCTGGGGACATTACCCAACCCTCTGGAGACATTACCCAGCCTTCTGGGGACATTACCCAACCCTCTGGGGACATTACCCAGCCCTCTGGGGACATTACCCAGCCCTCTGGGGACATTACCCAGCCCTCTGGAGACATTACCCAGCCCTCTGGAGACATTACCCAGCCCTCTGGGGACATTACCCAGCCCTCTGGAGACATTACCCAGCCTTCTGGGGACATTACCCAACCCTCTGGGGACATTACCCAGCCCTCTGGGGACATTACCCAGCCCTCTGGGGACATTACCCAGCCCTCTGGGGACATTACCCAGCCCTCTGGGGACATTACCCAGCCCTCTGGGGACATTACCCAGCCCTCTGGGGACATTACCCAGCCCTCTGGGGACATTACCCAGCCCTCTGGAGACATTACCCAGCCTTCTGGGGACATTACCCAACCCTCTGGAGACATTACCCAGCCCTCTGGGGACATTACCCAGCCCTCTGGGGACATTACCCAGCCCTCTGGGGACATTACCCAGCCCTCTGGAGACATTACCCAGCCCTCTGGGGACATTACCCAGCCCTCTGGGGACATTACCCAGCCCTCTGGGGACATTACCCAGCCCTCTGGAGACATTACCCAGCCTTCTGGGGACATTACCCAACCCTCTGGAGACATTACCCAGCCTTCTGGGGACATTACCCAACCCTCTGGAGACATTACCCAGCCCTCTGGGGACATTACCCAGCCCTCTGGGGACATTATCCAGTCCTCGAGGGACATTACCCGGTGCTACGGACATTACCCAGTCCTACGGGGGACATTACCCAGTCCTACGGGGGACATTACCCAGTCCTACGGGGGAACATTACTCAGTCCTACGGGGGGACATTACCCAGTCCTACGGGGGAACATTACTCAGTCCTACGGGGGGACATTACCCAGTCCTACGGGGGAACATTACTCAGTCCTACGGGGGAACATTACCCAGTCCTACGGGGGAACATTACTCAGTCCTACGGGGGGACATTACCCAGTCCTACGGGGGAACATTACTCAGTCCTACGGGGGGACATTACCCAGTCCTACGGGGGAACATTACCCAGTCCTACGGGGGAACATTACTCAGTCCTACGGGGGACATTACCCAGTCCTACGGGGGAACATTACTCAGTCCTACGGGGGGACATTACCCAGTCCTACGGGGGGACATTACCCAGTCCTACGGGGGACATTACCCAGTCCTACGGGGGAACATTACCCAGTCCTACGGGGGACATTACCCAGTCCTACGGGGGACATTACCCAGTCCTACGGGGGACATTACCCAGTCCTACGGGGGAACATTACTCAGTCCTACGGGGGGACATTACCCAGTCCTACGGGGGGACATTACCCAGTCCTACGGGGGACATTACCCAGTCCTACGGGGGAACATTACTCAGTCCTACGGGGGAACATTACTCAGTCCTACGGGGGAACATTACCCAGTCCTACGGGGGACATTACCCAGTCCTACGGGGGACATTACCCAGTCCTACGGGGGAACATTACTCAGTCCTACGGGGGAACATTACCCAGTCCTACGGGGGACATTACCCAGTCCTACGGGGGAACATTACCCAGTCCTACGGGGGACATTACCCAGTCCTACGGGGGAACATTACCCAGTCCTACGGGGGACATTACCCAGTCCTACGGGGGGACATTACCCAGTCCTACGGGGGAACATTACTCAGTCCTACGGGGGACATTACCCAGTCCTACGGGGGACATTACCCAGTCCTACGGGGGGACATTACCCAGTCCTACGGGGGACATTACTCAGTCCTACGGGGGAACATTACCCAGTCCTACGGGGGACATTACCCAGTCCTACGGGGGGACATTACCCAGTCCTACGGGGGAACATTACTCAGTCCTACGGGGGAACATTACTCAGTCCTACGGGGGACATTACCCAGTCCTACGGGGGACATTACCCAGTCCTCCGGGAAAATTACACAGTCCTCAGGAACATTACGGAGTCCTCTGGGAACATTACCCAGTCCTAGTGGTCATGATCACACTCTTACGTCTGTCCTGTGGCCACCCACAAACCAACCACAATGTAAGCTATGAATTTTACCAAGCTTTTAACTGATTATTTAAATATTGTACTGTGTATGGAGTTCTTTGTAATATAACTAATTATTTTTAAGTCATGCGACAGCAGTTGATCCCTGTTATACTCTACATACTAGTAGTTTCTAAATTCAGTGGTTAAGTCTTATATAATATTTTTTCTCAAGGAGTTACTCAAGTTGTTAATGACAAATTCCAACCAATATTTATACCAATATACTGTATATACTGTAATTATAATTTTAGAATTTTTTTATTGTTGTGATTCCAATAATACTTTTATCAAGATCATTACCCAACATTAATCATAATAATCTTTGCAGCACATGGAAATTGCTGATCGTTTGAATGCAGTCGGACGAGATATCTCCATTCTCGTTCAGCCGATGGACCTAGTCAAAGCATTGAAGAAGGGCTTAAAGGCTCTTAAAGGCTATAAGGATTACATAGTTATGTGAAACCTTAACTAAGTCATAAGTGAACATTTGTTAGCAAACCATGTTATCTGATGGCACTAAAACTGCTGTGTTGACCCTCGAGCAAAGTCACCTTATGCTAGCCAACATTGGAATGTCCAGCCAGGTTACAGCAAGATGTGCTGGGGTGTGTGGCAGCTGGATTACTGCAAGATGTGCTGGGGTGTGTGGCAGCTGGATTACTGCAAGATGTGCTGGGGTGTGTGGCAGCTGGATTACTGCAAGATGTGCTGGGGTGTGTGGCAGCTGGATTACTGCAAGATGTGCTGGGGTGTGTGGCAGCTGGATTACTGCAAGATGTGCTGGGGTGTGTGGCAGCTGGATTACTGCAAGATGTGCTGGGGTGTGTGGCAGCTGGATTACTGCAAGATGTGCTGGGGTGTGTGGCAGCTGGGTTACTGCAAGATGTGCTGGGGTGTGTGGCAGCTGGGTTACAGCAAGATGTGCTGGGGTGTGTGGCAGCTGGGTTACAGCAAGATGTGCTGGGGTGTGTGGCAGCTGGGTTACTGCAAGATGTGCTGGGGTGTGTGGCAGCTGGGTTACTGCAAGATGTGCTGGGGTGTGTGGCAGCTGGGTTACTGCAAGATGTGCTGGGGTGTGTGGCAGCTGGGTTACTGCAAGATGTGCTGGGAAACGTGACTATTTGGTTCCTGGAAATCTTACTGCTGATCATAACTGTTAGATAAAATATAGTAGCCTAACATGACAATTTATCAAATATTTCATGAAGGGTTTGTTAGGATGAGATCTTCAATACAAAAAAAGTGTGTATTGTTATTACACCAAAACAAGCAACACACTATTTGAAACTCAAGTGGATGAGCTTGTAATATGAGCAGACGGGGTGTCGGATATGGTGTGCTGCATCCCCTCATCCTTCTTTCCATCCCAGTGACCTTGAATAGCACAATTACCTGTGCAATAGGCAAGATGTATTAACGTAGTGCATCTTACCTATTTAGTGCTGTTGACCTAAGGAGTACACCTCAAGTGTAGCTGTTAGCCATTTCTAATGAGAAAAAAGAAGTATTCCAAAGGTGTGCAAAAATGAGTCTGAACTTTATAATAAGCATTATTCTAAGGACTTATAAAGATTCTGTAATGTTAATTGTATGCAGTGTCAACAAATCTTTTAAAGGTGCTGTGATGAAAACTGTATTCCGTTATATTGAAAACTCTGCCACTTGGCCACTACTGGTCATAGTAAGTGCCATGCTGAACATCCTTGCTTATAACATTATTGCTTTGGTACTTTGTAAAAACATTGAAAACATTCATGATAAAATCCAGTCATAGATTTCATCCTTTGTGTTCTTATGTTTGAACAATGCAAAAATTTTTCCAAATGCTATGTTTATTTTATAACTGCTTTTTTAAGAATTTCCCAGGTCTATGGTGGTAATTTTAATGCTGTATTAAGAGCTTATTAATGCTCTGTTGAAGACTATTCTTGCTGTGTAATTGATCTTACTTGTGCTGTGGTGAAGACTGTGCTAGTGCTATGTTTAATATCTTATTATTGCCATTTTAAAATTGAATACAGCATCACGATAAAAAGTCAAAACTTTAAATTTGCAATATATATATAAGACGCACCTATTTGAACTGATCATTTGGGTACTCGCTAAGGTAAGATACACTGTGTCGACTGGACAGGATGATGCACAGTCAAGCAGGAGGCACAGCAGGAAATGCAAAATAACCCTGCTTAGAGAGAATTCTATCAACATTAAGGGCCCAAAACTTTTAAGCACTCCATCTTTACATAAGGTGAATTATTAGCTACACTTATGGTGTAAAAAAAAAAACTAGATAAACACCTCCAAAGGATACCAGACCAACTGGGCTGCAATTCACATATCAGACTGTGAGCAGCAGCATTTAACAACTTGGTTGACCAGACCACCACCGGGAGACCTAGTCAAAGACGACCACAGGGTCAAGGTAGGTAGATATTGATGCCACAGGCATCAAACTATCCTTGCAGGGTAATAAAAGTTCCAAGGAGCCACTGGATAATAAATCTATCTCGTTCAGAAAGGCTGATAGCTCACAGAACATTCTTTCATAAAATTAAAAACCCTTTGGATTCCTCCCTTTATATCACAGGTGACTACCAAGGGAGCACCCTAGCAAATTACTTGTTGGCTTGCTTGGATATACTCACACACTTCTCGGCCCCATCACCCAACCAACCTCGCATATCTCTTTGACACAGGAACAACTCTGAATACAGTGAGGAGCGGTAAGATGGGTAGGATTGAGAGCAGCCAAATGATCCACTGTACAAAGAAATCACATTAACATGATGTATCAATGAGAAAATCAATGGGAGTCATGAGGAGGATTGGAACCCATGCTCTAGGTACTCCCAAGCACACACCTTGGACAACTACACCATGATATGATAAATGCAATACAACCTGGGATTCAACTGAATCCTCTAGGGATTCGTTCAGAGAAGTGCTTTTCTTATAATTCAATGCTCGACTTTTGAGAGATCTCATTCAACTGCTTCCCAAGATATTTCTCAAAAACATAGGGAACTACAAAAAATAAACAGCAGCCACAAACATGCAATTCGTTCTTCAGAAGCTGCAAGTCTGAATCCCCTTAGTGACATTCTCACACCTACAAACCCTGTAGGGACTTCATGGAAAGTTCCATGTGGCTCCAGTACCAAATTGTTATCCTTCCTAAATGCATGAGTGTTCAGTGAATATGGCAAATCATACCTTAAGAGTGCAGCTGAATGAGCTACCTTACAAAGTCTTACTAGTACTGACTTAAAACTCTTAAAGTGATATTAAAAAATGTTAGTTTTGTTACAAATCTTACTAGAACTATGTTAAACATTGCACTAGAGCTATTTTTAAAATAATCTTATTGTTACTGTATTGTTAAACAAATTTTATTAGTGCTGTTAATATCAAATAGTGCTGCTATAAAATTCTTATTGTTGCTGTTAAAAAATCTTACTGGTGCTGTTAAAATATTTTACAAGTGCTGTTAACAAATCTTACCAATGTTATGTTAAAAATATCATTAGTGCTGCAGTGACAGTTTTAATAGTGACTTCATGAAGGAGAGTATCATGATGCATTGGAAATTATTTCCCTGCTGACAATTACAACTGTAGAGCTTATTACCTTCCCAATATTAAGCACAAAAATGCAAAATATATGAATCACAGATACATTCAAAGCGAGTTCTAGCTGAAAATGATGCCCATGCCTCACGAATGTCATTTGAAAATTGCAGCATTTCTTTGTTGGTGTTGCCGAGGCCCTGATGCTTGTTGTGTGACCCCTTCCCCCCCTTCCCCACCTTGAGGCACAGTTTAACGACGACTTTGCCTCATCAAACGTGTACCTGCGTGTTGTTAAGTTCTTTCTCCATTTGTTGAATCATTTCAGCCCACATTTACTATGCACAGCAGAGGTTCATGTATCTTGGTGGATTCAAAATTATCTTGCCTCCACTGGCTAGAAATGTATTGCAGTACTGCAGAAATATGGAGCCTTTAACCTTTTTACTGGAATTTTTTCTTTTCAAATATCAAGTATTTTAACACATGAAGATAAGCTGAGCCTCAAAAGAATATTGAGGCTGTTTGCCAGCCATTGGTTTTGTTGTTACTTCATGTGATCTCCCACAAGGTACCTGCTGCTCCTTTAAAAAGTTCTTTCCATTTATGTTTCAGAAGTTTTTATTTCTTTAAAATGCAGGTTGTCAATAATTTCTTTATTATGAATAATTATTAATAATATATAACATTATTCCACATAAGACTGCAATATTGCTAATGAAGTACCCGCCTTGATAATGTCCTGAGACAGGGTTATCAAATTGTCTGACAAAATTGTATGACAAAGATTTTTCTTTATGAGCAAACTTAAAAATTATAAATTAATGCAGTAAAGATTAGGCATGTGTGTGCATACCAAATGTAGAGCAAAAGCTTGCTTTGCAGGTTTTGTTGTGTGGTATTTGGAACATTCAATGTGGAGATGGCAAAGAGGCTATACCCCGTATATATTTTCTTTCATAATGTACTAGACTTTTTTTGTTGTACTCTAGACAGTAAGATGTTGAGATGTATTAACCTCCTTAATGATGGATGTGTATAAATTAGTGTGTACCATAACAATGTGCCTGGTAAATTGTCCGCCATATGCTCTGGTCTCATTGTTTATGGCTGTAGCCGGGTGCTAGGGACTAGACGCTGTACACATCAACATGTCTGTGTGTGAAAGCTCAAAGAGTGTCAAGTTTAAAGAGTGAAGAGTTGATTGTAAAGTATTAAGAAACATATATCAACAGTTGAGATTGGGCAGAATAAAGTATGACTGGAGTGTGCCAAATGTGAAAACTGATGTGTGAAGTGTGTAGATTAGAAATTGTCAAATTTAATGAGTGAAAAGAAGTCTCAAGTGTGAAGTACAGTACAAAGACTGATATATTGAAAAAGTATCATGACTACAAGAACAGGTTTTGAATTAAGAGTGCAAAAAATGCATGTGGTAAATGCCAAGAGTAACATGTCAACAACACACGCAAACAATGTAGAACTATGCAGAGAATGATGTATCAACAATACATACAAACACTATAGAATTATGCACTGACTGATGTATCAACAAATGCAAACACTTTAGAAATGCCTCCAAACTGATGTCATCATATGCAAACACTATAATTATGCATAAAACCAGCACTGACTGTAATGAAATGACATCCTGGATGAGCCCTGGTGGCTTCCTGAAGCTATCTCGCCAAGATGGCTCCCAACTGCTAGGTCACATCAGCTGCAGAGTTCTTTTTGGCCTATCTGAGATTAGAGCAAAAACCTGGCCCCCTCGCAGAGGCACAGAGAGCAGGTGACACTGCCACCCCATCGGAAAACCATCCAAAAAGTTGGCAAACTAGTACAGATCACTGCCAGGTTCAGAGAGACCATAATGTTGTAAACAAATGATTGAATCTGCCAAAAATCAGCATTACAGCCTGGTTGATCAGATATCCTTTAAATGTGTTTACCAAGTTCTCAAAGATGAGAGGTCAGCCAGTTATGCCCATTGTGTGTAGGGAGTGTGCTGAAAAGTCTTGGGCCTTTGATGTTGATAGCGCTCTCTCAGCATACCTATTGCACTTTGCCATGCCTTCTGGTCTCATGTGGTATTATTTGTATGTGCAGATTTGGAACCAGTCCTAGTATTTTCCAAATGTAAATTATTATGCATCTCTCCTGTCTGCACTCTAGGAAATACAGATATTTAAATTTTAAGTGATTCCAATAATTTAGATGTTTTATTGAGTGGATTCTAGCAGTAAAAGATCTTTGCACACTTTCCAAGTTAGCAATTTGTCCAGTTTTGAATGGGGTTGTTAGTGTGAAACAATGTTCCACTCTAGAGAGCACTAGTGTCATAAAAAGTATCATCACTGGTATGGCATCTCTTTGTTAGAAAGGTTCTTGTTATCGGCTACAGTGTTATAAGCTACAAAAGGCCTGTGTAGAGTGTGAGGACAGAGAGCCAGTGTGTTGTGAGGACAGAGGCAGTGTAAAGTGAGTACTGAGAGAGCCAGTGTAGAGTGTGAGTACTAAGAGAGCCAGTGTAGAGTGTTAGGACAGAGAGCCAGTGTAGAGTGAGGACTGAAGGAAGGACTCTTGGACTAGAGTCATCAAGTGTTACGATGCTGGACACTTAAGTTCAATCAAATGATACTCAAATGTAAACTAGAAGTATTAACTTTCTTGTATTAAATGGGCATCGGACTTGATACTGACACTGGAACAATGGTATGACCAGAAGTCAGGCAAGGTGCTGACACTGGAGAAACCATGAGCAGTCTTGATACTGATATTGAAGGGACCAGGAGTCAGCCTTAGTGCTGATACCAAGTAATAATGTTTACAATTGTATTAACGTGTTCTCCTCCTCAAATAAGTACAACCTCTGATGCTGTTCTACGTGTTACTTCATATAAGTAAATTAATTTAACATCGATTTATGTTTACTTTTTGTTTTGTTTACAGAGTTTAGGAATTCAGTATAGGTTAAACATGCAAGTGCAATGATCCACCTAATTCTTATTCAGATTTATATCACTAAGAATAAACTGCTAGAATTAGATGCTCCTGTAAGGTATAAAATGTTCATCTGTGATGTTAACAATGATAAAAGTTATTGCAGGTTTTGTGATAATGTACAGGCAGTGTTGATGCCTTAATAATAGACACTCAGTCTTACATTCCACGGACAAACATGACGCTTAAGCTACGACAAGTTGACAATGGTCTCCAGATTCATAATATTTGTTTTACTGTATTGATGCACCGAGTTACATCGTGGACAATTTGAGCTTGTGTAAAGGCTAAACTGAATGATGGGAGTCAGTAACTGGTTAAATAAATGACACCATTTTATTTTAAATGCTGGTGAGCAGTGGTTGTGTATGCAACTCGTCCTAAAAACAAAGGCCACGAACTATTCCATGGAGCAATTATTCCCCCTATTTATGAATGATATGTATTCTATATGATTCAACTGATGATGATCCAGCTTTTCTCAAAACTAGCTTTCTTCATTTTGAATGATCAAAGCACTTCACAGAATAATTCACACTTCAGATATTTAACAATACAAGTAAAGGATTAACCCCTGCACTACTTACCTATTTCATGTGACAACTTCATGATGCAGAGGTTAAAGAATTATTAATATTAACCAAAAACGTTTAAAATCATGAAGTACTGTACTTCAAAATATAGTATTGCCAAATTCAATGACTTAATTAAAATATCACCAAGTGAAAAAATAATAATAATAATAATAATAATAATAACTTCAAAATACATGTATTGCTAAATTATAAATTTTTTAGCACATCTCAAATGAGATCGCGGTAAGCGCACTACAGGGGTTAAAGTAATTAATTATCAAAAGAAGGCACCAAGTTGGGAAGGCTATGTAGCACCACCAAATGTGCAGAGTAATCATAGGGCACTAAATGTCACTAAGGATGCCAATATGAGAAAAACTCATAAGGCGAACGACATTAAAGGTATCCGATTCACCAAGAATTCTATCGAGGGACAAGTGACCACGAGGAACAGTCGGGAAGCAAGTTAAAGGCTCGTTCTGAAAGTTAGGATATGCATGGCTGTAAGAGAGACAATAAGGAGCAGGGCAGCGCTCCATTACGTGGCTGCGAGTTAAAACGTGTATGGCCAATACGTAACCTGGCCAGAGCTGTTTCCCACCACCAATTACTGTACAGTGGTAAGAGGAAGGCCACGGGGAAAGACTACTCTTAAGAGCACGCAGTTTGTTACCAGTAAAAGAAACCCTTCCAATGGGCAAAGATGGAGGAATAAATAACTGGGTAAGTCAGAATAAGAAATACCTTTACGGGAGATTGGACAAGTGCAGATAGCATCCTCAGAGGCAGAGTGTGCATGCTCATTTAACCCTTGGGCTGCTCTGGGTCTTAACCTTCAAGTAAGTAATTATCAAAGGAAGGCACCAAACTGGGAAGGCTATGTAGCACCACTAAATGTGCAGAGTAATCAGGTGCTAAATATCACCAAGGATGCCAATACGAGAACAGAAACG
Source organism: Procambarus clarkii (assembly GCF_040958095.1). Taxonomy (NCBI): domain Eukaryota; kingdom Metazoa; phylum Arthropoda; class Malacostraca; order Decapoda; family Cambaridae; genus Procambarus; species Procambarus clarkii. The sequence goes on along the minus strand of NC_091241.1, from coordinate 4,428,837 downwards.
CATAAGGCGAACGATACCAAAAGTATCCGATTCACCAAGAATTCTATTGAGGGACAATTGACCGCGATGGATGGTCAGAAAGCAAGACACACGCTCCTCCTGGAAGTCAGGACATTCAACAAGAATGTGCACGACCATAAGAGGAACAATGCAATTTGGACAATAAGGAGCAGGGCAGCACTCCATTAAATGACCGTGAATTAAACATGTATGGTCAATACGTAACCTAGCTAGTCATTTCCCACCGCCGGTTACAGTGATAGGACGGCCACAGGGACACACGACTCTTAATAGTATGCAGTTTGTTACCAGTAACAGAAGACCAACAACCCTGCCAATGGGCAAGGATGGAGGAATGAATAACTGGGTAAAAGTCGGAATAAGGAATACCTTTACGGGAGATGGAACAAGTGTGGATAGCTTCCTTAGTGGCAGCATCCACACGCTCATTAAAAAGAGTCACCAACATGGCTGGGAACCCATCAAAACTCTACCGACTTAAATTTACTGGAGATAAGAAACAGTCAATGTTGAATCTCAATGACCACCAGGTGAATCGGATTAAAGAACCCCAAAACCATGAGGGCATTACGAGAGTCAACTACCACCACAAAGGAGGATTGACAACGAGAAAGCAGGAGACGAAGAGCATAGAGAAAAGCATAAAGTTCTGCTGTGAAGATGCTAGCCTCCGGAGGAAGGCAACACACATAAATGTGGTCAGGAAAAACAACAGAGTAGCCCACACCGTCAGCAGACTTAGACCCATCGGTGAAGATGGAAACGGAGTGGGAGTGTGAAGAAAAGTGCTCAAGGAAAAGGCATTTCAGAACTGTAGGAGGGGTAAAAGCTTTAGTGATGCAGATCAAGGAAGTACAAAATCTGGGAAGGGGGACCCTCCACGGGGGCAAGGACAGAACAATACGAGGAGAAACATTGGTAATACGAACCGAAAGAGAATCTTGTAAGTGAGACAAACGGACAGAAAGAGGAAGGTGGTGAAGAGGAACAAGAACTACAGGAGGGGTAAAAGTCAAAGTACGACAGAGGCGAGAGTGAGGAACAGAGAATTGACATCAAGACTAAGCATCTTACAGGGCTGCAGGCGCAGTCTTTCTAGGAAGTCCTGAGAGTGACGAAGGTGGGCAAGAGAAGAAGTGCCAAGATATAGCATCAGAGGTTTAGCGAGTCGGGAAGCAAGAGGATAGCCGACAGAGCCCAGTGAAGAAATGATAGGACGAAGAGGAACACCAGGTTTATGAGTCTTAACCCTTTATTACACCTTACCTTTCATATTTTTTGCCTTGCTTTTTTCCTCTTAAGATTTCCTTCTCCTCACCTCTCTCTTGCCTATTTATTGCCTTCACCTCCTTCCCTCATCACAATCGACTTGATAATGGTCCAGGATGGACCGAAACATCGTCGTCCCTTCACTTTCTAGTGTGGTTTGGCCAAAATAATTATATTTTTCATTACAACAAAACCTTCAAATAATATAAAGGATATACAAATAAGTCTTTTTTATATACTTCTGAATGTGTAATATTTACAAAAGTCATGTTAATAACTGCACAGAGTACTTATATGTAGGCTATTGTTCAGATATAGTTACTAAAGAAAAACAACAAAACTTACAGTACAGGTATTTACAAAATTCCTCTTTAATTATTTTGATTTATGACCTTGCAAGTGTTGGTGTGGTAACAATGATTTTCCCTCATCAAGTGACCTGTTCACTAATAGTTCATCATCATCATCAGCTGAAGATGGCTCTTCTTCATCTAAAGACAGTTCTTCTTCTGGCAATTCCTCTTTATCTTCTACCACAGCTTCATGCTCCTCCTCCTCCTCTTCTTCCATTGTTATTCCCTCATCTTCAACTAGCTCTCTTTCATCCCTGTCTACATATGCCTCTCTTTCCTCCAAGGAGGCTCTTTGCTCTTCCAAAACCGCCTCTTTCCTCTCACCAACAGTGGCCATCCCTGCCACCCTCTCCCCAACAAGAGACATTGACACATCCCAGAGCTTGGTGGCCGTCTCACAATCTTCAGCAATTTTCTCCAATGTGTCTATCTTGCACTCACGTAGGAATCCCCATTCTACACCATCCAACTCTTCAGATATGGCACAATGAATTGTGGTCTGGGCTCCCTGATGAAGAGGATTTTATACATATACTAAATACCATATACAAATTATGTACATTATACATTTATTCATATTCAGAGCTTGGAAGTTGACATGTTTGTCACCAAAATAAATATATTTCTTGTCAAGAAAATATACTGTCCCAAAATAATCTAATGTAATTTAGCCAACATGTTTGACAACAAAAGTTATGCAAGTTGATAAGTGGTTTGTTATGACTACTTTCCCTACTCCACAGTCACAGTCTACAGCAGCCACACTACCTTCCCTACTCCACAGTCACAGTCTACAGCAGCAGCCACACTACCTTCCCTACTCCACAGTCACAGTCTACAGCAGCCACACTACTTTCCCTACTCCACAGTCACAGTCTACAGCAGCCACACTACCTTCCCTACTCCAGTCACAGTCTACAGCAGCCACACTACCTTCCCTACTCCACAGTCACAGTCTACAGCAGCCACACTACCTTCCCTACTCCACAGTCACAGTCTACAGCAGCCACACTACCTTCCCTACTCCACAGTCACAGTCTACAGCAGCCACACTACCTTCCCTACTCCACAGTCACAGTCTACAGCAGCCACACTACCTTCCCTACTCCACAGTCACAGTCTACAGCAGCCACACTACTTTCCCTACTCCACAGTCACAGTCTACAGCAGCCACACTACCTTCCCTACTCCAGTCACAGTCTACAGCAGCCACACTACCTTCCCTACTCCACAGTCACAGTCTACAGCAGCCACACTACTTTCCCTACTCCACAGTCACAGTCTACAGCAGCCACACTACCTTCCCTACTCCAGTCACAGTCTACAGCAGCCACACTACCTTCCCTACTCCACAGTCACAGTCTACAGCAGCCACACTACTTTCCCTACTCCACAGTCACAGTCTACAGCAGCCACACTACCTTCCCTACTCCACAGTCACAGTCTACAGCAGCCACACTACTTTCCCTACTCCACAGTCACAGTCTACAGCAGCCACACTACCTTCCCTACTCCAGTCACAGTCTACAGCAGCCACACTACTTTCCCTACTCCACAGTCTCGGTCTACAGCAGCCACACTACCTTCCCTACTCCACAGTCTCGGTCTACAGCAGCCACACTACCTTCCCTACTCCACAGTCTCGGTCTACAGCAGCCACACTACCTTCCCTACTCCACAGTCTACAGCAGCCACACTACCTTCCCTACTCCACAGTCAGTCTACAGCAGCCACACTACCTTCCCTACTCCACAGTCTCGGTCTACAGCAGCCACACTACCTTCCCTACTCCACAGTCTCGGTCTACAGCAGCCACACTACCTTCCCTACTTCACAGTCTACAGCAGCCACACTACCTTCCCTACTCCACAGTCAGTCTACAGCAGCCACACTACCTTCCCTACTCCACAGTCACAGTCTACAGCAGCCACACTACCTTCCCTACTCCACAGTCACAGTCTACATCAGCCACACTACCTTCCCTACTCCAGTCACAGTCTACATCAGCCACACTACCTTCCCTACTCCACAGTCACAGTCTACAGCAGCCACACTACCTTCCCTACTCCACAGTCAGTCTACAGCAGCCACACTACCTTCCCTACTCCACAGTCAGTCTACAGCAGCCACACTACCTTCCCTACTCCACAGTCAGTCTACAGCAGCCACACTACCTTCCCTACTCCACAGTCAGTCTACAGCAACCACACTACCATAAAATGAGGAGCATATTCCAGGTAATACAAGCTGGGCTTCAACTCTTGATCTATACAGTACTGTATATCTAATCCAAAGAATAAAATATTTTCATTACTTCATCATAATTGTGAAAGAGGCCAATTCAACACAACTTGAGTACCATAGCTTGGACGAACTTGGCTTCCACGACCTCCTTAACTCTCTCACCAATGGTACTGCTCTGTTTTCTGTTTGTTGGCAACAGGAAGCCTCTTAGGGTAATTGAGATGCCCTATGTCAACTTCTTGAGGATGCAACCCACAACAGTTGCTTAACTAACAGGTACTTATTTACTGCTAATTGAATAGAGGCATCAGGTGAAAGGAAACATTGCCCAAATGTCTTGTCCTAATGTGGGAATCAAACCTGGCATAATTTGGTTGTGACTCTACTGATCTGACCACTTCTGCTCCCTATCACTTCGGTCGTACTTTTTTGTGTACTGTTACAGTGAACGCGAATTAAATCATTTAATTAAGAGGTCTACCCAAGAACAATGTCACAGGTAACTAACTGCCTGCCACTCCAGTATTTCTCACAAAATCTGCCCCATTCTCATTCCTCACTCTTACTCTTATATCCCCATGATAACCTATTAGGTGTAGCCAATTTCACTTAATTCATTAGTTTCTTCTGAGCATGCAAATAATCCAGTATCACACACAAACCAATGTAAATGACTATTTTACCAGCAACTATATCAGTTCTCTATACTGTACCTCTTATATAAACTAAAATAGGCAAGTGTTATAACATCAGCAACAGCATTACCATATTCTACAATAAAATACAAGAACCCACAGCATTCTGTTTTCCTTCACGCAGTCTACACGACAAGTACACAACTCGCAAATCTCACCTGGTTTGCATTCCTCATGTAAATGAGGATAATGGGAGTAAAGCAGAGCTTCTTGATCCAGCTAAAGTTGGCAACAACATAACGCATGAGGCCTGTGTACACAAATCCGGGACACAGCACAAACACTCCTGTGCCACTGCCTGCCACAAGTTATAGACATTTTATAAATGGTGCATTGCCAGCATGTTAGTGTTTCCTAAACCTCCTTAAACATTATCTCAAGACTCTTGTTTAATGACCCTAAAACGTACTTTAATTCTGTTTTTCTATACCTGTTTTACACTTCCCTAAAACCTCCCTGAGGTTTGTTGTTCTGTCTCGGTTATTTTACACCTCCCTAAAACCTGTCTGAGGTCTGTTAGTCTGTCTTTGTTGTTCTAAAAGTACATAAAATCTGTCTGAGGTCTGTTGTTCTACAGGTACCTAAAACCCTGTCTGAGGTCTATTGTTCCATCTTTCTATTGTTCTACAGATACCTAAAACCTGCCTGGGGTCTGTTCTGTCTCAGTTGTTTTATGGTTAGCTAAACCTGTCTGAGGTACACTGTTCTGTTTCCATAAAACCTGTTATTTTGTCTCCCTACAACATGCTGTTCTGTCTCTCTCTAAAGCCTGTCTGAGGACATGCAATATGCAGTGCAGTGGTCACCATACTGGCCTTGCAAGGAAGATAGTTGTGCCAAGTCCTAGGCAAGGAGTAGTATCGCAGTATGGGTAGGCAGGTTTGAGTAGGTTCACAGGATGGGTGGGCAGGTTTGAGTAGGTTCACAGGATGGGTGGGCAGGTTTGAGTAGGTTCACAAGATGGGTGGGCAGGCTGGACTAGTATCACAGTATGGGTGGGCAGGTTTGAGTAGTATCACAGGATGGGTGGACAGGCTGGAGTAATATCACAGGATGGGTGGGCAGGTTTGAGTAGTATCACAGGATGGGTGGGCAGGTTTGAGTAGTATCACAGGATGGGTGGGCAGGTTTGAGTAGTATCACAGGATGGGTGGACAGGCTGGAGTAGTATAACAGGATGGGTGGGCAGGTTTGAGTAGTATCACAGGATGGGTGGGCAGGTTTGAGTAGTATCACAGGATGGGTGGGCAGGTTTGAGTAGTATCACAGGATGGGTGGACAGGCTGGAGTAGTATAACAGGATGGGTGGGCAGGTTTGAGTAGTATCACAGGATGGGTGGACAGGCTGGAGTAGTATAACAGGATGGGTGGACAGGCTGGAGTAGTATCACAGGATGGGTGGACAGGTTTGAGTAGTAGTATCACAGGATGGGTGGACAGGCTGAAGTAGTATCACAGGATGGGTAGACAGGCTGGAGTAGTATCACAGGATGGGTGGACAGGCTGGAGTAGTATCATAGGATGGGTGGACATGCTGGAGTAGTATCACAGGATGGGTGGACAGGCTGGAGTAGTATCACAGGATGGGTGGACAGGCTGGAGTAGTATCACAGCATGGGTGGATAGGCAGTAGTACCATTATTAGCATACTACTGTCAGTAGTAGTATTTACACGACAAGCAGGCATACCAATGATGATACTTTTTAAGACACTAGTGATCTGGGGGTAGAATATTGTTTTACACTAACAGCCCCATTCAAAGCTGGAAAAATTGCTGACTTCATCTGGAGAACATACAGAGAGCTTTTACAGCCTGTATCCCTTCAATAAATCATCTAAAATATTGTGAATATTTAAAATTTCTCAAAGTGTATTCTCGGGAGCACAGGCAAGAACGATACATAATAATTTACTTGGAAAATATTAGAGGGACTGGTTCTATGGTAATAACTCATTAGGAGACTATGAGACCAGAAGGCATGGCACAAAGTGCTATATTGCATATGAAAAGCAGAGGTGCAATAGGTATACTGAAACGCCTTCCCTCTATACATAAGTGCCCGACAACTCTCAGTGTTCAAAAGAGGACTTGATAAGCACCTTAAAGGATACCTGATCAACTGGGCTGTGATTCACATGTCAGACTGCAAACAGTGATGTCTAGTGGCCTGGTCACCAACCAGATCACCAACCAGGAAACCTGGTCAGAGACCAGCCCATGGAAATACTGATTCCATAAATGAACACTAGGTAGACCTGCAGCATGAGACTTTACTACCACAATCATGACAAAAAGGTAAAATACAGATTGTAATAAAAAACAGAATAAGGCAATAGGAAGATTTACCTTGCAGTCTTCTAGCAAGCTCTTGACTGTGGAAGATATTGGCTAGTTTGGAGTTGCTGTATAAGACATTGGGTCGGATCTTCACATCCCAGCCTTTGTCAGCATCTAGGTTGTCAAAGTCAATTCTTCCATGTCTATACAGAGATGATGACACAATGATGATCCTAAGAAAGTGAATAAGGTAATTACTGGGCATTTATTTGTAAATATAGATAAACTCAATCTCAGTATAGTAATTTATAATCACAATATAAATTAAAATTAAGAGTTATTCTTGCATGACCAAGAGAGCCAAGTGTATGGATATAAACTAGTACACATACACAAACATGGGACAATATAAGACACGACTGTAAAGATCTCAAAATGTATAGCCACATGAGGCGGAAGATGTCAGTAAATGATCAGGCTACACAAAAGAGGACGAGGCCACATAAATTGTGTGAAGAACTCTATAAAGATTTCCAGAAAGTTTTTCAGATACAGTGGCACCTCGACTTACGATAATTTTGAGTTACGATGTAAATTTCATCGAAAAATGCGACTCAACTAACGATATTTGTTGGTACACGTTTGGGTCGACCGAGCCTGTGGTTCCCGGTCACACGGCCAACCTGCCTCAGTTTACTACAGCTGTCCGCTTAGTGACGATCGCGCCTATAAGAAATTCTGCTTTTGTGGTGATTTTTGCATTTTGAACATTAAAGTAATTATTATATATCACACCATGAGTCCCAGGAAAGTCAGTGGTAAGGCTCAACATACAAAAACCCATGTAAAGATGACCATAGAGCAGAAACAAGAGATCATTCGTAAATATGAAGATGGTGTGCGTGTTGTTGAACTAGCTAGGCAATACAACAAATCTCAGTCAACAATATCCACCATACTGGCTAAGAAAAAGGACATTATGAGTGCTAAAGTGGCAAAAGGCGTATCAATAATCACGAAACATAGAACACAAACACTTGAGGATGTTGAACAGTTATTATTAATTTGGATACACAGCAAAGAATTAGCAGGTGATAGAGTTTCAGAGGCCATCATTTGTGAAAAGGCAAGAAAATTACATGAAGACTTTTTAAAGAAAAAGTGGAACGAGTGATGCAAATGCAAGAGAGTTTAAGGCGAGCAGGGGATGGTTTGAGAAATTTAGAAAAAGAAGTGGCATTCATAGTGTTCTGAGTATTCACCTAGTTGTGTTTGCGGGATATTTAAAAGAAAGAGGTCAGTGATGACATTTAATGGTTAAGGAGTCCCCTGACAAAGTAGTCTTGAGGAGTCCTTTGACATGGTAGCCTGAGGTATCATCCCCTGACATGGAAGACTGAAGTCCTTAATCAGCTCGATTATTGTATCTACACTAACAGTAAGTGCATGATTGACACTCAAAAATTACAGAAAAGTGTGAAACTTGCTACTTTCTGATCTTACGATGTTGCATTTGTTAATTATTTTGAAAGTAATTACGCCTTCCTGCAAACAGTGTTAAAAACCTACGTGTTAAAGAATGCAGTTCTTTAATACAATTTCATACAATGCTCAAAACATACCGAGAACTGGGCGTACTCTGAATGCGAGGGAGAAGCAGATGCGCGAGAAGAAAGTGACCCAGATGGTTCACTCCCAGATGGATTTCAAAACCATCCTTGGTTTTCCTTCGCTCCTCAGGTGGAACAAACACTCCAGCATTGTTGATCAGGATGTCAATTTTGTTGAATTTTTCAAGTAAATTTGACGAGAATGTTCTGACAGACGCCAGGTCGCCAAGATCAAGTTCCATAACAATCTGCAGTTATGGACAAGCAACAACTACAATACAGTATAGGGAAAATATTATCATTTAGTAGATTGTATGATGGCAAATTGCATCAATAAAGGTAATTAGTGCACAGATCTGGCATCACTCAATGAAAATCAGAGCACATTTACTATTAGTGACAGGTGCGTGTCTCTCTCTGACATGCCTGGAGATGGGGAGGGAGTGCACCATGCACATGTCTGGTCTGACATGTGAGGAGATGGGGAGGGAGTGCACATGTCTGGTCCATTCTTGGCCAAGAGGTTTTCAGAACCAAACCTACAAGTGTCACCTGCCCCCAGAGACTTGCATCATTATGACAGCTTTATGCAACTGTGTATGCTTTTTGTCAGCTGGTTTTTAGGCATCAGCATTCCTTTGTCACTGTGATTGTTTCTTGAGTACTCTTATGACGCTGGAGCATTTTAACCCTTTGTATCCTGTTGTGGCCAAAATATAATATTGGCCATTTCTCACATTTAGCAGGATTTATTATAGTAAAAGTTTGGTTACCATGCCATAATGACATAACCTTATATGAACTTGTAGACACTCAGGTGGAAGACACTCTTGTAGACACTCAAATGACTCCATCTCCAACCTGAATGGGGCAGCCGCCCGAGTCTCATCAACTAAACCCTGCCCTGACCCCAAAACCCTTAGACGTTTGGAGCCGGGAACAGGGATTGGGGGAGGGGGGAATAAGGAAGGGCGAACAACACCTAACCAAAACATGGCAGCCTTAGGGAATCTGGGTGGACAACCAACTTAGAGTGTTGCAGAAACCTAAACCTAGCATGCAATGCGGATGCTGCCTGTATCCAAATATCAGTGATATTTGGATACAGGCAGATATTTGGATATGGTATGGTGATCAGGTGGCTTCCTTGCTGGTTTTCCACCTGCGGGCTTCCTCTCAGCAGCAGTATGATTTGTCCTGGCGGTCCTTCCGGTTGGAGGTGAAGCAACTTGGCGTTGTTTCACCTCCGGCCTGCTCACACGCCACCTGAGCCGTCCTGGTCTTTAGACAGAGTGCTCTCCTATCTTTCTTATTCATTGTCTGTTCTTCAGGCGAGCATGCTTAGTGCCTAGGTGTGCTTCTTGGTTAACTACCTTCAGGACTTTTTAATTCCTCTGTGGGTATTCCGTGTTGCTTGTGATGGATCAATCCCTCGAGTCTGCAGTCTCTATGTGCTAGTTTGAATGGTGCTTGTCGATTCTTCTATTGGGTAATGCTCATTCTATCTGCCTCCACGATGCTACCTGGGGCAGAGACATGTTCGAACCATAGTCCTGTGACATGTGCTGGCATTGGGTTTCCATTTTCCCTGAACCTGCATCTAATTTGGACGTTTCTCAGGCAGCTGCTGCTTTACAGACTCGGTCTTCCCATCTTAGGCTTGAACACCATTATTCTTATTTTGATGCCCCGGTGTTGGCCCCTTTGGTGTTTAGGTACCCAGAATTGGAGGTGTTGGTGAACTGCACCTGGGTTAAGTCCACATCTCTTCCTCCTACCTGCAGGGTTGGTTCACCCTACTTCTAGTTCCCCTCCCCCCTACCACCACCTTGTTCTGGCTATGAAGCATCTGGGTCTGAGCATCCGAGTCTAGGATCACATCGATGGCTCATTCTATATGAGCGTCAGACATAAAAGTTATCCAGCAAAACTGCGTCATCTGCTAACCATATACCAGAACATTAAACTTACTGCACTATACAACATATACCTATAAATATACAGTACAGTACAATAATATAGTATAGTTATGTAATGATATAAAAAGCACTATAACAAATATTTTCAATCTGTGAAAGTTAACTTTACCTAATGAATTTTAAAACTACTGTACATTACTATAATTCACTAACCAGATCTCCATCACCTGTGGTTGTGCGTATGTCACGGACAGCCTCCAGAGCGGCTTGGCGGTTCCTGCAGGCCAAGACAACAATTGCTCCTCGGCTAGCCAAGTCCCTTGCTGTCTCCTTGCCAATGCCCGAATTAGCACCTGTGATCACTACAATCTGCAAAAATTAAATCACTACTGTACATGTATTACCAATTAAATGCAAATAATATAAATGGTTGGGTAAATTTCCTTTCACCTCATGCCTATATTCACATGGCAGTAAATAGATACTGTACTTAGGAGTTAGGCAAATGTTGTAGGTTGCATCCTGGGAAAAGTCAGATGTTTGATTTTGGGAGGACCTCGATACAAGACTAAAGTACTGTACATATATACACAAGCTTCCTATCTCTGACAAAATGAATTATTAAATTATTATTAAAATGACAGCACAGTATATTCCAGTCCACAACTAGACATTTCAAGCCAGACCTCATGCTACCCACAAAAATAAGGGATTCAACAATAAAAAATGGTGGGAGGGGCACATTTATCGAAACAATAAAATAAAAGAGCTTAGACATGCTTGTTATACTAAGTTTGTCAACAGAACAGTGCAGTATGTAAACATCTAGCAAGATGTGGTCTGATTATGTCAGAAGTAGAGAATTTTAAATACATTTCTAAGAAATCTGCAATGGCACATGATCATGAGATGTATAGTTGCTACTGTATTTCTAAGAGGGCCTCTGAGACCCACCCATCACCTACCAGGGGCCAGGACCAGAATCTGGCTCACTGGCTCGTGAGCAGGGGATCAGAGATCTATCACAAAACTTAGAAAACCCATCAGAAAGCACAGTTGCAATAATACTAATGATTGCTTGAAAATATTAAAGTACCCTTAGGTAAACAAGGCAAACTATTGTTGCTGAGGGGTAAATACCCTGATTGTGATGTGCTGATTACCACTAGATGGCAGCTCAGATCACCTTTGGTCTTCGGCAGCCTGTCCCCTCACTCTTCCACCTGGTGTCATCAGCCCGCCACCTGTAGTCTCTGTTGGGTCCATTACTTGCTTCTCTCAATTCAACTACAGTAAGTGGTGCTTGCTACCCATGGAATATTAGTCCTGACCTTGCTATTTGAAGCCCCGATCCCAGTACTAACTCTGACCCCAGTACTGACTGTGCCCTCTGAAGCCCTGACTCCAGTACTGACTATGCCCTCTGAAGCCCTGACTCCAGTACTGACTGTGCCCTCTGAAGCCCTGACTCCAGTACTGACTGTGCCCTCTGAAGCCCTGACTCCAGTACGGGCCTTGCCCTCTGAAGCCTTGACCCCAGTACTGACTGTGCCTTCTGAAGCCCAGACTCCAGTACTGACTCTGCCTTCTGAAGCCCAGACTCCAGTACTGACTGTGCCCTCTGAGGCCCTGACCCCAGTACTGACATTGCCCTTTAAAAACCCAAATGCTTTCTAATACTGTATTGAAAAATGCAAGACCTTGCATGTGGGGCATAACAATCCACATCATAACTACCAAATTAGCATTATCTTGCAACAGATTGATGAAGAAAAGGACGTTGGATTCAGAATCCATCATTCACTGAAAGTTGCACAACAAGTGGGAGCTCATTCCATTCATCTGCACTGTATGGGGTCTCGAACCGCGGATCCCATGCATGTGAGGCCATGGCACTATAAACATTCCGTGGAATATTTATTTCCACAGAAGTGTGGGTGGCAATTTATATGACATGGGAACTTTAGTACAAAAAGCTTTCCAATCCCTAGCAATAATCAAGCATACCTTAGACCGCGCATATTACCGCCCATATTGGGGGCCTGGTAGCGAAAAATATTCAAATTATGTAAAAATTACTTAAAAATGTTTAACAAATCACCAACTTATTGGCTTCAGTGTCGTGAAACTTTCATCAAAATATTTTCAGAAATTGATTTTAGACGAATTTTAAAAAATTAAGAACATTTTGTTGACAAGGAGACCTAATAACAGGAACTGAAGGATTATGCAGTAATAAAGAGATGCAAGCACCTGTCCGACGCTCAAAGAAGAAGAATAGTAGTAAGAAGTGTCCACAAAGTGGATATATAGTTGGTGCCTTTATATCATTGCTGAGTAATACATAACACAAATAATAATGAATAACTATGTTAATATGCTCTATTTTGTTACATATCATATAAATACATTGTCCAATGTTAATATATGTTACTTTCATCAATGTCCAAAAATATTTTCTAGGGGAAATTTTTTTTTTAAGATTTTAGTTTTTTTCTCCTTTTGTTTATTATCTGATTTTGTTGTAACTATCCTGGAGAATGCATATATTTCCCTAACTATGTGAAGATAGAATGAAATTGGTCAACAAATAAATCAGTCACAACTCTCAAAACTTGGGACTTTTAATTTTTTTGGCTGATTTTTTCTCTGATTTTGAACTCTATTTTCTTTATTTCTTTTGGTTGTTTTGATGATTAGAGACCATATTAGGGCTTTTTCACTTATATAAAGTATACCCTAAATATATCCCCTAAATCATTATAATTATTATAATTATCCCTATATTTTGTGTTTTTTGGGGTTATTTTTTCTTGACTTCATTTCAACACACAAATTACCTACAACTTTCACATATTTGAGTACGAATGCCAAACAATGTTTATTGAAACATACAATTAAATTAACGAATTAAAACTACCTTTATTCATTGTTGATAACTTCAACTTCAATTATCTTTGAAACTAGAGTTTCATCTTTGAGTGGCTTTTAAAATTCCAGTTTTTGACCAATTCTCACTAATTTGACAATGTGTGCTCAGCTGTCTGTTCTACAATCCCTTCAGAATGGATTTTTCATAAACTTTATACATTTGGAGTTATAATTTTTTTTGGTCTAAATTGCTGCATATTTCAAATGCCTTATTGATGATTTTTTTTTACAGTATCATATGATTTTACAATATCATACTAAACAAATTAAGATCATATGCTATTCTGAGAGAATAACAACATTAAATGAACAATTGGTGATACTGTAGTTCATATTTTTTATTCTGAATTGAAAATCTGAAGTTTTCAATACTGTATTCAATTTTAAAATTAATTTTCATTCTCTTGTTTTTCAAGTTATGCTGTGATCATTTAGACAAAGTTGGAGCATTTGCCTAGTTGATTATGCAAAAAAATTGGAAAGTGTTTGTGCAAGTTTTAAAAACTTATGTTAAATTATTTTATGTCAAATCGCATATGTATGTATTGCATGGTCTAAGGGTTAAAGAAAACGAGGTAGTTATTCAACTGTATAAGTCTCTGGTGTGCACCCCCCCCCCCTGAAGATGAAGTCTCCATCCAGGCATGGAGACCTCATCTTTAGAGAGATATAGCTGCTTTGGAGAAAGTTTAACACTGGGCAACAAAAATCATTCCAGAGCTAAGTCAACTCTCATACCAAAAATGGTTGAGGGCCACAGGGCTAACAACACTACAAACTAGGCATGACAGCTGCTCATGTTGAAACTTTTAAAATACAGTGGAACCTGGACTTACGAATACCCCCCTACTTATGAATTTTTCGAGTTATGACCCCAATTTCGTTGGAAAATTTGACTCGCCTTATGACCTTAGCCTCGACTTATGACTTTGTTGATACACATATGGGGCAACCAAGAGCGTGGCACGCTTCAGTTTACCAGTGTATCCCGCCAAGTGACAATTGCGCTTTAATTCTTTGTAAAGAATTTCATTGTTTTTCTGCTTTTGAGGTTTTTGAACATAAAAGTAATTATTATATATCACCCTATGGGTCCCAAGAAAGTCAGAGGTAAGGTTCAACCTAAGAAAATGTGAGTGGAGGCAGTAGAGGATGTCCCTTCCTTATGAAAAAAAATGTGTGAAGTATGGGAAGAACTGCAAAGTTTTGTTGAAAAACTCGCCCAGATAAAGCTGTAGCAGGCCGTTGCATTGACCTTTTGAATGACAATGTGATGTCTCACTACAGACAAGTGTTAAAATGTAGGGGAAAACAAGTGTCTTTAGATAGATTCTTAGTAAGACAAGGAAGCAGTGAGCCACAACCAGGTCCTAGTGGTATGCAGGCAAAACGTAGGAGAGAGAGTACCCCAGAGAAGTCATCACTGTCTGATGTTATAATGGGACTCCCCTTCCCAACAGTAACACCTCTCGTCCTCACTGTCATCCATATGCCAACAAGAGTCCTCAATAAAGGCAAGATATACATACTCTATTGTAGCTAGTACAAAGAGTGGTATTTGGTATAAAATGTATTTTTAAGTTAATATTTTTGGGGTGTGGAACGGATTAATTCAATTTACATTATTTCTTATGGGAAAAGTCATTTCGAGTTACGACCCGTCTCTGGGAACGGATTAAATTCTTAAGTGGAGGTACTGTACCACTGTACTGAACAATTTGAAAGATCCAGAAAACGTCTTCAAAAGGTCAGATGTAACAAACAAGGAACAACAGTTTCATGCTCAACAAGCCACAATGTAGGACAGAAAACAGGAGATGCTTTTGCACCCATAGTTATAAACCCATGGAAGCGGTAATGGCAAAACCATAAATGCCCAAACTCTGACCTTCAAAATCCAGCTTGAAAAATCATGATAAATGCGGGGGTAAAGGAGGGGGGATGGGGGTGTAACCTTTGACAAGCCTCCGGATTCCTGTCCTTATTGAGGTCACTAGTGTATTGGCCCCCAGGTAAATAATCTCTGAGAACATTACTGACCTTGCCCTCTAGGCGACGCATACTCTTACATTTTCCCCATCTTCTTTGCCTGTACTTGGTAATGAGGTAGAGGGCAAAGCCCACACCCACCAGCACGCCCACAACGCCCATGGTCCAGGCCACTATAGGAACCCACAGTCGTGAGTCCCGACCCACACCTGACCAAACATGCATTTGTTCTAAACCTTCTCTAGTGAACCTCTGCCTTAACACACTCACATCACGCTCTCATTATCATGCAAACTCCTAATTTACATCAAATATACAATGTTTTAATTAAAACATGATCTTTACTAATTGAATGCATTTAACTTATTTAATGATTATAGTGTGCGTGTGGGAGCGATCAAGGGATTCGGATACAGATGTCTGGCAGCCAACCTGCTAGGTAACAAGAAGAAAAATATTAATTACGGATCATGTAAGCTACTTTTATGTTGCTTTTTTTCTCTTTGTATATTATTTATGGATGTTGTCTAATATATGTAACGATTATTATGTATTTATATATTATATATAGAAGAGTATATAGTATATATGGGTAAGTCATGTTGGTGACCTTCACAATAGGGCCATCATCAATAATACAACTGTTTCTTATATTGAGATTCAAATAACTTTCACAATAATGTACTTTTTTATTGACAAGCCTAGGTATACACAGCAATGTTCTGCTACCCTATTCTATATGAAAGATTACAGAGTGTAGATCACAAACTAGCTATAAGCTCATATAATATCCCCGTATTAGCCTGCACTAGCACACACTGGGTACAGCACAAGAATATATTTTGCGTTAAACAGAGGCTACAGTTAAGGATTTGCGCCCAGTAAATCCTCTCCGGCCAGGGTACGAACCCATGACATAGCGCTCGCGGAACGCCAGGCGAGTGTCTTACCACTACACCACGGAGACTTAAACTTCTCCGACTTCTGACTGACTTCTTCTCAAAGTCATGTTTTTTATTAATGGATTTAAGTATCCCCTTTGTAAGCCAAGGATTGTTTAGCCTTTTTAGTTGTGACTTGTTTCGTTAGCATAGAACAGTGGGTGTTATAAAGGCTGAGAGTTTTTTGAAGAAAAGATTGCACTGCTAGGTTGATGTTCCCTATGGTACCTAATTCGGACTCCCAGTTGACATTAGCAGCAGCAGCTATAAAATTGCCTATGGCAGTTTCATTGTGCAGCCTAAAGCTTATCTCCCTTGTCTCAAGAGGTGGTGTGTTGATGTTAGTTAGGAGAAATGTGGGGTAATGGTCTGTAGTGCTATCGATGATTAGCCCTGAAGTAAGCGGAGAGGTTATGTTGGTCCAGATGTGATCAAGAGCTGTGGCAGTACTATCAGTGATTCTAGTAGGTTTAGTGATTAAGGGTATGAGGAAGCAGGAATTCATACAGTTGAGGAAGCTGGCAGCAGTAGGGCTTTCAGGCTCGCAGAGGTCAAATCTATACCTAGATGGTATATAAATTATGACAGTAGCTCTCCACATATGTCAGTTGCTTAGTTTAGAAAGTGTACTCGGTCTCGAGCCCAGTGTTCATGTGACGATGTGCATTGAATTTTGTAACTAGCTCATCAAGACTGTAACTTGCTTAGCTAAATGAATTGTGTGGTTCAATCCCTGAGCCTATTATGTGCCTGTTGCCCTTTCCACTACCGCCCCAAGTTGGGTATGGGGTGCATAATAAATGAACTACACTACAAAACTAACTGCTGCATACAATTCATAGGCTTACTAAATTAATGTAAGATAATATTCCAAACAATTAGAGATGCAAAAGGTTTGTAAATTTATGACTAAAAATCTCGCAAGCGATTGAAATTTTAAATAGCCCGCAATACTCACTATCGTCTCCATCTAGGTATAAAATATTCCGCGTTAAAACCTGTTTTATAAATATTACTCTTAATTATATATTATTATGGAATAAATTGTTTCTATTAAAATTAGTTTTGTAGTTTTTGAGTGTAATATTAAGTATATATGAGAGTGTGTGGAGGAGGAGGAGGAGGTTGTGAGGTACAGTATAGTGAGGTGCGCGCGCCATACTCTCCTGCTCTCCCTCACCACACATGCCCGCACCCTCACCACCCTCCCTCTACTTGACTCATTTGTGGCCCCAGGAGAGCGTTTAGCAAGAGTTAGTGGGTAGTAGAGCGAGGTGTTGTAGTAGAGGCAGCCACAGGTAGAGGAGAGCGGCCACACTGCCCCAAGATGCCTCGACGAGGAGCGCCGGCCCCGAGACGACCTCCACCGTGAGCCATTATTATTATTATTATTATTATTACTACTACTACTACTACTACTACTACTACTACTACTACTACTACTTCAGTGTGTCGGGGGACAGGCAGCCAGGGGGTGTTTATTATCACGCTGGCACAGGTCAATATTCTGATCACCTGATAGGATTAGTATATTTTTGTTAAGGTTTGTTATTTCTAAGGTTAGTGTTGAATTGAGCCATAGTTGTGGTAGGGTTGTGTAGCCCTCTGCCACAGCTGTGGTAGGGTTGTGTAGCCCTCTGCCACAGTTGTGGTAGGGTTGTGTAGCCCTCTGCCACAGTTGTGGTAGGGTTGTGTAGCTCTCTGCCACAGCTGTGGTAGGGTTGTGTAGCCCTCTGCCACAGTTGTGGTAGGGTTGTGTAGCCCTCTGCCACAGCTGTGGTAGGGTTGTGTAGCCCTCTGCCACAGTTGTGGTAGGGTTGTGTAGCCCTCTGCCACAGTTGTGGTAGGGTTGTGTAGCTCTCTGCCACAGCTGTGGTAGGGTTGTGTAGTCCTCTGCCACAGTTGTGGTAGGGTTGTGTAGCCCTCTGCCACAGTTGTGGTAGGGTTGTGTAGCTCTCTGCCACAGCTGTGGTAGGGTTGTGTAGCCCTCTGCCACAGTTGTGGTAGGGTTGTGTAGCCCTCTGCCACAGTTGTGGTAGGGTTGTGTAGCCCTCTGCCACAGTTGTGATAGGGTTGTGTAGCCCTCTGCCACAGCTGTGGTAGGGTTGTGTAGCTCTCTGCCACAGCTGTGGTAGGGTTGTGTAGCTCTGCCACAGCTGTGGTAGGGTTGTGTAGCTCTCTGCCACAGCTGTGGTAGGGTTGTGTAGCCCTCTGCCACAGTTGTGATAGGGTTGTGTAGCCCTCTGCCACAGCTGTGGTAGGGTTGTGTAGCTCTCTGCCACAGCTGTGGTAGGGTTGTGTAGCCCTCTGCCACAGTTGTGATAGGGTTGTGTAGTCCTCTGCCACAGCTGTGGTAGGGTTGTGTAGCTCTCTGCCACAGCTGTGGTAGGGTTGTGTAGCTCTGCCACAGCTGTGGTAGGGTTGTGTAGTCCTCTGCCACAGCTGTGGTAGGGTTGTGTAGCTCTCTCTAGCTGAAACCAGGTCTAAAGTCCTGGCACACTCAGCCAATGATAAGTCATGCCTTGTCCTTGTCCAATGACAACAATAAAACTCCAAGAAGGCAAAGTTTCTCATGAAACTGGATTAAACTGACTATGGATCAACCCTCAAGGGAAGGTGTGACGGGCCGCTCTTGTAATTCGACGAGGCAGTAAACCCGCCCTCGCAACCATCCAGAGGGAAAACAGTACCAACAATGTGGCACCAATATCCGTAGGTGGACAGGAGGTACGTAGGGAAATTGAGGGAAGGAGAGAGGAGGAAGGAAAGGCCTACTTGTTCAGCTGACCATTACACAGTAGGCTGTTTGAAGTTAAAGTGGCAAAGTTACAACTCGTGATACAATGTAAAGGAAAAACTGTTCTTGTTCACTGTCTACTGTGTTACTACCGTGTGGTGAGGCCAGACAGGTCACACAACTCCTCACACGAACAATCCCATCTTAACAAGAATTAATTTAAATCGCAGGAGTTTTTCTGAATGGCTGATTTCTGTTTAGGAAAGGAGTAGGTTTGTAAAGCAGGATCTATTTTTAATCAACCCATGTTGTGTTGATTGTACAAGATTGTTCACCAAGATAGTGAATGATTCCCTTAGGATTCTCTCCATGACCTTGCAGATGTGACATCAAGCTGACCAGATGGTAGTTTTCTGCTGAGTTCTCTCTGCTTTTTGAAAATGGGGGTGACATTTCACATTTCCAATCTAGGGGGGACTATCTCTTGTTCCAGAAATTTTCTGAAAAGCAGTTGGTGATAGGCATAGTCCATCTGCCAGTTCCTTTATGACTTTGGATTGAACTCTTTTCACACCTGGGGCTTTGGAGTCTTTTAGCTCATCGGTGATCTTCCTAATTATGTTGCAGATTCTAAAATTCATTGAAATTGACAGGGTGAACAAAGACAAAGTATTTAGCATGGGCAGAACACAAACAAGGGGACACAGGTGGAAACTTGGCACTCAAATGAGCCATTAGAATTTGTTCTTCAGTATCAGGGCAGTTAACAGATGGAATGCACTGGATAACCCCAAGCTTCTGGCTGCTAACAAGTGGCAAACAGACATCTCTTTCAGTATATATAGTTGTCTTGTATTGACCCATACAGGGCAGATCCTATTTATATTGGTAAGTGCAATTGACGATCATGAAACTGATCATTTATATGATCAGTGTTTGATCATGAACAATTTTACAGTCTGGTGTTGACAATGGCCTTGATCGGCCAAAACGTTCATCTTTCTTTTCCATTTCTCTGTGGATTTTCTGCATATTGATATAAATAGGAGCTACCTCATATGGGCCAATAGACCTTCTGTAATGCCTTTATTATGTTCAGTTGATGATTGATTGATCTGATATACTTCATTACAACAAAATACTTGAGAAAACCATATGACATTGGTACTGTATACATATCATGTAATTATGATGGAATATTATACAGTGGTGATTACCACATTTTCATAGTAACAATTCTTACAAAAACTGCATTCATATACAGTACAGTAGTAAGGTAACCATGAAATGATAGCAGGATTTTTGTCATGTGTCAAAGTAAACTCCATTACATCCACACAGAACTATTACATCAGTATTAGAATCATGTGTGTAAAACCCAGACAATAATAGGTTAGCACAACATGTGAAGATAGCCACATTACCCCATAAATCAACATATGATAACCGCTCTTTAAGGGTCAAGTGCCTACTGCCTCTCCTTCCTGATAAGTCCCTTCTTGTTCTCTGTTGTTAGGTAGCTTCAGGGAGCCACAAGAGGCTTCCAGAAATCCAGTATTAAATTAAATTAATCAATTTTTGGAGGAGCCCTGGTGGCTCCTTGCCACCCTCCTGCCCTCCAGGTGCATCAGTTTGTCAGTTCTCCTGGCCCCGGGCTGGGCTCGAGGAGTAGAACAACTCCATTAACCCCCATCCAGGTGCAATCCAGGTACAACAGACTTGGGGAGGCAAGTCAGCCAATTGCAGAACTTGAATTAATAGTGGAACAAATTTGGGATGCATTAGATATTTACAGAGTTTGGCAGTTTTTGAGGCTTCATTTTGTGAATCCTCCAATTGCCTGTAAAGCTGCATTGACTTTCTGGAGGCTGTTTCTGGTGAGGTGTCAGATTGTCACCTGGTCCCTGCACTTCTTTTGAGGTGGCCATGTTCTGGCTCTGGTCCCTGGTAGGCCAAATAGAAGTATCCATAATTGATGTGACCTTTTAATATAAAGCAATCTCGGGAAAATAGCTTCAGGAGCCACAAGGGGCTCCTCCAGGAATTAATGTTTCATTACATTCAACACTGGGTTTTTATGTCCTGATAAATAGTCAACCCAACCATCTTTTTCCTGTAAAATCTCCATGGCCTTGTCATAGAAACAAGCAGATTTGTTGCACAGTATCTTCCTGTTCGAAAGCCATACTGTCTGTGTGTTATTTCTCTCCAGGGGATCTACCCATTTGGTTTTAACTATTTTCCTAGTGTTCTACAACGCTTGTCAGTATCAGTACAGATACTGTTCTGTAATTTAAAGAATTTTCTGATGCCATCTTTATTGACTGGAACTATGTTTCATTTTCCAGTTATCTGCTAATATTTCTGTACATAAAGATGTCTAAAATATAAGTTGAAGTGGAATGCTCAGGTCAGGTGTGCATTTTTTTTTATAATCCAAGGTGATACCCCTCCTGGGCTAAGTGCTTTTTTTCTTCCTAACTTCTTAGTGATTTTTCTACTTTGTCATGAGACCTCTATTTTTACTTCGTTATTATCAGAAATTAGCATTGTCACCTCATTTAGTGTTTCAGGTACAGTATTTCCTTTTCATGCTCTGTGAATCTGTTCACCATTTTCACCCTCAGGATTTTATCCTTTACAGTACTGTACCTTCATTGTGCTTTAAATGAATTTATAAAATAGGCCTGGTTTGGTTTTACAATTGTCTGCTATCCCTTTCTCAATTTCTTTCTGCTTCTGTTCCCACTGCTGTCTAGTTGTTTTTTGCTTGTATGTACGTATCATTATCTCAATCACAGGAGTGGTTACTGAATCTTTGCTTTTTTAAGGCTGTAGATACTAATGCTCGTGGACTAGTTCCTTGTATTTGACTTTACTCTGGGTGGTAGTGGCACTTGCTTGAGCAGTAATGATGGTATCTAGGCATCAGCCTGGGTGGATACACAGGTGTAGTCCCATGCAAGTTGCCTGTCATTCATTCAGGGGTGCAGTGTGACCCCAAATGGGATAGCAAAAGTAAAGGACATTAGAGTATGGTGCTCTTGCTCTAGATAGTGGTGAGGCTCTTCCTTAAGTGCCAGGCCTTAGATTTTCAGCAGTATAGATCATACAACTGTGTGTATTACAGAATGTATAAATTACTATAAGATTTGACTTTTGAACTGATGATATTTTGCAGGCGTGCGGCTCCACCGCCGCCGCCACCACATCGGGCAGCACCCCCACCACCTCCACCTGCTGCTGCTCCACCTCCAGCTGCAGGGGCTGCTCCGAAACAACCCGGACTCTTTGCACAGATGGCTGCCACTGCTGGCGGTGTTGCTGTTGGATCAGCTGTGGTACATCTTTTTCCTTTATTATATTATACCTTTACTTAATAAGCAAGCATCATTCAAAACAGAGCTGATGCTATAAAATGATTTTATATCTTGATAATACAAGCAAAAGTTTGAACAAGAAATTTTAAAATTGCCACGTAATCTTGTAAAACTTAGGATAAATCTTGAAAATTTAAGTTTTAAAATTTTGCCATATGTAAGATCATTTTGTTCATGTGTGGCAAAAAAAATAGTTGCAGCAGTTGTTCTCTTCTGACTAATGGGGAAAGTGTGTGCCTTGACAAGTGTGACAAGCAGGAAAGCTCACCATTTACAAGTAGTGCATAAAAAAAAACTTGGAGATGTGGAATTTGCAATTTAAACCATAAAATTCTCTAGAACAATGAGACGTAATATAGTGTTTGCGAGTAATTACCTAAGTATAATTTCTAATGATGGGATGATTAATTGGAATTGGTATAAAGAATTGTAAGGTTCTAAAAAAATTTGTCATTTAGAATTGGCATTGGAATCTAGAGAAAGTTATCGTGATTTCCAATTCTTAACACGATTTTTTAACATCTTACAACAAAATTTATTTTTAGTTTCAGGTAATAGAAATATAGTTTAATTTAACTACTATTGCAACGTTATTTTATTTGATAAAAGGATTAAAAATTGTCATTGTTAAAACGTATGTAGATATATCTATATACGTATACTGTATAGATATACGTATATCACCTGTAGATTTGTGATGGGTATGCTCAATTATAGCAAAGCTACTTCCTGCCTACTCAAAAAGTGATCTTTTATCTACTTATCACATGGGCATGAGAAACTGAATGTTTTCAGTTTCTCATGCCCATGTGATAAGTAGATAAAAGATCACTTTTTGAGTAGGCAGGAAGTAGCTTTGCTATAATTGAGCTAATGCTGCCATATTAACTTTATTAGAAATAAGAATGTAAATTTGATATTATTGTATACTACACAATTAAAGCCTGTATAATGGAATGTTTTCACTTTTCAGGTTTCTTCCAAAAGATTAAGCTGGATTTACCAATTGTTTTCTTTCCTTAAATCAATTTATTGTATTAATACATGTGCCATGCTCATAATGTAAATCATTAATTTTACCAAACTAAAATAAGAATTTTCTGAAAAATAAGTATCCAATTATATTTTTGAAAAGAATCTGAATCGATAATTGTCTTGGAATTTAGACTTTTTAGTGGAATCGGCATCGATAATGGAATACAGTCGTTAGAAATTTTAGTATCGTACAATACAGGCCATCCCCCATTATATGAACATTCTCGCCTGTTCCCCCTGTTCCCTCCATGTATAAAATCATCGTATAAGCTTGGCAAAATGCCCTTTTGTATTAGTATTTTAGTGTGCTGCCCTTACGCGGCAGCACACTAAAAGTCATCGTGGCAGCCATGTGGAGTTGTGTACAGAAAGATCTGCAAACCTCACTAGTTACCTTGCGTTGATTTCGATGCCAGTCTCGGGTCTCTGATGTTGATGGTTATCTCTTGACTTATTGCAACTCTACTTTTCAATCTGGTATTCTGCACATCTTGCCATGCCTTTTGGTCTCATGTGGTATTATTTCTGTGTGCAGGTTTGGGACCAGCCTCTACTGTTTTCCACGCTTAAATTATTAGGTCTATCTCCCGCCTGCATTCAAGAGAATACAGATTTAGGCATTTTAGTGGGTCCCAATAGTTTAGAAGTTTTTGAGTGGATTCTAGCAGTAAAGGATCTCTGCACGCTCTCCAGATCGGCAATTTCTCCAGCTTTGAAAAGGGCTGTCATTGTGCAGCAGTATTCCACTCTAGAGAGCACTAGCATCTTGAAAAGTATCATTGGTATAGCATTGCAGGTTTGAAAGGTTCTTGTTATCCTACCTGTCATTTTTCTTGCAGTTGTGATGGCTACTTTATTGCAATATGCTGTGGTTAAATCATGCACAAATTTTGACAGCTTGTTTTCTGATCGTCAAAACTGGATATATCATTTGGTTAGGAAGTGTTAGCTTAGATTACACTATTAGGCTCGGTTGGGTTATATTCTAGTTGACAAGGCAATTTCACGTGTAAATGTTTATTGTAACTTGTTCATGAACAGTGTAATAATGCTAACTGAGAACTGCCATCTGGCAACGATATCCAAACCAAAACTAATCAGTATGATTGGTCACATTCGGCTAGTGCAGAGTGCATGTGCCATAGGCACAAACGGAGAGCACTGAACATCAGAAATCCACGGCTGTTTAAATATTCTGCAAGCAAGCATTAGAAATATTGCCAGAATAAAGGTGACCTTCAAAAAGCAATTAGGTAGGTTCCTGGAAGTGCTAGACCATCCAGATTGCAGTGGATATGTAGGCCTGCAGACCGCTCCAAGTAACAACTTGTTGGACCAAGTTATCACAAGTTGAGCCTGGCCCCAGGATGAGCTCAGGGAGCAGAACTGGAACCCTCTCCAGGTATGCTCCAAGTAAGCACTCCATTAATGTTAAGTACCGGAGGCACACCATTAACGCCAAGAAAGTACTGGAGGCGCTCCATTAATGCCAAGAAGGTACCAGAGGCTCCATTAATGTCAAGAAAGTACCGGAGGCATCCATTGGTGCCAAGAATGTACCGGAGGTGCTCCATTAATGCCAAGAAAGTACCAGAGGCACACTCTTAATGGCAAGAAAGCAATATGATAGTTCTACCAGAGGTCTTGAAGTTAGTTTACTTGTATTAAATTTGGGTTCTATTGGACTGTGTACAGTGTCCAGTATAGTACAAGTTTAAAGACATGTTTGTTATATACGGGCAAGATTCAGAGGTACGAGAAAAGTAGCTATGAGTTAACAAGTGGTTATGTTCAGTGGGAAGGTCTGATATTATGCCATAACAAATATTTTTGTTATAATTTAAGTTCTTAAGATTAATAACACTTGGTAATTCTGATTCAATTCTAGGGTCATGTGGTTGGTCATGCATTGACAAGCGGGGGAAGCAGTTCAGATCAACCTGCTGCAGCTGCTGCTGCCCCAGCACAACCCCAGGGCTACCCACAGTACCAGGGTTACTCACAACAATACCCAATGCAGGTAAGCCAAGTTGCTCCCACCCCAGCACAACTACAGACCTACCTGCAGTACCAGGGTTACCCACAACAGTACCAAATGCAGGTAAGCCAATTTGCTCCCACCCCAGAACAATCCCAGGCCTACTCACAGTACCAGGGCTACCAACAACACTACGCCATGGAGGGAAGCCAGGTTTCACCTACTATGGCACAAACCCAGACCTACCTGCAGTACCAGGGCTGCCCACAATGGTACACAGTGCAGGGAAGTCAGGTTGCTCCTGCCTCATCACAGCCCCAGGCCTACATGCATTATCAAGGCATCCCACAACAGAACTCCATGCAGGGAAGCCAGGTTGCTCTCATCCAAGCACAACCCCAGTCCTACTTGCAGTACCAGGGCGACCCACAACGGTACCCGATGTAGGCAAATCAGTTTGCATCTACCTCAGCACAACCCCAGGGGAGCCCTCATCAGTACCCTATGCAGGCAAGTCAGGTTGCTCCCACTCCAGCATGACCCTAGGGCTACCCACAGTACCAGGGCCACCCAAACCAGTACCCCATGCAGGCAAGTCAGGTTCCTCCCACTCTAATACAACCTTAGGGCAACCCATTGCTAAATAGTCTAAAGGACTTGGCTCGTTTTGTCAATTATTTAAAGCCACCCCACACTACCGGGCCCACCTACAATATTATATAGTTCCCAGGGTCCACCCACATCACTTCTCCATTTAGATAAATGGTAGAGGAAAACTTCATATAAAACAACCATATGGCTGCGAGTCTCAAGACCAGCAAATTAGCATATAGTATAAGGCAAACGAAAATTTATTTGCCGTAAAAGACTAGTAGGTCAGGAACAAGATCAACTAGAGGGTTTGTGGGAATGGGCAAATACTTAGTAAATTGGTTTACAGCTACAGTATTTAAGGTACAAATCAAATCATATAATGAAGTTCAGTTCCTGTAAGTAATTTGCAAATTGCAAGTGAAAAGTTTGCATATAAAATATGCATTTCTTCTGGAAGAGATTTTAGCCATGTAATTTAATACATCATTAAGTGATTCAAAGTAGAACCCAAGTATGATCTAATTTACCATATTTACCTTTACCATTGTGAGGATGTACAAGGTGAAAATGTCTTGACTGCGTCATGTAACGTACCGTATTACTCATCTCGCTGAGCAGAGCTTTAACCCTTCAAATGTGTGTCAAACAGGGATGATCACACCATATTGTACCTGACTTTAATGTGCAACTCAATGAGGGATGATTTAAGATACATCATCAGATTTAAGTCTCGCCTCGGTGCTCACATTTGCTTCCTTGGACATCCAGTAAACAGATGCCATCTTAGAAAGGAAAAAAACCCTGAGTACCCCTCCTGTGTGTGAGGGCCTCATTATTGAGAGAGCAACCAAGGGTAGTGCATGCTGCTGCAGCTCACAGCTTCGCTGTGTAGTCTGTACCCACAGCATCACTTAATAATGATAAATAAAAATTCAATTATTTTGTGATAGTTTCATAAAGATTTCAACTTATAAAAACTATGTTCAAGGTTTGGTATTGGCAAACACAATGCTTGTCATGTTGATCTTGGCGGGAAGCAGACATCATCATCATGCAGCCGCAGTTTTGTGCATCTACCTGTCATGAAGCGGGACCTCGGGTTTCTTTAGCAAATAAACTTGTGGAAAATTATTCGTATTCATGATTTATTGACGAATCTGATGATAGATTTTAGTCATTTTATTGTCCAAATAATACAATACAGTATCGTGCATATGTTAGTGCCACAAATATATATCTGTGCATACCAATGTTCTACATGTTCTCTGACACAAATAACATGGACAGCCCACTGCATCATTGCACTTGAAAAAATGGTAAAATCATAAATATATAAAAAATATAATCAAAGGATGCAGTTACAATTTCATAGAAAACATTCTGCACTAGGCTGAACTCTGATAACTGTTTACAGGATTATTTCACCCACCAGAACTGCCTAGTCATTTGTATTGGTGCTTGAAAATGTAGATAGTTGTACTGTATAATGCGAGACTGTATATAGTTAAATAATGGCAAAAACCTGTGTGTTTTGTTGTTCCAAGCATATAATATAGAGCACATATTAGTGACACGAATATATTTGAGCATTCCAATGTTCCTCAGATTTTATTACTGTTCAGTATATGCATTTCTCAAATGAAATGCTTGAATAAAATTACTGATAAAAAAAATTAAATATCTAAAAATATCATCGCAGCAACTCGCAGCCTCAGATGGGCTGGGGCTACTGCTATTGGGCAAATGCTGCATGAACACGCATGCATCGCCAGACTTTCGGTTTTTACTGGAAGTCTTGAGATTCGTGGTTTCATGGCACTCCTTTTGCTACTTCCTCTCCCATCACCATTGTTCTTCAGTTTGAGTATGTAGTGTTCTCCTTTCTCGGCATTTTCTTGATCGGCATCTCGTGCTCAATACTGTTGTCTTGTATCGTGTGGCACTTGCCAAGCTGCTGCAGTGTGCATTTGAGGTTGATATATCCAAGGCTTCATTTCACAAGCGCGCTCTCACATTTTCTCACTCCAACTTGCTCATGCACCACCTGAACCTGTGTGGTCTTTGGATCATGTTCCTGCATTGCTTTCTTCCTCTTGGTTTACAGTGTTCACTTTGGTCTGTGATCGTTTGGGGAGCTTCATGTACTCCTATGGAGTGGGATTTTTGTTCTTTTGCCTCTAGTGTGCATTTTGTTCATTTGCAGCTAGCTCCTTTTCTGGTGAAATATGAGAGGGTTGGTTTCCAGAGGGTTCCTTTGGTCATTGATTCTTGGTTGGTTTGGCTGGGGGTGCATCATATGCTGTGTCTGCTGGCAGCTCTCCACTGTTGCCTTCGTACCACCAGTTCTACCTTGGTGGCACTATGTGGGTTGATCTTATTACCTTGACCCTGCGTTCTAAGGCTCGTCTTTCTTGGGTCATCTGCAGTGTTATGAAGTCTAGCCAGTCTTTGGTCTACCCCTCATGGCCATGATGTTAGGAAATGGACCACTCTTTTTGCGTTGTTGTCCTGGGCATGACATATTTGGGCCTGCGATTTGGGCACGGATTTTGGAGGTTTAATAGTTCTGGTGGTCTGGTACCTGGTTAGTGTTCCCTGTGGATTGCAGTGGATGGAGTGCACCTTTAGTGAGCACCCAGCATGACATCATTTCCCTTTGGACCCACTCTGATAGCCTGGAAAAGGGGATCCTTTTTGCAGGATATGTTAGTAAAAGCAAGTTTCCCTGCCCACCCACGGTAAAGAGAGGAAGATCAAGAATAGGAACCCAATTTATTCTAACCTAACCTGATGCAGACCCGAGGATCTTCTTTGTATTGACTTAAATGCATGTGGTTACAGGAGCATCTAACATCTATGAGTGGTTCTGCAAGAGACACTCATTTGGTGGTGGTGTATAAAACTGGGATTGCACCCCTGCCTGTTGACTTGGTTAATCCAGTAGGATTTCCTTCACCAGGTTGTCAGATGACACTGAAGATGGGGGGGGGGGGGGACGGCTGACAGCCGAGTGGCCAGTGTTTCGGATTCGTAGTCCTTAGGTTCCAGGTTAGATCCCCCGGTGGAGGCGAAAACAAATGAGCAGTTTCTCTCACCCTGATGCTCTTGTTCACCTAGCAGTAGATAGGTACCTGCAAGTTACAACTGGTATGGGCAGCTTCCTGAGCGGGTGTAACAAAAAGGAGGCCTGGTCGAGGACTGGGCCGCGGGGACGCCAAGCCCCAAAATCATCTCAAGATAATCTCAAAATATAACCTGAAGAAGAGGACAGGAATCCTGGTACAGCAATTTGTGTTTCTGTGCAAATGTTGTGACCCTCCAAGTCTGACAGGAAGGGAGGCTTGTTTCCACTGCGAGTCAGAGAGCAAAGATAAAGGTTTTTTCTAACAATGATTTCAGCAAGCTGTCATACTCATTTAGCTTAAGGCTACTGAAAGATGAACATCTGAGAAAGTAGGTTAGCCTGGGATGGCACAAGCATCTGATGATGAGGTAAAGTGCATCATAAGAATCATTGTCTTCGATTCTCTTTTCCATCCTCTTCCGGTCAGAGATCTTACAAAAGTCCTCATTGATGGCCTTCGCTCCAAGAAGAGCTCCTAGGAGTGGTGAGCTCTCCTCACCTCTCTTGCCTATTTATTGCCTTTGCCTCCTTCCTCTCATCTCAATCGACTTGATAATGGTCCAGGACGGACCGAAACGTCGTCGTCTCTTCACTTTCTAGTGTGTGGTTTGGTCAACAGCAGCTAGGAGTGTGCTGTGCTCATGTTTGGTTACACGGATATTGAGCAAAACACCCTTTATTCGATCTATAATATACTGGTTGGTAGGTTATTTCACACTTGGAAAAGTTCAAGGTGAGGCCTAGATTTGCTCCGTGCTCCTGAACTATTTTGTCCTCCAGGAGGGAGTCTCGGGAACCATCTTTAGTATCATCGTCCAAGAATCAAATGTTGAGCTCATTGGACAGATGAGAGCTCATTAGTGACTTCTTTAATGACTAGGCAGAAAATAAAAGGAGCAGGGGGTCACCATCGCTCTGTTGTTGGACACCATCTCGTAAGTCAATTTCACGTTCCCCAAATAGTAAGTAAGTAAGTAATTATCAAAAGAAGGCACCAAACCGGGACCCCAAATAGTAGCTTTAGGTCCTTGCTGTAACAAGTGTATAAATGGGTAAAGGGAAGGGAAATAACAATGAACAGCAAGGAGTACCGCATCCTTTCTTACCAGGTTGAAAGCATTTTTGAAATCGTTTGATCAGGGCCTTTTCATCTGTAATATTGGCATTGAAAGCTCTAGCTACGTGAGCTGCTGCCTCACACCCTTGGGGAATGCCAAACCTGAGGCTAAGTGTTCTTGCAGCAGCCTTGGCAAAGAGGCACCATTGCTAAGCGAATTGCCTACAGCTATTGGTCTGATTTCTGAGGGATGCACCAAAAAAGAAAGACTGTATAGTTGCTGGTATGTTGCCAGTCAGACACACGTTTGTGAATCTAGTTAGTTCTACCAGAAGACTCTGTGCAATGTCTTCCAGTGCAGGTTTAAGTATTTGATGTGGTTGGGTCTTAGTCCTGTGAACCTGCCTGCTGGTCCTGGTGAGAAGTATAAAGCTGTTTTATGGACCACTTGTGTAATTATTCAAGTGTAGTTACAGGATTAGTTTGCAACATTTTGAAACTACTGATGGTTTTGGCCTTCAATACTTTCTCTCACTTGTTCCCACCTTTTACTACTCTGCAAAAGAAAACATTCTAATATTTTTTTGGCACCTTTGTTTCCTTAGCCTGAAGCTATGGCCTCTTGTTCTTGAGGTTGCTAGTGCTGGTTCGGGAATTCCGGTCAATTTCGTTGACTCCTGTTATTATTTTGAAAGCGGTGATCATATCGCCTTATATTTAATGCCTCGGGCTTCTCTATGTAACACTTCTCTCTTTTATGAGACCAAAATTGGAATGTGCAGTAGTTGAATGATGCCTATCTCAAGAAGTACATCAATAAATTTGAAAAGGTTCAAAGGCATGCTACAAAATGGCTTCTGGAACTGAAAAACAAAAGCTATGAGAGGCTAGAGGCATTAAATATGCCAAAGTTATAAAATAAAAGAAAAAGAAGACATGATCACCACATACAAAATATTAACAGGAGTCAACCAAATTGACAAGGAGAATTCCTGAAACCAGCAACTTCAATAACAAGAGGACATAGATTCAAGCTAATGAAACAAAGGTGCCAAAATAATAAGAAAGTTTTCTTTTGTGAACAGAGGGTAGATGGTTGGAACAAGTTGAGTGAGAAGGTGGCAGAGGCCAAATCCGTCGATAGTTTCAAAGCGTTATATGACAGAGTACAGGGAAGACAGAACACTACGAGCATAGCTCTTGTCCTGTAAGTACACTTAAGTAGTTACTTAGGTAATTACACATAAATACATACATCAGAGTTAGGGGCAACTATTCTTTATTTAGTATTTCACACCACTAAGCTCCTCTCACTGGTGACCACCAAACACATTAGACAATTGCATCTACAGTACAGTATTGTATACTATAAGAAAGATTGTGTGTGCACCTGGGACAGAAAGAGACAAACAGGCAGAATAAGGGACAGACAGAGACAGTAGATGGATAGAGGTATAGATTGATGGATTGATCTATAGATATACTGTACATCTGTAGAGGTACAGATGGATAAGTGGATAGATATGGATGGATGGATACAGAGATGGATAAATAGATAGGATGATGGATGCACAAGTGGACACGTGTATGGATGTTGAGATGGATAGATTTAAAAGAAAATAGTGACAATTTTCCCATGTTTAGTTAATGGAATACTGGTATTTCATTAATTGTGAATGTTGTTACTTGTGGTATATTGATAAGAGGTAAAGTAGTTTTTGTTGTCACTATGGTAGGAGAATAATGTGGTGGAAGCATGTGGCAAGAAGGAAGTGTATAGTCATAAATGTTTAGCATTTATATTGACTGTCATTTTCAACAGGGTGGCCCCTCGGAACCACAAGGACCATGTGCTTGGGAGATAAAACAGTTCCTGCAGTGTGCTCAAACACAGTCCGATGTATCCGTGTGCGAGGGTTTTAATGAGGCGTTACGCCAGTGTAAAGCCCAACACAGCCGTAAGTATTCACTGATTTATTAATTAACAAAATATATTTGTTTGTGTATATATACATGAACCGAATTGTTGTTGTTTTTCCGTTTTTTTGTGTGGTTTGGTCATGTTGAAAAGACCACACACTAGAAGGTGAAGGGACAACGACGTTTGGGTCCGTCCTGGACCATTCTCAAGTCGATTGTCAAGTCCAAGACGGACCGAAACGTCGTCGTCCCTTCACCTTCTAGTGTGTGGTCTGGTCAACATACTTAGCCACGTTATTGTGACTCATTGTCTGCATGCCTATTCTAAGTTTACCAATTCTCTCTTCAGATCAGGTTAAAAATGGTTATATTTGGCCACTTAAAGTTTGGTGGTGTTTAGGTGGAATGAAAAAATGACCTGCGATACGGATTGAAAGAAGTTTCTAAATATCATAATCATATGTGTTTATAATATCTTGGCTGTGGAAGAATCACCTGCCACTGGCCAGCTGCAGGTGGGATCAATGGACAGAGGGCCAGTAGCTGTGGGTGGGATCGGTGGGCAGAGGGTCAGCAGCCACGGGTGGGAGGGGGGGGGGGGGATCGCTTAGCAGAGGCTGTGTGAGGAAGCATTTTTTTTATGGAGGTAATTAAATAGATAACAATTTAGTCATACATTATATGGAGTATGTTAATGTAGTTATGTTAACTTTAGATTAGTTAATATATTCTTATGACCTTTTCTCTCATTTCCAGAAATGACTGCGTAGAGACAAATTGTGCAACATCACTGGAATGTACAGCCAGTTACCATGAGAATGAATATTATGAAAATTGTACAGTTGTAGAATATCAATTGTGTAATGACTAAACATGTACATTGTGTTAGTGTAAGGTATAGTTAAGATAGTGAAGCAAGCATGATGTCTTCGCAAGTGTAATGTTTGTCGTACATTATCTGGCACACAACTCGGGTTCTGTTAAGAATAAAATATTTTATATAGCCTAATGGCCTTTTTATATTAATTTTTGAAATGCTGCTACATACAAGGATAAGAACAGAAGGAATAATCCTATATACTACACCTATTTTCAACAACTTGTAAAGGTAATTGATGACATCTACATACAAATTTTAGATTTGTTTGTAAATCGTTCTGGACCTTTTATTGTATGGGGATGGCTGCCAAACATTAGAGTTTTAACACTGACTGTGATTCATTTGTCTTTCAAAATTATTAATTAGATCCTTCGAATTGAACATTGGTATAAATTTTATATTGTTCTACACAATTATAATCGATCTGCACTGAGCTTTCATCAAGTTCATACTTGTAGGACACTTCCCAGTTACAATTTGCAATTCTTCTTTGTATCAGGAAAGCTGTTTCATGTAGAGAACAATATTCACGCTCCCCTGGGATGAGATAGGAAAGATCAAGGCTACCCTTATGAATTCTCACGAGCAGTTAATGAGAAAGCATTTATATTTGTCATTGTTATGTGACGTTGAGTGTTGGTTATGCCAGTGTTAATAATAATGCTTAAGGTAATATGATGCTTTAGTTGTTTTTTTTTTTTTTTTTTTTTTTTTTTATATGGAGCATACCTGGAGTGGGTATTGGGAGTTCTACTCCCAGAGCCCGATTTAAGGCCAGGCTCGACTTGTGATAACTTGTTCCAAC
>NC_091241.1:3332576-3490076 GCF_040958095.1 Procambarus clarkii | reverse complement strand
GATGACCCTGTATAATCAGCTTGCATAAAAATATAACGGGCAAATAACCAGAAATATCAACTTTAATTTATTAAATCCCTAAACATGCTAAACATAACCTTACTCCACACATTCTCTTGTCAATTACATATACAAAACCCTGTTCTGAAACTCTTCTTTGACAGATGTAATAGAACACATAATCACCACACCAGAAATAAATATCTCTTTGATATCCCTAGTCAAACTTAATCTGTGTAAACACTATGCAAATAAAGGGACCTGGTATGGAACTCACTCCCTGATGAATTGAAAAGCTGTCAAACAAATTTTGCCATTTTCAAAAATAAAACCAAAAGGTATCTAATTTCAATTTCATCTTCATAGTTTCCTACCTAGTGCTTGAAACTCGCACTGTATCTAGTGCTATACAATTCCCCAAAATATGTACCTATGCCATACAACTTTAGCATTGTAATCATTGCTGTTATCTTATTTCATGTTGTATACATAGTTTGTTACATTATAGTTTGTAGTAATTTTGCTACATATATCATGTTATACACACAGTTTGCTACATTATATCTTGCAATAATCCTCAAATAATGCTAAAATGTACCTGTGGATAACCCTTAAATTCACTCTAATGTACCTATTTTTTATGACAAGTTTCTTATACAATGTACAGTAATTTTTTATACTTCCTTACAATACATTTTTATGCTTTCTTACAATGTACCTGTAAACTTTTTTTTATTTTTTCCTTGAAATTACCCTCTTAAAATTATATATTAAATAGAGGATCTGCCCAAAATGCTATGCGTGTTAGTGGCTTTACGAGAATGTAAAAATTCAAGTCTCTGTACTCTATTAAACCCAATGTACCTTCTTGTATATAAATAAATAAATAAATAAAATAAATAAGGTTCAGAGTTTAGTGGTTTATTGGAGAAATGCAATGACCAGTACTGTAACACTTGCATACGGGGCCTTTTAAACAGGGAGGGCTGTGTATTGTCTGAAAGGCAAATTTGTTATTGTTCTGATAGCAGATATTTGCTGAATGAAGATGGTGCTTGAGGTAACTTGCAGAGGTTGAGCCCCATGCACAGATACCATATATAAGATAAGGATAGATTAGCACATAGTATAGTGAGAGGAGAGCAGAGTTTGGAATATAATATTGGATTTTAGAGAGTATACCAACCACTTTTTGAGACTTTCTTGGTTATGTGCTATATGTGGGGTGCTAAAGTTGAGTCTCTTGCCTAAGTATAGAACAAGCAACACTTAGTGGGCCAGCCAGAGGCTTAGGGCCCACACAGGAATATCCCTGGAAAAAAAAAGTATTGGACGAGGCACTTTCCATCATTATTATTACCATTGTCTGAAGCTGAATTGCATTTGTTAATTTGCTTCCAAATAAGATGTAGTAGGTTTTTTCTATGTTTAGTGTGAGTTTGTTGGTTGACATCCATTTTAGTTCACTTGTTTACAACATTATTTAGTGTGTGTGTGTGGGTTGGGGTCTGAGTAGATGAGGGTAGTATTGTCAGCAAATAATAATACAGGTGTTAGAATATTAAGACATTAGGCAGATCATTGATGTATATATGAAATAGGAGAGGTCCTAGGATGCTGTTCTGTGGCACCCCTATGGATACTGGTAGTGGGAGAAGTTATATCGTTAATGGCTACATATTGGTAGCCTTAGTCTGTCACTAAGATAGGATTGGATGTACTGTAGTTCAGGGCAAGGCCTCGGATTCCATAATGGCGGAGTTTAAGAGGTATTTATGGTTCAGTATCAAAGGCCTTTCTCGGGTCAGATGAAGAGTCCAATCAGAAACTCATTTTTGTCAAGGACTGAGTAGATTAAGTCAAGCAGACTAATAATTGCATCATTGGTACTCTTTTGGGAGTGGCAGCTAAACTGACAGGGACCTAGTACAGTATGTTGAATTTTACAAGATAGGAGTAGAGCTGTTTGTAAATAATTTTTCAAATATTTTTGATAATATAGGTAGATCTGATATTGGTCTGTAATTGTTTGTCTGCTGGATTGCTTCCCTTATGAACTGGCATTACTTTTGCTTTTTTGAGGATATCAGGGAAGGTATGACTAGAGATTTGTTGAACAACAAAGCTATGGGTGGCACAAGGGCATGGGAGACACTTTAGTGTACCATGGATGTTATTTCACTAGTATTCCAAGCTTTTGTTTTTAGTGAGTGAATGGTGGACAGGTTAAGACTGACTAGTGAAAGGAGAAGAGAGTTTGGGTAGCTGCCTGAAAGATATATGGTAATATGTATCTGAGTGTGGGATTTTTCTGGCAAGGTTAGTGCCAACTGATGAAAAGAAGCTATTTTTAATAATCTGTTTCTAGATCTGTTGCAGGTGTACAACCATTCCTAGGAAATTTTTATCTGGTTATGTGAATGTTGTTTAGATCCTAGGATGTTAAAGATGGCTTTCCATGTTGCCTTTTGCTTCTTTGAATCTATTCTCATACTGGGAAAGTTTTGCTTTTCTTATTATACTGGTAAGCACTGATGAGTACCTGTTAACTACTTCCTTTGCAACTAGCCTATTCTTAATTTTTTTCATATTCATGTTTCTTGTCAATTGCTTTGAGTATGCCATTTGTGAGCCAGGGATTGTTTAATCTTTTGTCAGTTACTTGCTTGGTGAGGAGAGGACAATGGGTGTTGTAAAGGCTTTAGAATTTTGGCAAGGAAGAGGTTAGTTAATGAATTTATATCCTGAGTATTATTAAATTCAGATTCCCAGTTTATATTGTGGAGTGCATTTGTGAGATTGCCTATTGCTGCTTCACTGTGTAACCTAAAGGTAAGTTTCTTGTTAGCTGGTGGTGTTATGTCCATGTTGGCTACTGTGGAAGGTCCTTATCCTCAAGAAAACCAAAGTAATCCTAGACCATAAAAGTCTAGGTCATGCTGACATTCACCTTAAAAGTGTAACAACCTGTATAATAACAACAATAATAATAATTAATAATAATAATTGCCACCCTATGTGAGAAAAAAATTAATATTTTACGTAATTATGAATGAGCAAATCCTTAGCAGCCATGATGAGGGTTTGAACCTATGTGCCCGGGAACACGCGGCGCATTGGTTCGAACCCTCATCAGCTCCTATGGATTTGCTCATTGATGCATCACAATAGTGTGATTACTCTGTGTATTACGAATGGTAGAGTATGTATTCACATGCATGGGAAATAGCCAAAAATCATATACATCATAATAAAGGTATATGGCCTTGGTTTGACCTGGGCAGTGGTCAGCATTCCTTATAACATTCATATGCATTACATTGTAATGGTAATTGGTAGCTGTTGATGTTGAGAATCGACAACCCAACAGCCTGGTCCAGGCCTCTTGGTTGGTGGTCTGGTCGATGCGGTTGCTTGCAGGCTGATGTATGAGTTACAGCCTGGTTGATCAGGTAGCCAAGGCCAAACAAATATTTTTTGTCATAAAGGGAAATGTATTTAAAAATAAGGAATCTGTATGCAAAAATAAAAAGAATACCAAAATATATGCAGTAAAGATCATTGTGTTGATGTAGGTAAGTGCTACGATTATTTGATTGGGGACCAGGAGCTCAAGTCTTAAATTAATACTTGTGTTAATTTGAGACTAATAACTTTACATTGTTCTCTGTTATCAAAACCAATTGTTATATGAATTGGTTCAAGAAACAATATCTTTGCTTTTGACAGAACATTTTGGTATGATTTAATGTGTCAAAATGTGACATATATTCCATTTTTATATTTGACAAAAATTAGTTGGCTTGAGGGTCAATTAAATGTTACCTAAAAAAAATATCCTATGAATATTCAAAGTTTTACCAATGTTTTTATGGCTGTGCTCCAAATATGTATTATTAGGAAGTTCGCAGCATTTATTAAACCATTTTGGGATAAATGTGGTAATTTAATTTTCTATGATCTTCAGAGTTTTAATAGTTATGGATTGTTCATATCAAACTGGACTTAGCTGTATATATATATATATATATATATATATATATATATATATATATATATATATATATATATATATATATATATATATATATATATATCTTAGTTAAATCTTAGTAATAATATCATATGACTTGTTTCAGCTATCATTCAGGGCACGCAGCCATCT
Organism: Procambarus clarkii; assembly: GCF_040958095.1. Lineage (NCBI taxonomy): Eukaryota > Metazoa > Arthropoda > Malacostraca > Decapoda > Cambaridae > Procambarus > Procambarus clarkii. The sequence continues at coordinate 3,485,911 of NC_091241.1, read as the reverse complement.
ATCCTAGCCACAGCCCCAACTTCTGCAACTCTACAACCTGGCCACCACCCTATTGGGGGAGGAGGAGATGTTCACATCTGTGGCGCTTGTGGAGCACAGTTCACGGAGATTAAGGAGTTTGTTACACACAAAAGGCAGGGATGTCAGGGAAGTGGCGGAATAGGAGCTGTCAGTGTGACACAGGCTCAGTTAGCATCATCATCTGCTGTTCATCAGACTCATCCAGCTCATGGTTCTATGGTTAGTTAAGACTTTTCTGACAAAAATATTTAATACCTGGATCTTATTTTGATTTTCCATACATTAATTTTGGTTTTAGGGACAAAAGTTATTATACACTATTGGTAATATAACACAGTACAGTATATGCATTTTAGAAAGTGCACTTGCTTTTATTCATTACTAGTATGTTTTCATTGATGTGTAAGTCATTATGTATGTACTTAATGTGTATGTACTTAATTAATACATTGTTCATTATGTATGTACTCATACCCTTAATCACTAGATCTACTAGAATCACTGATAGTACTGCCACAGCTCTTGACCACATCTGGACTAACATAACCTCTCCACTTACTTCAGGGATAATCATTGATAGAACCACTGACCCTTACCCAACGTTTCTCCTAACCAACATTAACAAACCACCTCTAGATACAAGGAAGAAAAGCTTTAGGCTGCACAATGAAACTTCTATAGTCAATTTTATTGCTGCTGCTGCTGCTGCTAATATCAACTGGGAGACTGAATTAGGTAACATAGGAAACATCAACCTAGCAGTACAAACATTTCTTCAGAAAACTCTCAGCCTTTATAACACCCACTGTCCTATGCTAACTAAACAAGTCACAACTAAAAGGTTAAATAATCCATGGCTTATAAAGGGGCTACTTAAATCTATTACTAAAAAACATGACCTTGAGAAGAAGTGTAGGTTAGGAGTTGTCTCCAAAGAATTTTCAAAGATTTACTCATCAGTGCTGTCAAAAATAATTAGGAGAGCCAAAACAAATTACTATGAAAATAAATTCACCCAAATTAGGGGCAACAATAAGAAAACATAGAGTACTATTTCCCAAAAATTGGAATCAAAAAAGATTTTAAATAAAAAACCAATGCTCCTATCTAATGATGATGGTGTGCTTTCAGCCTCTGACACTGCTATTGAATTTAATAGGTTCTCCTCCATTGGAACATCCCTTGCTCATGATATTCCATCCTCCCTCACTAATATTAATGACTACCTTACAGATAACTATCCAGAGTCTCTGTACCTAACTCCTACTAACTCCTCTGATGTTGATGAAGTAATCCTTTCCCTTAAAACAAAGTCGAGTGCCCTTGATGAGATACCATCTCTAATTTACAAAAAAGCCCCCAGCTTTCTAGTTCCTGCCATTGCATTGCTCTTCAACAAATCACTTGAACTCCAAACCTCTCTGGATATTCTAAAAAAAAGCAAGAGTAACCCCAGTCCATAAATGTGGTGATCTCACTGATGTCAACAATTACAGAACTATATCAATTCTACCAACCTTGTCAAAAATATTTGAAAAGCTAATCTACAAGCAGCTTTACTCTTATCTAGCCAAGCATAATATACTTAACTTGCCAATATGGTTTCAGACCCAATAAAAGCACTAAAGATGCACTGATTAGTATGATTAACTTGATACATACAGCTCTTGATAAAAATGAGTTCCCTGTTGGGTTATTTGTGGACCTACAAAAGGCTTTTGACACTGCAACCATCAAAACCTTCTTCTTAAATTACATCATTATGGAGTCAGAGGTCACTCCCTACAATACCTTCAATCTTACCTTACTGACAGGCTCCAGTATGTTTCTGTGAATAATTCCTAATTCCTACCCTACCCATACCCTATTCACATTTTGCATGCCCTAGGTTTGTATTTTGCTATTACCAGAGCTATTAATTTTTGCTATTACCTTCATTGGTGCACTGGCTTTTGAATGGAAGAATGTTGCCCATCTAATTCAGGTATTTTTGAATGGACTCTTCCTTCATGGCAGTTAATAATAATAATAATATTTACAAGAATGCATACAAAGAACATTAAACAAAGGTATAATTGTGGGTACAAGAGTTTTACATAAAATGGAGCCCTATTTACTCCTTCCCTTAATTGGGAAATACTGTTATTATTTTGAAGCAATTTTCTCACAAGAAATGCAGCGCTAACAACCCCAAAAGTTTTACTTCTCCTGATATACTAATAACTTTGTATTTATTTGACTTGAGTTCAATTAATCTGATTGTTTTAAAGTTTTCATAGCAAAAACTAAATGAAATTAATGAGTAGCATTAATGATGCTACTCATGTTACATTATAAACTATGGTTTATAATGTAACACATTTTGTAACTTAAATATGGGAGGAAAGATTTTTATAACTGTGTTAGTGTCAACATTATTGTCTTTTTAATTTTTTAATTCTGTAAATTTCCTAGCAGATGGGTGTGCCTGTAGGAATGCCACATGTCATCCTGCAGACGGCATCAGGTCCACCACAGATGTATCGCATTGTTTTAGAACCCAGTGTGGCCAGCTCATCGTCCCAAAGTGCCTCTCTTCAGGGTCCTGCTCCCATCTTGGCTCAGGCTCTCTCGGGAGGCCCCATCTCTCACCTTGCTCCCAGTCCAGGCCATAACTCCCACACTCACAGTCATGCTCACCACAGCCCTCACAATCACCAGGTTAGAAGAATTGATTTACCACTTGGTCATGGTTGATTTCATGACAGTCTGTATTACTACGTATTCATGTTGATTTAGCACAATTTTATCAATACTATGTCATTATCCAAAACACTCCATATCAGTGGCTTTACAAAAATATTCCAACTAATCACCCAAATCTATATTCTGACACAATCCATTGTATATTGTATATGTAGTGTGTGTTTATGTATACAGAATTAGGTGGATGTGAGGGGATGCAATTATTTTGACCTTTCTCATGTGACTGCAGTTGCATGCAACCAATTTGCATATGGAATTGCAAGGCAAAAGCTATCAAAGAAAGAAAAACCCATCTAAGAGCAGCCATTCACGACCTGAAATACCACTAGTCAAGTACTGAATCTTCAGTGAGTATCCTTCCTCAGATGAGTGTGTCAGATCAAGCTCCACTGGGTCACTAGCCTCTTTAACTGCTAGGAACAATCTAGAGGGTAGACTATACAGGTCCTACAGAATTAGAATTTGTTTGAAGTGTGATTATAGGCATTAAGGTTTGGAATCCCAGAATTTATCAGTGCTTGAATGCAAGTTGGAGTAGTCATACTGTGGTGTGGTTTGATATAAACACCTGTTTAGAATAAACTAGGTTTATTTACATGACATTAAAAATACACTGGAAAATACTTTACTTTACCAAAGAGTGACACAAGAAAAGCTGCGAAAATTATATACAGCAGGAAAATCCATTCCTGTCACTCTGGTAGATGTGAGACCTAGAGTCTTGACCCACTTGAACGGGTCACACAAAGTGAACTAATCTGAACATTGGTGTATTGTAATCTCTTGCAATTACTGCATACCAACATGCAATAGGCACACAGAAAGAATAAGATCATCATCAAAGACCCAAGACTTTTCAACACTTTCCATCTACACATACTGGGCATAAATGGCTGACCTCTTGCAGTGTTCAAAAGAGAACTTTATAAACACTTTGAAGGATACCTGATCAACTAAGCTGTGACATGTATGCTAGGCTGCAAGCAGCTGTGTCGAACAGCCTGGTTAACAAGACCACCAACCAGGAGGCCTGGTCAGAAACTGAACCACAGGAACGTTGATTCTGGGAATCACCGACAGGTACAGTACTGTATATGACAAGTGTTCAGTGTGTGTATACCGTAATTAAGTAATCATGTTATTAGAGTGTCGGTAAAGATTTTCGTCCCTTTTATCAGGAAGGAGTTAACCAAGTGGTTGGGCCAGTCACATCAGCAAATGGAACATCAAGTGGTTCCCTCTTACAACTGGCACATGTAGGCGAGACTTGGCACACTGGTGGAGCACCCACGTTAACATCTTCAGGACCTGTTGAGAGAGATGGAAATGTCGGCATTCCAGAAGAGAAAAGGGTAATTGTGGAGGAAACACCTGCTGGAAGAGGGAACAATGGAGCACCAACAGGTTCACGAGAGAGAGGTGGTGGGGGTATGGAGGGAGATGGAGGCACGACATCCACATCCAGCATGCACACAGAGGAGGAGGATGTGGCTACTTTCTTGGCCACACAGCTGGCAAGTCAGGCAGCACCACCTCACACTACTAGTAAGTGTCAGATGAAGCTGATCTGTTTTCTGTTTCCTTTGCTTACATTAATGTGGTTTAGGGTGTGCCATTGTTTTCAGTAAGAGTAAGTTCTTTATATTAAGTAATATGCTTTAAGTGCTTTGTCTTAACCTTAATTTCCTGTTGAAAGCAGTACCCAATGATTTTACTTTTCCCTGTCTTTTCAGTATATCAGTTGCTGTCTTAGACAAAATCTGATATACTGTACTGGTTCCTAGTAATCCGGCACAAAACTACGTTTTTACTAAAGTACTGAATATGTATATTATATTATATAGTATGTTCCATTGCCTAAACCTGGACTTGATGAAATAGTTGACCATGCAGACAAATGCACCCAGATAAGGGTTGCATCAGTTTAAACAAACGTAGTATGTTTAAACTTACCCCTACCTTCGTGGAGTGGGTGTCCAGTGGTACAGTGCTTGCTTTCGCATCAAGCGAGCAGAGGTTCAAGCCCCAGCCATGACTCGTGGCATTTTCATGTACAGTATATATATCCACTCAAACGAGATTTCTTACATACTCCTCGTGCAGCTGTTGTAAGTGAACAGCTGATTTCAAGTGTTGTGAATGGAGTGCAGAGCAGTGAAGGTCAGTTGCACTACACATCTGCACCAACCCAGTCCAACCAGCACCAACACCAGCAACAGCACCAGCAACATCACCACCAGCATCATCAACAGCACCAGCAACAAGCCCAACTTGGCATCCAGCACCAACATCAGGCAAGTTGAATGTAGTGTAGCATATGCCAGTGATGTGTTGGTGTTGATTTATGGGACTTAACGGTACTAGTGCCAGGTGTGACCCGGCATTCCCATGATGGGGAAAAATGCAATACCTGACACATTGAGTTGTCTCTTGTTGGCAGAAGACTATTGTACAGTACAGTACTTTATTGTTGATTAACATGCTGTGTGACGGGTGCTTGGTGACTAGTTGTAGACCCCAGGAGCGGCAGTCACCCTCCCCACACAGAAAATATGCAACTAGCATACTCTGTTTTTGTATATTCTGTACCTATACATTCAGTTCTTATAAAGATTAGAGTTACTTTTTATTTATTTATTTTTTATTTTAAATACTGTATTTATATATACAGTGGGGTCTCGACTTACGATGGTAATCCGTTCCCAGAGACAGATCGTAAGTTTAAGCGATTTTTCCCATAAGAAATAAAGGGAATTGAATTAATCTGTTCCCCACCCTCCAAAATATTAACTTACAAATACATTTTATACTGAATACAATGTTTTTTCTAATGTGTTCACAATGAAATTGTCTATAAGAGCATACCTATAAAATGCCGCCCAAGCATAAGGAGTATCAACACCAAATAAAAAACTATGCAGATCACTCGCCGAGAGCGCCAAACAGCAACAAAATGTTTCCACTCTCTTAATGGTTGCGAAGCCTACAGTTGTCCTACATCGCTAATTTTGGTATCATTGGAATCGCAATAAAATTCTCTACACGGACATATGCATATGAATGTTTAATATAGGTAATTGCCCACCCGCAAGAGTGTGTGAAGTGGAGAGTAGTTAGCCGCGAGCGCACTGGCGAAAACACAGGGGGGAAATCATGCTTGGAAAGTTTATACGTTTCCTGACCCTACTTTTCTATGTACGTATTTCTTTTTTATACCAATGTGTTCGCAATAAAATTTTCTATAAGACGAAATGTATAACATTTGTACAAAGCATGTGTAAGAGAAGCGCCAAATATAGAACCACATCGCTCAGTATGCGTTCGCGGCAGATACAGTACATGTTTATCATTACCTTTATGGAGGACTCATGATGCGTATGGAAGATTGGTGAGGAGGAGGGAGGAGGAGAGATGCTACTGTTTGGATGGGGAGTTCCCCTTCCATTATAACATCAGGCAGTGATGACTTCTCTGGTGTACACTCTCTCTTATGTTTTGCCTGCATACCACTAGGACCTGGTTGTGATTCACTGCTTGTTTGTCTCACTAAAAATGTTTCCAGAGATTTTTGTTTTTCCATGTGTTTTAATTTTTGTCTGTAGTGAGGCATCAGTGTCATTAAAAAGGTTAAGGCAACGGCCTACTGCCCCATGATTTGGATGAGTCGTTTCAGCAAAAGTTTGCAATTCTTCCCATGCTGCACACATTTTCTTAATTAATGAGGAAGGGACTATTCTGTACTGTCTCCTCCTCCCCTGAAGAAATTTCCTCAGCTGTCTCTTGTTGCTGCTCCTTGTGAAGGTCTTTGGTGGTCAGTTCTTCGCTGTGTTCCTTGACCAGCTCTCAACACACAACACTCAAAACACTATGAATGCCACTTCTTTTTCTAAATTTCTCAAACCATCCCCTGCTCGCCTTAAACTCTTTTGCATTTGCATCACTTGTTCCAGGGGTTTTCTTTAAGAGGTCTTCATGCAATTTCCTTGCTTTTTCACAAATGATGGCCTCTGAAACTCTTAAAGATGGTCAAGGTGCCACTGTACAAGAGTTCTTGCATTTTTGTACAGCCACTAGTACGGGTAGCATTTTGGGCAAGTCCTTAATCCTATGTTCCCTGGAATACAACCCTGCCAAAAATCGTTTAACAACCAGGTACCTATTTTATGTTGAGTTAGACAGAGGCTACAGTTAAAGATTTGTGCCCAGTAAATCCTCCCTGGCCAGGATACGAACCCAGGACAAAACGCTCGCGAAACGCGAGGCGAACGTCTTAACCACTACACCACGGAGACTGCTATAATACTTGAATGATGCTGTGTGTGAATAAACAAATGGGTGCTATGTGTAAGGTGAAGGAGTGGGTAAAAGGATGACTGAGATATATTCTTTAGTTGAGAGATTAAGGCATGGAAGTAAATGCCTAGGATCAGTGCCTCATTGGAGATGCTCCCATAAATGTGCAAAATGTTTGGTGTGTGAAGCTTTGCATAAGTTATATTTTTACACTAAGGCTTAGTATAAATAAGCTTTAGTATAAAACTGACTTGACTTAGGCAAAAGGTAATGAAATAATATTTACGTATTCTAAACCAGTTTTAATTGCAGGTTGATTCTTATGGAAGTGGAATGCGATCAGCCGGGTCTGGGCAGAGAACAATGAAAGGAACAACAGAAGATTTGCCTCATGCTTCTATGCCAGTCGAGAGCAAAGCTGATGTTCTCAGCGTTTGTGCAAAGGAAGTGAGTTACAGTTCAATTCCATTTCCCTGCACCTGCTGATTTCTCCCCTGTATTTATCACTCACTCACTCATTCATTCATTCATTCATTCATTCATTCATTCATTCATTCTTCATATATTTATTTTATTTATTTTATTTATACAGTTTACAGAAAACACACGCATAACAATCACTGTTCGAAGACCTCATCCAGCTCCTCAGAGGTTGGGTGCGTGCCCAAGATACAGCATGCATTTCCTCTCTGGATCGCAACACTGAGGCACTGGAACAGGAAACTGGGTCCTTTTGTGTTTTTAGTTTTCCTAATAAGTTCCTCACCCACCTTCTTTAGGAACTTAAGGGCTCGTTTACCCCAGGCGACCAGGGATCTCGGAGCCTATCGGCACGAAACTGTAACAATGTTTTAGGTCCCTGTACAGATACTTGTTAGTGTTCTGGGTCTTCCTAAAGGTGGCCACCCCGCCTCCCTCAGCTGTACTGTGAGGTAGATAGGTATCATCCAATGTAGATGCACACGTGTAGTCCCATACGACCTGTCTATTTATTTTAGTTATTTTATTTATTTTAGTTATTTTATTTATTTTATTTTGATTTATTTTAGTAATTATTTTATTTATTATTTTATTTTGATTTATTTTAGTAATTATTTATTTTATTTATTATTTTATTTTGATTTATTTTAGTAATTATTTATTTTATTTATTTATTTATTTATTTATTTATTTATTTATTTATTCATTCATTAAAGAGAAGGTACATAGGGTTGTGGAAGTACAGTACATACATTAGCGATTAAGCAGTTACATTCTTGCAAAGCCAATAACGCACATAGGATTTCGGGCAGGTCCTTTAGCTAATCAGTAAAAGTAATAATAGGTCATTGTAACAGAATTTGAATTCAACATAATAATACAGTACATAATAATTTGATAGAAAATATTATACTGATGAAGTTGCATGTCATCAGTAATAACTTGGGTGAGTTACTAGTATAAGGTGAGATATTATGAAGATGAAATTACTGTAGGTACTTTTTGTTCTCCTTTTGAATAAAATATAGATTGGATAATTTATTATTTAATTAGGAAGAGTGTTCCATATATTGAGTCCTTTTATTTGCATGGAGTGTTTGCACAGATTTAGTCTGACTAGCAATATCAAAAATCTATTTATTTCTGCCTGTGATGCTCATGGGTTGTATTGCACCTGTCAAGGAAGAGTTTAAAGTCAGGATTAGAATGTAGGAATAAGGTTTTGTAAATCACAATACTGTCACAAGAGGTAATTTCCTTTGTTTTGATTTTATTTGTAAATGTTTTATATAAATTATTACATTTGTGGCTGAATTAAACTGAACAGGTTTACAGCCATACAAAACTTATAGCTGCAGCACAGTGGTCTACACCCTCGCCTCACAAATGAGATATCTGGGTTCAATCTCCAGGCAGGGCAGAAACTGTTTGGCACATTTCCTTTCACCTGATGCCTGTGTTCACATAGCAGTAAATATGTACCTAGTAGTTGGGCAACTGTAGTGAGCTGCATTTAGAAAAAGATAAATAGTTGGCCTAGGGGGGACTTTGATAAGTCTGAGTATAGGCTTCCTGCCCCAACAATGGGAGGGAACTACAGTGCCAAGACAATTTGCTAAACATTGAGCATAAATAAAAGTAGAATACTAAGACTTATATAAGGCAAATATATCATGAGTTAATATAGTTTTTTCTGAATATTTTAGTGAGTAAGGAGATATTAAGTACAGTTTGGAGCACATGTTCTAGGATCATATAATATTAGAAATTATGGTAGGTAGAGATGCATTATGTCATGTGATTGAGCACAAGTGACCTGCCCACTTATCCTCGAGGAATATCAAATAGCTTCTGGAACATTTGTTATGAGGAGTTTGGTGATCGTACAGAGAGATGTGTGTGTCTTTATACATCAGACATACGTGTTCAGAGTTGAGCAAATACAAGGATGTGCAAAGAAATGGCATCTGTTTAGGATCAATTCATTCACAGTAAAACCATGACTTGAAGAGATGCACATAATTGACATGTTTCATAACTGCAACATTGACTTGCCTATGAAGTTGATGTGCCAGTTGTTGCTTTGTAATAAAGGCAGTAGCAAAGGATACAGTGGCCAAAGGTTTGTTGTTGGTGTTGACAAGGTGCCAGGTGAGCAAGATGGTAGTAGCTAAGTGTTGCTAGGTGTGCAAGAAGGTGGCAGTTAAGAATGATACATAAGATTCACAAGAGGAATAAAAACCCATAAGATTGTACAAAAGTTGGATGATAAAATGCTGCTGCAGATTAAACAACAATTTGATGTAGCAAATTCTAAAAAAAAAAAAATACTCACTGAATACTTTGGCTTTTTCAGACCTTGGTTGTTCACGATGGTATACACAAAGGAAAGGCCTGTCCTGTGAAGGACTGTAATTTCACCACCTCTCATAACAAAGATCTTAATCGTCATATACGGAAGCATACTGGTAAGTTGGTTATTTTTTCCTAGCCTATTATTTTTAAAATTACTAAGTCTTTTTAAAAAACCCAGCGTTGAATGTAATGAAATGCCATTTTCTGGGCGAGGCCCTTTGGCTCTCTGTAGCTATACCAGGCTGATGTGTATATATTAGACCGTGGCAACAGTCAATCGAAGGAGTTCTAGCCCTACCGGGGACCAGAGCCAGAACCTGGTCCCCTCAAGAGAGGCACGAGAAGCAATGACCTAAAGACATCCCCGTGTAATTGGAAGCAGTCTTTGCCATCTACCAGGTCAGGCACCCAGAAAGGTAGGAATTCCAAAACAAACTACTGCTGGTCAAAAATTGTAAACCGAAAGCCGAACTAGCAAACAGAACTCCCCAATCAAAAGCAAGCAAACAAGCATGACGTCATTACACACAGAAATCACAATTTCGTGATGCATCAAATGAACAAATCCACAAGGGCCGTGACAAGGATTCGAACCTGCGTCCGAGAGCATCCCAGACGCTGCCTTAATCGACTGAGCTACGACATGGTCAAAAGGAGTTGAAACCGAAGTTCTACTGAACTTATTGGATCCTGCAGTAACCACAGGAGGGGGGTCTCTATAGGCCATTGCTTCTCATGCCTCTAGAGGGGGCCGGGTTCTGGCTCATGGTCCCCGGTAGGCAAGATCTCCATGCATTGACTGATGCCAGAAAGATATACATATCCATTCAGCCTGGATAGCTCCGGGGAGCCAATGTGGCTTCCCCCAGAAAGAACCATAGAATTTGGTTTTAAATATACTCAGTGACTTTTTCAAGGTCCAACTATTTCTTGTAATGTTGCCTCTATCTATGAACTCGGTTCCAACATGCTAAGCAAATCCACACATACCCTGCTTCAGCAAACCCGGGTTGAAGAGTCCCGGTAGTACAGCCCGGTTCGTTCTCGAGTCACAATCGAGAATTCTGGGCTCGAATCCCAAGGGGAGAGAAATGGTGGAGCATTTTCCATCACCTAATTTTTCTGTTTGCATAGTAGGAAACAGGATCGCCCAGCAGGTAAGTAGGTACCCAGGAGTTAGTCAGCTTGTTGTGGGGTTTGCACCCAGGGAGTCGGGAAGTCGACCTTGGTGGGGGAGGGGGCCTCGATATAAGCCTAACATCTATAAATACACTCTGGCTGCCTGTCCCCCGACACAATGAATTATAAACTCTTGTTTATTGCATCCGGTGAGTAAATCTGGCATAAAAAGTGTTTCAACCAGAGATTTGCTTAATTATAAGGTTCATTGAGTCAAGATATCACTATACTGTTCTTGTATTAATGGTAAATTTACCCAAGAACATCCTCAGTATTATAAATATAAATAATTTGAAAGCCAAAATCAAGTACAATACTTTTAATACTGTAATTTATTATTTTCTTTCATTCCCAAACAGGAGAAAAACCATACAGATGTGAGGAGTGTGGGACTTGCTTCTCCCGAGGAGACAAGTTGAAGGTACATGCACGAATCCATTCCAATTTACGACCTTACTGGTGCCAAGAACCTGGCTGTCAGTATCGTGCCATTGATTCCGGCAGCCTTAGGAAGCATTTGAGAACACACACAAATGAACGGCCATATAGGTAGAGTATGTCTAGTGTCCTGGTTACATTTAAAATGCAGCTCTTTCTGTGGGGAGCCCCTATGGCTCCCTGGAACTTATTGGGCTAATGTATGTTATATTAGACTGGGACATTAGCTATGGAGTTCAGACCTACCAGGGTCCAGCGCCAGAACCTGGCCCCTTCAGAGAGGTTTCAGGGGGTCCTGGAAAACGCCCTTGTGGTTGGGCTTTTTCCTTATCTGCCATTGACTGGGGTTAGGCACCCCAGTCGATGTTACAGGTTTCCGATGTCTGTGGGTTTCCTCGCTTGGCCACCAGGGCGGTGCTGCAGTTTGTTTATATATGCCTGGGTGTGCGAGCTAGCATTTTGGGTGAGTCTTTTCAACTCTTTCAGGGGGTTTTATCCTCCTGTTGCCGTTTCTTTGCTTTACTGGTGTTTTATGCCCGTCTTCTGTTCCTCTGGGAACGCTTGGGTGTTGGTTTTTACACCTGTTTTTTTGCTTTCTGTCTGTTTTGGGTCTGCACCCTAGGGTTTGGGCTCAGTGTCCCTATCTGTTTATGCTTCCTCCCATACCTTGTCCCTCGGTTTTTGGTCTGTTTTGGCTGTTTTCCTGGGGGTTCTGTCTGGGAGCTGTGCTTTGCCCTTCTGTGGTGTATTTCCGCTGGCAAATGTGGTAGTTTGGGCTTCCCGGGTTCGATTCCAGGTTCTTTTGGGTTCTTTGGTTTAGTTCCAGAGGTTTCTTCTTCTTGGGCCCCCTTTGTGGGTTCAGGGGGCTTTGTTACCTCGTGTGTGACCTGGTTCTGCCTTCTGGGGTTCCGGGGTCTTCCTGGTTTGCAGGCTGATCTTTTTGGATCTAGGCAGGTGTTGTGGTCGTACCAGGGTCTTGGGTTTTTGTTGTTGAGGTGGGCCTTTTGGTGCAGTTTTTGTGCTTTCTTGGTGCCTTCTTCGCCTGGCTGGCGTGGTGCTCTCTGCCCACTGGTCAGTAGCTTGTCTTTTTCTTTTCTTTATTTTTATTTTTATTTTTATATATATATTCAGACACACATATACACGTGTAATTACCTAAGTGTAATTACCTAAGTGTAGTTACAGGATGAGAGCTACGCTCGTGGTGTCCCGTCTTCCTAGCACTCTGTCATATAGTATAATATAATAGGGCTTTCCCATGAAAGGGGAAATTAACTAAGAGTTAACCACCCCAAATTCACACAAGCTTGGTGAAGACCAAGAACATTCAATAAGTAACAAGTTGCTAGCACTCTGTTGTACCGTCAAAACCCCCGAGCCTGATTATCCACCAAAGACATTAATGAAAAACACACACAACTGAAAACGTACAAATATTACGGGCCTGAGAGTAGACTGCAAGTTGGCCAAGCTTGATGATAATGTGGATGACAGACTGGACCAAGTCACCAAGGGACTCCTCTGGAAACCAGCCATCTCTTGGCCAAAAAGGACAGAGAATGCTGTTAATGAAAAAAATTACCTGCAGGACCAAAAAAAGCATCCCGAGGAGAGCATGAAGCTCCCCAACCTGACAACCAGAAGTTAGGTCCAACAAAAACAAAGCCTTGAGTAAACAATGCCAAAGGGGCAGCAGAAAACCAAGGAGAGAAGAGAAAAAACAAAACCTTGTCCTAAGACCAAGAAGTGTTTCATTACATTCAATGCTGATTTTTCAGACATCAATATTCCTTAATAAAGACATGAGAGATTCTGGCCATATCAGAAATACAACACCCTACTGAATATCAATATTTAATATAGCAAGTTTAAATTTGGCACTCGTTTCCTATTCTGGATACCATAGCACAGTGGTCTACATTCTAGTCTCTCACTAAAGGGATCTAGGTTTAATCCCCAAGCAGTACAGAAATGGTTAGGCATGTTACTTATTCAGCTGCCAGTAAATAGATACCAGTGAGTTAGGCAACTGTTGTGGGAAATCCTGGAGAAGGTAGTAGTTGGCCTATATTGGACCTCTAGGCCAACAACTTAATGCCTATTTGAGAAAACGGCAATGTATTGTAACTTAGAGGAGAGACTATTGAATTGGTGACACAACGAGGGTAATCGCGCACTCCACACACTCTTGTGTTGGCCGCGATCATGATTCTACATTTATATGCATATGTCTGTGTAGAGAATTTTATTCCGAACACTATATAAACAAAAAAAAACGGAGTGAATCAAGTATAAACTTGAAAAAACATGAGCAAAGTAAAAACTTTTTACGCTCACGGGTACAAACACGCGTAAGATTTTATTCGCCGCAAATTTATTTGACGCTCTGTTGGCCAATTCTACCCATGTTCTTATAGAACTTTCTATTGCGAACACATTATTATAAAAATGAAATACTGTACATAGCTCGAGAAATAATGTCATGACAGTGAAATAAGTATAAACTTTCAAAGCGCTGCATCACAACAGTGTCGTCGCTGCTGAAATCACGGCTAACGCTTCGCCCAGTTCCCACACTCGTGCGGAACATAATTAGATACAGGCTTCCTGTCCCTGACAATGGAAATTAGGTGTTTTCTTCAGTAGTTATTATTTTTCAATAAAATTGCTGCTTGATGCATAATTGTACACCTTTGCATTCACAGATGCCAGTTATGTCCATATAGTGCTCGAGATGGTTCTCAACTGACAGTACATCTCAGAACACACACAGGTTGGTAGGACTGATATCTTCAGTAATTAAGGAGAAAATAGGGTTCAAATCTGGGCCTTCCAAGCTGTGGTTTATTCCTCCATGCTTGCTTACTGCAAATGTTTACCCTGTCACATTCTCAAGTGGATTTGATGTTTTTAGGAAGAGTTCATAAAGGCAGGAGGAATAGCAATAATCTAGACCAAATAATAAATGGATGTTAAGAATTATTTTTGATATTTCAAAACACTCACTTTGAAAAGGAACTAAGTGTTCTTACTGATTTGAAAATAATCACAAATATTTTCATCATTTTTTAAATTATTTTTATTGCCTCAAACAGAACTATAAAAGTTTTGTATCACCAAAAATTAACTTAAAACATTTTTATTTACTTCAGGAGATACACCATTTCAGTGTATGATAGAAAATTGCTCAGCTGCTTTCAAGACAAGTTCTGATCTTCGTCGTCATGAGAGACTTCACACTGGGGTGAAGCCATACAAGTGTTCGGCCTGTGATTATGCTTGTGCTATTAAGTGTAAGTTGCTTTATCAGCCATTATTTATTTTACAAATTTCTTGATTTCATACAAAGACCACAACCATTCCATTACCATTTCAAAAGTACATTTAATAATTTATGCTTTCAGAAGGTAATGGAATAGTTGTAGAAAATTTTGTCCAAAAGTTTGGGGAAGTGGTTCAGTTCCACGATTGGAAAAAGTACCCTAATTATACTTACATGTGTAGTGGGAAAATGTGTATGTGCATCATAGTGATTGGATGAGTAAAGAAGGTAACTAAGGTTCCATTGTAGAAAGGGGATGTGTGGATCAGATACTGGCAGTGTAGAGAAGCACGTGAGAATGATTATAAAGTGTATATACCATTTTTGAATTTGGAAAAAAGCATATGATGGAGTGAATATCGAAGGTCTCTGGAGTAAATTGTTTGAGCATGTATTGATTAATGGAATGTTATTACATGTGTTGAAGAGTTTTTATGCAGGAAGTAGAACATGTGTGGGACTTAACAGCATAATTAGTAATGGGTTTGATGGTACTTATGTCCACCAGAGTTGTGTGATGTCCTCCATAGTTCAATGTATACATGGATGGGGGTCATACAAAAGGTCTAGAGTACGAAAAGTGAGGTTGTTGGCTCCAAGCCTGTTGTGGTGGTGTTGCCACCTGGTGACAGATATGATAGATAGCAGATGATAACTGATGTTATTTGATTTATACTGTATATTAGTTTGGAGGGGGTTTGTTTACTCTGGTATTCATTTACTGTATTTGTATGATAGATGGTTTATATGTGGTGGCTTGAGATATATATATATAACTATATAACAAAACTATTTTGAATGTTGGTGCTCATGGTG
This sequence comes from Procambarus clarkii, assembly GCF_040958095.1. NCBI lineage: Eukaryota > Metazoa > Arthropoda > Malacostraca > Decapoda > Cambaridae > Procambarus > Procambarus clarkii. Next base: position 3,470,262 of record NC_091241.1, on the reverse strand, counting down.
GGGTGAACAGGTTACTAGAGCCTGGTGTTGGGACCGTCTCCATGGACCATTATAGGTCACTGGGTGAAGGAAGCATCCGAGAGAGCCTCTGAAAGGAGGGATTAATTTCACTGAACATCCTAATTTTTGTTTGTTTTTTCACAGCCAATTTAACGGTACACATGAGACTGAATCATTACAAAGGGGCAAAATTCAGCTGCACCAAATGTGAATTTCTGGGTAACAGTCGCAAACAGCTGAAGGACCATGAAAAATCCCATTCAAGTTAGTGTTTCTCATAATTTCATTTTTATTCTGGGAGGGAGCCCCGTCGGCTTCCCGGGGCTATCCAGGCTGATGTGCTAATGTCAGATTTTGGCATCAGTTATGTGTATGGAGTTCTGCGGGCCTACTGGGAACCACGAGCCAGAACCTGGCTTCCTCACAGAGGTACGAGGAGCAATGGCCTATAGAAATCCCCATGTGGTTGGAAGCATTTTATGTCTGCCATGTGTACATATGTGTACTTCACTGTCGGTTAAGTTTATCTTGTCTTTTCTTTCTTGGTTGTTTCAGGGCTGTCATCTTATGCCGAATACTGTCGCCCTACTATCGTCTGGTGCTGGCGGAGCCGCTGCGTGTGCTTAACACTGGAGTGCTTAAAATTTATTCAGAAGATCACCCTGTATGCCTCTTGATCTTGGAGAAAGGTTCAGCATCACACGTTTAGGGGTTTGTTTTGAGACACTAACCTTTCTGGGTGCCTAACCCGGTCGATGGCAGACAAAGAATGCTTCCAACCACACTGAGGTTTCTATAGGCCATTGCTCCTTGTGCCTCTGTGAGGGGGCCAGGTTCTGGCTCGTGGTCCCCCGTAGGCCCACAGAACTCCATACACATGACTGATGCCAAAGTCTGACATTAGCATATCAGCCTGGATAGCTCCGGGGAGCCTCCGAGACTCGCCCAGAAAATGGCGTTCCATTACATTCAACGCTCTTTTTTTTTTTTTTACATATTAATTAGATGTTCTGTGGCTTGAAGTAAATCCTTTTCATGAGTTACTAGTAAACATCATATTAACATTGGTTGTGATTGTATATGGTTTGTACATGGCTTGTATTTATAGTTTATTCAGTATTTGGATGTCGTATTCATCTATCATTCCTTGGCAGATGTGTTGTTGCAGTGTGACTTGTGCGACCACGTCAGCACCAGCAGTACTGGGCTCAGACAACACATGTTAATACATTCCCAAGAAAAACCATTTCAGTGCCGCTACTGCTCATTTACCTGCAAAACTACAGGTAAGCAACAATTTGTTACTTTAAATTTTATATTCCCTTCTTTTTACATGTGTATTTTCAAATTAGTGTACTGTACTTCAGTGAATAGGTTAAAAGGCTGTGGAAACGCCAATGAAATCTAGGGTGGCTCTTGCTGAGCCCCAGAACATACTTGAGGACTAGATCTCTCGGAACCCATTCCAGGTAAACTTTAGGTTAACTCTTAGAACATAACTTTCCACTTAGTGTTGTTGAAGTATAGATTTTCAGTCAGACCAAATTGTAATAATTGCAGTTGGCTCAAAATGGTAATGAGCCTTCTCTCCACATTTTTACTCATGCAGGAATTTTTATACAAATGACTATTCACTCGTGTGTAATCATTCATAACGACTGCTCTTTGAAGACTCCTTAAAAATGCTTGTGGTTTCTGGTTGACACTAAACTTTCCCTGACTCAATTCTAAGAGCACCCAAAAAATTTAGAGTATTCAAGTTTTTGTCGTACAATTATTGTGTTAGTACGTAATATCCATAAAATGACTAAATCAAATTAAACTATTGAAAAAATGTCCCTAGGCATAACCGAGACAGCGGAACAACTGAAGAGGAACTGAGCTGAACAGCAAGCAGCTTCAGAAAAGATAATCTCGAGGGCTGAAGATCTACTTTAAACAATGCCAGGGAAGATAACCCTAAACATGGCTGTAGTGGATGGCAATAGTCAGTCATATACACAAAACTAGGTTATACACCCATGAAGCAAACTTTCAAGCATGAATTTCCCTTAAACAGAGACTAAAGTTTATTGAGAAACTATCTAAAAAAAACTTATGCTATTGGTCATCACAGAAGTAAGATCAAGAAATGGTGGATGTTTATCACGAAGTAAAGATTGCCAACTCTGCCGACACGTTGGTGGATGCTGCCACCTGACTAATTATTTTTGTAACCAGTAGTTAACAGAGCATTAATTAACTTTCCTTATGTTTCTGATTATCACCTGTGGAGGGTGCTGAGGGTATTGTTACCTCTTGTATAATAGCAAGCTGGTCATTTGGGTATTCTTTGTATAATAATATAATAACAAGACCCGGGGATGCTTGGGCCCCCTTTTGATCCCGCTTGGAGTTTGGTTCCCTCTTCGTGGGGTTTGTTGTTGCGGGGAAAGGGGTTGTCTTACCCTCCTTCCCTGTACGAGTATGATTTGGGGTCGGCTCCTCTCCGGGTTCCCTTCGGTTCGTCGGATCCTTTTTTCTTCTGGAGGTTTTCTGCCTCTCGAATCTCCCCTAAGGAGGTTCGGGAGGCTCTTGCAGCTTACTTCCTGTGAGACCCGGATTTTGCCTCTGTGATGGATCCGTTCTCATTTGAGTTCGGTTCTTCTTCCCCGTATTGGGTGCATTATGAGGTCTGAGTCTTCCTGGCTTGCAGACTGCCCTTTCTTTTTGCAGGGAGCATGGCACGGATTTTATCGGACCCGAACGCTTGAATGGCAGGAGGCTGCTACTGTTCTGCAGGTTTACCTTAGGAACGATCCTCTGGGGCTCATCCAGAAAATGGCATTTCATTACATTCAATGCTGGTTTTTTCATATTTACATCTGTATTTCTTGTGAATCTGTAAGTTAATAAAATTTGTATAATTTTTAACAGGTAATCTTCGATATCACGTTAGAAATAAACATGGTTGTGATGTGTCTGGTCGCAAACGAGGAACGACCAGAAACAGCGGGGTGGTAAGCCGCGGGCGTAATGGTACAGGGGGAAACAGCGCGGGCAGGAGAGCCAATAGACCATCTTGTTACCGTAGTTTTAAATGTAACGAGTGTGGTAGCGGATTTGTGCGAGAGGACTCTTACAGGTGAGCATAAAAGCTATTTGTTGAAGTATAGTAGTAATGTGACATTGTAATTAAAATGTGGCAAATTGTAATTATTATGCTTTCATGCAAATTGGTACTGTCCTTAAAGTCAGATGTGTATGAAATTCCAATGAAAGTTATAAAGACTTAGGTTTTTGTCTAAAAGGCAACATGTTTCAGATCACACATGCGACAACATGAGAAGCACAAGATGACCCAGGCTATATCAGGCAAAATGGAACCAGATGTGTTTAGTGTAGTGGTGCAGGTAAGGTTCTTAAGTCATTAATAATTTAATTGTTGCATTTGTTCAAGTGTGTCATTTGGGTCAGTGTTATAGTCATGGTATAAAGTCGTGGGGAGTGAATACATAAAAAAAGGTGCCATGATAAGTACCAAATAATTTTCAATTCATTATATATTTTACACTTCGCCCTGATGGCATCACCATATACTCCTGGAAGGAGGGCAGACAGTTGGTGTGGGACTACACATGTGTATCCACCCTGGCTGACACCTATGTACACCTCAGAGCTGATCAAGCAGGTGATGCGGCCAACCACAGGGAAATAGCAAAATCAGCCAAATACAGGCGATTACAGGTCGATACACCTTTGTTCCCATAGCATCTGAGACACATGGCCCCGGGGCAAGAGTGCCATGGGATTTCTCAAGGAATTGGGCTCCACGCTTATTGACGTCACCAGAGACCCAAGAGCTGCCAGTTTTTTGTTTCAGCGGCTCAGTGTGGCAATCCAGAGGGGAAACGCCTGCTGCATCCTGGGTTCCTGTCTAGAAGCAGAAGAGCTTCAAGAGATCCATAACCTTTAAGCACTCTTTGTATCAACCAATGTATATCTTGTAACCTTTAAGTACATAATAAAGCAAAAAAACTCAAAAGGAAGGGGGGTGTTAGGAGAAAAGCACACACAAACTGTATTGGAGGGGACCTAAACATTCCCTCTAATGCGTTATGTGTGGTTTCCTCCGAGGCTAAGGGTCCTCTTCTTCCAGCCAGAGGTGGTACTCCCTTCCCTTTTTATTTTGTATTTAAGATAAAAAAAGGAAGATATTGTTTTAATAGAAGTACTACAGGTATTTTGTATTTAAAAATTAAAACAATAATTTAGCTATTTTACATATTAAACATCAAAGGAAAACCTAATGAAGCATTATGAAAAATGTACGAAGCAATTGCAACAGCCTCTTTAATCTAGGCTCCAATCTTGCAAAGTTGTGTGTCACTTTCTAGGGGGAGCCCTGTCGGCTCCCCGGAGCTTTACCAGGCTGATATGCTAATGTCAGACTTTGGCATCAGTCATGTGTATGGAGTTCTAGGGCCTACCGGGGACCATGGCCAGAACCTGGCTCCCTCAGAGAGGCAAGGGGAGCAATTGCCTTTAGAAACCCCTGTGTGGTTGGAAACATTCTATGTCTGCCATCGACTGGGTCAAGCATCCAGAAAGGTAAGCATTCCAAAACAAACCCCCCTATTCAGGTTAAAATTGCTACCAAAAGCCGAACTAGTGGATAGAACTCTCCAACAGAAAACAAGTAAAATGGTATGACGTCACACATCACCGCGCAGCTGTCTGCGCAGCTCCCCCCCTCCCCGGGAGGGGGAAGGGGGGGGGAGCCCCAGACCTCTAACACCGGCTATCCACCCATCAGTTCTTCGGCTGATGCTATAGGCACCGGTTGTGTGCTCCGGCTCCATTAGTTGTTTCAGCACTTTACCTAGAGTGTGGTGTCTGTCTTCTAGGTGGTGCGTGAGATGGGAGTGAGTCTCCAGTACTCGGGCTGCATGCACCTAGGGTTCCCTTCCCTAGGTGCCCTGTAAGTACTGCCCATGGGGTTTGGGGGCCACCTTCCACAAGTTCCTTGGGTTCTGCCCCAGCCCCTTTTTCTCCCCTCTAGGCCGGGCTTGTGGTTACGTGGAGTGGGGTTTTCCTCCCCCCTCGCCGTACAAGTTGTTGGGCGTCGGCCCCTCCCCGGGCTCTGTTCCTTGTTCTTTGAGTCGGTTGGCTCCGTCCTATAGGTGGGTGCTCTTCTCCGTTGCTCCCCCCTTTTTTTTTTGGGGGGGGGGGGGGGAGATGGGGTGTCTTCGTCATGTTTGCCCATTCTTGGGGTTCTACGTGACTTTTGGTCTTGGGTGCGACTGTGCCTTTGTATGCCTTCAGGACTGGTGTTTGCTTCTGTGTTCTCGAGGGTTTGGGAAGGTTTTCGCAATTTCCTATATTATTGGAACATCTGTCAGCTCCTAGTCCGGGTCGCCGTTTTGGGCTATTTGTAGCCCAGTTGGGCTACTCGTGGCCCGGTTGGGTTCCCATTGAGCTCCTTGTCTTCGCTTCGTTGGTCGGTTATATTGTCGCTGCTTCCTCTTTTGGCTCCTGTCCCGTGTGATGGGTTGTTTTTTCTAATTAGCAGTTTCCTAGGGTTGCGTTCTGTTTGGCTACTTTTCTTGTGCAGTAGTCCTGGTTGACGCCTTCCCGCAGAGCGAGTTGTGCGGTTTGGCCAGCATGTCCTGCACATGCGCCGTGGGAGTTTGTTTTGGTCTGGGCGGTGTGTTTCAGTGCTGGTGTTAGCGCCCTTTTTTCTCGGGTGCTTCGCCTCTCGCTCTTTTCCCTTCTCCGGTATGTGCCCCATCGCTCCGGGGGTGTCCTAGATTACATACAGCTGTGGGGAGGACGCCGAGGTTTTTCCTGTGTCAGGGGTGTGGGCCTCCTCCTTCGCCACTACCCTGCTCTCCTGCGTGTCCAGCTCTGGCTTCTTCACCTGGTGGTGCTCCCAGGATCTTCTTGGCACTGCTGGGTCATGTCACGTTCGTGCCTCCGTTCGACAGGTGAGTTACTGCGGTCTGGCGTCTTTCGGCCGGGCGCTGGATGCGGAGATGTTTATATACCTGTCTTTATTTAGGTATATTTATGTACGAATGAGACTTTTGGCACACTGCTGACTGTCCCTTTTCAACCCTTCCAGTCCCACTCATAGGCATGTCCAACCCATGCTAGAGTCATTCAAGGGACCCCACCTCTTTCATGTTATGAGGTGTGTGGGTTGTGGTGCTGGTTATGTACTCACCTGGTAGGGCTCACCTGGTTGTGCTTGCGGGGTTTGAGCTCTGGCTCTTTGGTCCCGCCTATATGGTAGAACATGCAAGATAGTACCAGTGGTGCCATAGGCACAGTCAGGGAACACTATACACATCAGAGGTCTGCAGTTGTTAAACGTCCTACCTGTGAGTATACACCATATTGCCGGTACATCCGTGAACTTCTTCATGAGCACACTAGCCTGTTTTCTAATAGAGGTTCCGGCCCATCCTGGTCGTGGTGGATATGTGGGCCTGCGGGCCGCTCCCAGCAACAGCCTGGTGGACCAACCTCTCACAAGTCAAGCCTAGCCTTGGGTCGGGCTTGGGGAGTAAATGAACTCCCAGAACCCCATCAAGCAGGTCTCGAGCAGGTATCTCCGCCGTCGGTCGCCTGGTGTGCAGGTTCCTGGGCCTGCTGTGTTTCTGTTGTCTCCGTTGGCCCAGTCTGGGGTCGGCCTGGAGTCTGCCTGCACCGTTCTCTGCCTTTGCAGAGGCATGTTGCTACATACATGTGGCACGTGTGCATTGGTAACGTGTTTCGCGGTGGCGTGTCCTTGTTCCTGTGTCAGGTTGTAGTGTGGCACTTTGCTGCTGTTTTGTGCCTGGGGTTTGCGTATGGGGGTTTGCTTGTGTTATTTTCGTAGTCTTCAGGTCCCTGGCTTGGCCCTTCCATGTGCGTGGAGTTCTGTCCACGCCTGATTGTCCACCCCTGGTTGTGTTTCCTAGGGTTTGAGCTTTGGCTCTTTCGTCCTGCCTCTCACCTGTTGCTTCCCTGGCATCTCCTTTGCTCGGTTTTGCCTGCACTTGCTGCTGTATTGGGGGGGGGTTGGTTTCCGCCACTTCCCTTCCTTGTGCATTCCCTTTGTTTCCTCCTCTGCCGCAGGGGTTTTCTTCGTACGTTCCTTGGCTTCTTGGGGGTTCTTTCAGCCTGTGTCATATGGTGCGCTTATGTGTCTTGTTCTGTTTTCGTTGCTCATACCCCTTGGTTCTGGTACTGTTAGGGTGGCAACCCTTACGCCTTCTTCGGTTTTCCTGGCTTGCCCTGCCTGTTGGTTTTTCAGGGTCTTGCGATGTCTCGCATCGGACCTGTCGTTTCTGATCTCCTGGCGAGCTTGCTCGCATTGGGGAGCTTTCTGTTTGGCAGACGTTCCATCTCCTTTGTGTTGGCCTGGGCTTTGGTGGTCGCGCCCGAGATCTTCCCGCGGCTCTGCCTTTTCCTGGGCTCGGATGAGCCTTGTCGGGGCTGATTACGTTCTGCCTCGCCTCCGGTTGGTGGTCTGGTGGCTTCGTTGTTGGTGTCCCACCTGCTTACTTCTTCTTGGCAGCAGTATGGGGTATTTTGGTGGTCCTTCCTTTTCCTCCTGTCCCTTCTTAGGTGGCTGTGGTTGTTGGCGTCGGCATGGTTTTTCTGGTGGGGGTTGGGGGCCGTTGTCTTGCCACATACTGTCGCCTCGTTTCATGCGGCGCTGGCAGAGCCGCTTCGGCTTGCTTTTGGTCTTGGTGTTGCTTCTGCACCGTTAGTAAGCTGTCTCATGTGTTGTTTCACCTCCGGCCTGTTTGTGCGCCGCTTGCACCGTCCTGGTCTCTGGTCAGCGTGCTGTCTTCTCCTCGATTGGTGGTGCCCCTTCGGTTCTGGTTTGTTTTTCGTTGGATCTTTTTCCTGTTGGCATTTGCCTTTGGGGGTCGGGTCGCTGGGCTTCTTGTTCTCCTCTGCAGGGATTTTTCTGCTCCTTCGGTTTTGGCATTTTGGTTGTTCGGTGGCAGCAGTCTCCATCTTTTCTGGCACGGGATGGGGCTGCTGCGTTCCGGAGGGGTCCTTGGTTGGTCGGGCCAGGGGTGTGTCGTGTTTTGTGTTCAGTGGTGGCCCTCTGCTGTTATTTGCGTGCCGCGGCCTCTATGTCTGGGGTGCGCTTTGAGTTGATCCGGTTCCGTTCTTCCCTGTCCGCAGGTGACGATGTCCCGGGTTGTTCGCCGTGTTATTGCGGCTAGCCTGCCTGTGTTCTTTCCCCATGTCCGTGACGTTCGTGGCTTCGTGGGTCTTGCTGCTGTCTTTCAGGCAGGGATCTTTTGGTGTTCATACAGGGGCCTTGCTGCTCGTTGTCTCGTGTTGTTACCGGGCCCTTTTGGGGCTGTGTCGCCTTGGGTTGGCGTTTGCTGCCGGTTGTCTCGCTTCCGTTGAGGGGTGCGTGGTGTCCGTCTCCCGGTTCCATCCCTTTGACCTTCCTCTGTGGGTAGTTAGCTCCAGGAAGCCGACAGGGCTCCCCCCAGAAAACCAGCGTTGAATGTAATGAAATGCCATTTTCTAGGTGAGACCCGGAGGCTCCCCGGCAACCCTCCCTCCCTCCCTCCGGTCGGCAGTTTTTTGCGTGTTTTGACATCCAGCCTCAGAACTGATAGGTGGATAGCTGGCGTGAGAGGTCTGGGGCTCCCCCTTCCCCCTCCCGGGGAGAGAGAGCTGCCCAGACAGCGGCGCAGTGACGTGTGACGTCATACCAGTTTGCTTGTTTTCTGTTAGGGAGTTCTATCCACTAGTTTGGCTTTTGGTAGCAATTTTAATTAGAATAGGGGTTTATTTTGGAATGCTTACCTTTCTGGATGCTTGACCTGGTCGATGACAGACATAGAATGCTTTCAACCACACGGGGGTTTCTATAGGCCATTGCTCCCCTTGCTTCTCTGAGGGGGCCAGGTTCTGGCCGTGGTCCCCGGTAGGCCCTAGAACCCCATACATCCATGGGGTTCAGTCCTGCCATACATACATGGTAGGACTGATGCCAAAGTTTGACATTAGCATATCAGCATGTAAAGCTCCGGGGGGCCTCCGGGTCTCACCCAGAAAATGGCGTTACATTACATTCAACGCTGGTTTTTTACATTTTACAGGATGAAGATTTGATGGGTGTGGAGCAGCCAGCAGGTGCAGACGATCCCACAGCAACAAGTGGCAGTCTAACCACATTCCAGGCCATACACCGCATACCATCGGAGTCTTTACAACCCGGAACTCTGATTTCCCAAAGTGCTGTGAGTATGCTGTTCTCCTTTTAAAATGGTATGGTAACATATCAAGATTAAAAATTATTGTTGATACTTTCAAGGACCTTGAGCATCTTGTAATACATATAGGGTGATGTCATACGCCACTTGTGGCTAACCAAACCTCTACATGTTGAAAGAAATAATTGGGATAATAATTTAGATACTTTTTCTCCCATTTTTGTGTGCATTTCTGGGGGGAGCCCCATTGGCTCCGGGAGCTTATCCAGGCTGATATGCTAATGTCAGACTTTGGCATCAGTCATGTGTATGGAGTTCTGTGGGCCTACCGGGGACCACGAGCCAGAACCTGGCCCCCTCAGAGAGGCACAAGGAGCAATGGCCTATAGAAACCCCCGTGTGGTTGGAAGCATTCTATGTCAGCCATCGACCGGGTCAGGCACCCAGAAAGGTAAGCGTCCCAAAACAAACCCCTAATCTGGTGAAAATTGCTACCAAAAGCCAAACAAGTGGATAGAACTTTGCAAAACAAAACAAGCAAACGAGCATGATGCCACCACGCCACTGTCTGCGCAGCTCCCCCTTCTCTATCCCGGGGAGGGGAAAGGGGGGAGTTGCGCCTAAGGTTCCCTTCCCTAGATGCCCTGTAAGTACAGTACTGCCTTTGGGGCTTGGGGGTTATCTTCCACAAGTTCCTTGGGTCCTGCCTCTGCTGGGCTGTTTAACTGCTCGGTTTTTCGGCCGCCCTTTGGGTGCTTGGGTGTTTTGTCTCCCTTGTTTACCTTAGGGTAAGAGGCAGTTTGCCCTGGTACGGGGCACAGGGTGCTGCGCAGTTTGTTTTCACCATTCATAGCGGCTGGCTCTGTTCCTTTGGGTACGTTGTCCTCTTGCAGGTTTTGTTTTTTTGTGCCTTGGGGGGGGGGGGGGTCTGCCTTGCTTGCCCCTTGATATCTGACCTAATACAGTTTTCTTCTGGTGGTGCCCCCTGCTAGGTCCCCATGAGTATACACGTCTCTGAGGTTCAGCTTTAGAAGTTGCTTGGTAGTTTTGGGCGCCGGTTAGCAGTACCCTGCCTGGGATTCCTCGAGTGTGAGTTCCGTCTCAGGACCCTGGAAATCCCCATGGGGGCGCGTGGGTCCGATGGATGTGACCCCTGAGTCCCCCCCCTCGCTTTGTGCGAGTTCGGGGGTTGCTCTGTCCCCTTGTCTCAGGGTGACTATCATTGCTTTTGCCTCCGTCTGCTGCCTGTGGGGTCGGTGGCACTTTCGATCTGGAGTCCTGTGAGTTTCTTTGCTTGTTTGTGACTCGGTTACCCGGTCTTATGCTGACTATGCGGGTGTAGGCAGCACGGGCATTGCACGTTGGGTTCAGGTGGTTGCAACGCATTAGGTTGTTTGCTCCCCAGAAGCCCCGAGGCTGCCCCGTTTTGGTTGTGACAGGGCTTGGGGGTGTTGGATTGCTTCGGCTTTGTTCCTTCCTCGCCCCCTTGTCTTTCCCCCTGTTGTGATTTTGTCTGGTCTCCCCTTCCTTCCTCCCTGCATCTGGATCCTTTCCATTTGTGGGGTCGGGGCGGGGATTCGATGGTCTTGAGACTCGGGCGGTCTCAGGGGTTTCCCCTTACGGGGTAGCAATGGAGGCATTCGAGCCAGTTCCTCCAGTCGGGTTGTATGAGTCTGCCAGTGGGCTCCCTTCCTAAGTACTTTTCCGGCTGCCCTGGCTTTTTCTTGTGAGGCTGGGGCCTTGGGGAAACTGCTCGGCCCCGGGGCCTGCCGAGAAGGTTCCCAGGGTTGGGGAGGGGCTGACTTGGGGAGCCATTGGACCTCACCGGGGTTTTCTACCCTCAGTGCGAGGCTTGTGGTTACAGGGAATGGGTTTTTTCCTTCCTTCCTCCCCCCCCCCCCCTCTGCATATGAGTGGTTGGGTATCAGCCCCTCCCTGGGTTCAGATCCTTGTTCCTTCAGGTCTGTTTGGTTCCGTCCATTTGGTGGGTACTTTTTCTGTTTCTACTTCCTTTTCTCTGGGACAGGACTTCTCCACCATGTCAGGGTCATGTTCCCCTGTTATCGGGGTTCTGCATGACTTTTGGTCTCGGGTGCGACTGTGCCTTTATGAGCCTTTGTGATTTTGTTTTTGCTTCTGTGAAATCTTAGGGGTTTGGGAAGGTCTTCGATTCTTCCCGCATCATTGGTCCAAACCGCACAACCCCGCCCAGTGGGGAGGGCACCAATAAAGAGTATTGCAAAATATTAGCAGTGCCTAGACAGAGCACGGAGAGAAGAGATAATGACAAAAAAACGAGACAGTATCGAAAACCAAGAAGAGGGCAACGAGTCCAAAAAAAAACGGAGGTAAGCCTCACCGGAAGACAACCTTTTGCCAACTGGGCCCCCCACAGCCCAGTAATCCCTTTGCCAACTGGGCCCCCCACAGTCCAGGGAACCCTTTGCCAACTGGGCCCCACACAGTCAAGGGAACCCCTTGCCAACTGGGCCCCCCACAGCCCAGGGAACCCCCTTGCCAACTGGGCCCCCCACAGCCCAGTGATCCCTTTGCCAACTGGGCCCCCCACAGTCCAGGGAACCCTTTGCCAACTGGGCCCCACACAGTCAAGGGAACCCCTTGCCAACTGGGCCCCCCACAGCCCAGGGAACCCCTTGCCAACTGGGCCCCCCACAGCCCAGTGATCCCTTTGCCAACTGGGCCCCCCACAGCCCAGTGAACCCCTTGCCAACTGGGCCCCCCACAGCCCAGGGAACCCCTTGCCAACTGGGCCCCCCACAGCCCAGTGATCCCTTTGCCAACTGGGCCCCCCACAGCCCAGTGAACCCCTTGCCAACTGGGCCCCCCACAGCCCAGGGAACCCCTTGGCAACTGGGCCCCCCACAGCCCAGTGATCCCCTTGCCAACTGGGCCCCCCACAGCCCAGTGATCCCCTTGCCAACTGCGCCCCCCACAGCCCAGTGATCCCCTTGCCAACTGCGCCCCCCACCGCCCAGTGATCCCCTTGCCAACTGGGCCCCCCACAGCCCAGCAAACTATTCTCCCAACCAAGTCCCATAGCCCAGAACCTCCCCCCCCCCCCCACTCCATAACTCAGGAACCCAATCCCTCCCTCTGCCAGATCCCACAGACCTGGGAACCAAAGCCAGGGTATTTTTTCTTTTTTCTTTTTTTTTTGGGGGGGGGGAAGGATTCCCAACTCCCACCAGGCTTGGCAAATGACCATCCGCCCATCCCTGCAGCTCATGGAAACCCTTCCCATGGAGCTCTATGGCCAGGAAAGAGGGCCTTGTAGTTTGCTGAAGAAGTCCAGGTCATGCAGCCAGGTGCTTCCCCACTGAGGGGAAACGTCTCCATCCCTTGGGCCTCACAGGTCGAACCACCTCCCCAAGCCATGCATTCCACAGAGCTCTTCCCAGATCAGAAATTGTGTAGAAAACATATTCAGCTGTGAGAGTATGTTAAAACCACCAGCATTCCCAGTGTTGAAACTCGGGACTACGTGAGATGAAGCCATAAAAAGCTGATATCAGTATCAAAATGTTTAGAAATGAATGTTCTTGCATGCTGTATTGGAGAAGCAAAATCTCATGAACAATGGTCACTGCTGAGAAAAAATATTAGATACAGGAATCGGTATTGAATAAAAGTTGCCAAAATCACTGGTGCAATGATACCTGGAAATTTATAGAACTTGAATATGCTACCTGGAAGAGTAATTATTGGTTCAAGCAAGGTCAGGTAAAAATACAATGGCTCTAGCTGTCTGCACCTGTTAACCCAGCCTGGACACCATACAGATTCATGTAGTTTATAAGATATCAGCTAGGGTTTAAAATACATAAGTATCATTTGCTATTTTTTATCTGGTATCGCAACAAAAACTATGAAACGGGACAAAATTGTGAATGCCACTTCTGATTTCCTTATAAAATATATGAATATATATTTTCCACAGAACCCTCTTGAAATACTTTTTATTTAATCATTTATTACTTATTAGTGGAAATCATTTATTACATTAGTGGAAAACTAATACATTGCAATATATTAATATTATTCATTTGAGTGTACTTGTGTACAGTACGTCACAATAATCTCCACTTTGAAATATTTTAGTATTTTTCATGCTATTATTTGGAATCACTCACTGTGAAGTAACAAAGCTATATTTCAGGTTTCGGCTGGAGCAGCAGCCCAAGGAAGTGAAAATAGCGTTAATGGTTATAGTTCATATGTCATTACAATCGATGGAATATCTACTGTTTTCTCCAATCCTGTGCGTGTAGCTGGGAGTGGTGTCACGACAGAGAATGGCGACTCGCTACCTGGAACAGTACAAGTTATAACGGGAGATCTCATCACTTCTCCGGGCTCTAAAGTCTCAACCGCTCATCACACTTATGACCTTAATGAAGATGACAAAGCATCGGCTACCCAGCATGGATATGAAATAACTCAGCAGGATAAAGTCAGTCAAACGCAGCACCTGTATGAGCTGACTTCAGGAAATAAGGTTGATCCAAATCAGCCAAATTTCAACCATCCACAAGATCAGGTACATGAAGGCTCAAGTAGGGAATATATGGGACACTCAAACTCTCAGGATGTGCAGTCCAATGTTCTTGTAGAGCAACAACAAGGCATTGAAGATAATTTGGATAATTCTATTCATGTACACAATCTCTCTGCAAAACCTAAAACAGAATAAATGTTAATTATAAGTTACAAATATTTATATCATTTAGCCAGGCCAATTCAACTAGATGTAAATAATCCACACACATGGTCTCATTATTCAGTGATACAAAAATTGTATAACTTGTGTGCAATGTTTGTAAAACATTGTCTAAACCCATTTTTAAAATACTGTTCGGTGCCATGAGATTCTACATTTACTTTTATATCCAAGACACTTATCACTTCTAGGAAAGTTAAAAGGCTGTGATGTGTTTAAGTTATTAGCACACACACATGTGCATGCAGAGGCAGGACCAAAGAGCCAGAGCTCAACCCCCGCAAGCACAAATAGGTGAGTACACCATTTTTAATATGACAATAGTACTGTAAGTCAGTTGTCACTGATCATACATGGAATTAAAAAACCAGCATTGTAGTAATGAAAAACCAATTTCTGGATGAGCTCCGATGGCTCCCTGAAACTTCTATCACTAATAGTGTACCAACTATAGGTTACAAAACCTGCAGAGTTCTACAGGCCTACCTGGTCCCAGCACCAGAACCATGCCCCCCCCCCCCCCCCCTATAGAGGCACAGGGAGAGGTGGCATTTATTTATTTGTGCTACCACCGGGAAAGGCACCCAGAAAGTCAGCAAAACAAAACAGACCACTGCTGGCTTCAATTAAGACCGCAGCCTCAAGAACCGCAGAAACAAATAGCCTCAAGATTGTTTACAACAGTGTAAACAATCAAAGCCTCTTGAAACTAATGTCAGCTTCTTCACCCCACTGGGGCTTACCCAGAAATGGCCATTTCATTACACTCAGTTCTGATTTTCTACCCACAGAGAAAAAAAAAAATGGGCACTAACCAGGGAAGAGGGAGCACTGCATATCTTGGATAAAGAAGAGACACCAGGATGAGAAACACGACCTGGAACAAGCTTCATCTCGTGCAGTGACTCTGCCAATGCTGCACGAGATGAAGCAACATTATTCAGCAGATGCCAATCAAAAAAAGCTAGGAGACCACCACATGCTTAGAAACCAAAGAACAATGAGAAAGGAAGTGGCAAAAAGAGTGCAACGAAACCTTAAACTGTCGTCAAAAGGAGGACCTCGGGTGGGTCACCATCAGTGAAGCCACCTGCTTGATATAGAAATGGTGAGAAATGCCCCCAAAAATGCCAAATGAGCAGAGAAGGTTGAACAAGCGAGAAAAGTTGCTGAGCCAACCCGCTGTAAGAGGCAGAGTCATAAAAAAAACGCCTGGGTTTAGACACTGAGCAAGCAGTGCTTAGAGCAAGCAGCCACCCGTCAAAAGTTGGAAGGTTCACCCTACCAACTGGGACAGACAGTCTGTGAGGATGTTGGACACTCCATGGACATGAACTGCTTGGAGAACCAAATGCCAAGAACCCAGCAGAGCTACACGCAGCATCCGACTCCAAAGTGGCAATGGCCAGAGCATGAAGCCTGGAGGAATCCTAACTCTACAGTGCAAGTGAAACGGCTGCAAACTCCCAAACCATGCTGTGAGCCCAACTCAATTTTGACAGATAGTGAAGCTGCAGCCAGGCCAAGGCCACCGGTGGCAGGGAAAGTAATGTCAACCTGGGACTGAACTAACTGGGACTTCTGCTAGCACTCCAGGAAGACAAAGCTGGTAAGCTGGGGACGAATGAAAAACCTGGCTAGCAGACTAACAGGGAGTCCACCCCAGCATGACACCAAAACCGGAAGACGAGACAAGAGGAACCAAGGAAACTGTGAACATGCACGGAGCCAGAGAGGGCTTATTGGGAGAAACCGAATATGGCAAGGTTGACGCCACCAAAAGCAGAAAACATGCCACATTCCTGGGTGTATAGGGATGAACCAAGACATACCCCAGAAGCCCAGGGAGAAACCCAAGAAAGGAACACACTGAACCAGCCATGGAAGGTCGAGGAAGAACCAGAGGCCTGGGACCTGCCAGGAGGTTCTGAACCCTGAGAAGGGGAAATGACCGACCAACCAACCGCACTACCAGATGCAGGAAATGACCCCAAAAAAGTCCACAAAATATGGGACCAGGAGTTGGCAAACTGGGTGAGCCACCCTTCCCGTGTTCCGACCAAAAGGAGAATATCAAAGGATGGAGCAACATAAAAGGAGCCTAAGCAACCAGGCAAGACTTGCACGACACCTACCTGCCAGATTCAGACTGGCCGAGGGAAGTGCAAGTGACTCAGGAACTGGCTCCACAGAAGGCCAGCCGTGACCTTAGGAGGTGAAGCCCCAGCTCTACCTTGAAAGGAGAGCCAAGGCCCCCCACTAAAGCAAAGAACTGGTCAACACAGCCTGCCGACACACAAGAAAGGCAGTGCAGGTTGTGGCCACCATGCTCCCAGAGCATGTAAACAGAGCTCTGGAGGTTTAGACAAGGCTGCCACAGCAGAGACCATGACCCCCAAATGTCCATCTGAAGACAAAGACCACCCTGGAGCCAATCCAAAGGAAACCCCAAGAGAACTAGGATATAGAACCCAAGGCAGACTGTCGGAAAGCCAAATGTCATAGGGGCTGCCAAGAAGGGGTCCCGGACAGTGAGCCGACTGAGACTCCTGGCCGAAGATCAGGAGTAAGCAGACAGCCAAGGAGGGTGTGAGGAAAGAGCCCACCCCTCAGAACACCTGTAAAAATGGGCAAAACCCCCACACCACCCAACCATGCTGGTTGGTCCCTGTTTCCTTCATGCAACACCATGAAGGAAGAAAACAAAAACAAATGCAAAGGAAGCAGGGTCCAACAATGAGGAGAAAACTGGGACCCGAGGGGCAGGCACATCTGGAAGGATGATCCTGACAGGCCTGTGGCAAGCAGAACCAAGGCAAGCCAAAGGCATGTGGAACCAAGTCACAGGGAAAACCACATACAAAACAAAAAGAGCACATGAAGAGGGGGATTGCAAACACCCAGCCCCCTGCAACAAGGGTTAATGTAGAGGTGAACAGGGCCCATGTCCCATTCCCCCAAGCCCACGAAGCTGCAGGTGAGGGGCTCCGAGGCAGTATGCACACCCACTGCACAGCCCGTCCTCCAAAAATGGGGTGGTAAATGTAAGAAGACAAATAAGTGCAATTATGTACTATTTATAGCAGTTAGGAATTGTATTTATTTTCACTTAGTATTAAATCGTACTGTCAAATATATTGTGAATATTTGAGTTTACCTGAAAAACTGAATAGAAAACCACAACCTCACCTAACCGTCTTAGTTTTTGAAGATAATAATTTTATTGCTTCTTAATTACAATTAGTACTTAACCTATAGCTATATTAATATTACAGTTTCATAAAACTAATAAGACAAAACTAAAATATATCAATAAATTGTAAAGTAACTCAGGATATTTCAAAATTTTGTATAAAATCTATATTGTTTAATAAACCTGAAAAAGAAATTCCTGATATTTTAAACTTGTGTATAGCAAGTTGAATTTGAAAACTTCATCCTAAAATTTCTCGTGTCTTAACAGAAAACGAGAATTAAATCGGGGGAGGGAGTTGGGTAAATGTAACAGCCCCATAAGTGTAATTATGCACTGTTTATGACAGTAAGACAGTGTACTTATTACACTTAGTATTAAATCGTACTGTCAATTCGGAGGATGGGTTGCATTCTGGGAAGAATAAAATGACTCAACCTGGTCCCTTACTAATCTCAGTGGTCCGGTAAGTCTATGAAACAATTAATAGCATACCTGATACCTAATGGAAACAAGCAATACAAAAATAATAAACTTGGATCATAACAAAATCACAGCCTGGTCATTATGTACCCAAATATGTCACTGGAGATCTATCGCAGGTGAGAATAAGAACCAAAACAACCAATATATGGGGACAATGGCATGGATATGTAAAAATCTAAAGCAATAAACGAGAGCAGAATGAATAACGCAAGGGAAGGAGAGTGAAGGATGGAAGGAGAGAGAGAGAGAGAAAGTGAGAGAGCAGCAGGCTATAGGGTATAGGGATACAGCAATATACAAAAGTAATACATAATGTTGTCTGGAAGTACTGGAGTAACAGATAACCATCCTAAGATGATGCAGTATTTAGGATATAACAAAAAATTCAGCACACTTTACATCCGTTTATTCGAATACACCAAAGTACAAAGATTTGTGATTGGTCGAGCATTTATTGGAATGTGGTAGTCAAACAAAAGGCACATGCCTAAAGGCTTCCAGAGGATTGGAGGAGAATTGGTCCAAGGTATTCCACGTCTAGCATGTGACCCTTATATTACTGCAGCGTCTTAGGAAATGACGGTAAGAGAAGAAGGTACTGTATTAACACATTCCATTCTCGGTTACATTCAATATTTATATCGAGATGATTTTCAGTCACTTTTATGTAACCAGCATTAGTCAGTTTGGATAAATGGTCTTAGTATTGCTCATTTTACAGTGAAGTACTAGTATATAATAACAATTCTGTCAAACTTTGTAATGTATTATACTATTGGTGTATTATAAAGATAACAGACACATAAAAATAACCTAGACTTTTCTATATCGTCAATAAATCAAAGATACAATTTTTACTCCGAAGTATTGCAGTTATACTCCCTTCGTAATTTTCCAACTCCGCTATGCACAATATTTTAAATGTTGGTCTACAGGAGTTTCACAAACGATTTTAGTTTTTATCGTACGCTTGTGCTAGGCATGTTATTGTCACATTATAACCATAAATCATTCATTCTACACTAATAAACACCACTTATCATATCAAGTGCTATATTCACACAATTCTTCTGAATGAAACCTTCATTTGGTGTTAATGTTGATAATGAAGTACCTGTACTGTGTATTAGAAAAGTGTATAAAAAAATATATCATGCATCGTTACTGTTCGTATACAGGACATATATACTGTACTGTGCTACCATTCTACAAATGTAATAAAAAATTAAATAAGTAATCAAAGATGAGTAAAAATAATATGACTTTTATGAGATGTCTTTTGGATGTCATCAATTCGAGGAAAAAATACATATTACTTTATTTATGAGGCACTAAACTGCATGCTAGAGAACTAGATTTAAAACTAATGATACTAATTTAGCTTGGTTGCTTATAAAACAACTAGGTTCATATTTGGCCACAAACCCCCACATGGCAGTAGGATCCAAAACCTGAGCTGGAATACAATACTGATATCACACACCTCATCCACACCATACATATAAAACACAACATTTTATCTCTAATTTTGGTTAGGATAGATTGGGTTGGGTTTTCTCAGGTCTTAGACTCATCTGCCATATGGAGTGCCTATAGTCCCACAGAGGCCAACATGATATGCAAGACAACACACAGATGCATTATTCTGCTTGGTAAATTTATACTAATACCTGTACTCCTGTACTAACACACTTCAATGTATCCAAAAGTTCAAATCACTAACAAAACTAAAATGGTTTACAGATAAAGGTTGAACATTTGTGATCACTAATACACTGCAGGTACACAAAGCAGTGTGTGAAAACTTTAATTATAATGTTTCTTTATCTTCAGATAAAACTGTGTTTCAAGGTGAAGTTTGTTGAGAGCACACTGCTATGCAACTTCAGCCTCTCTTAGGAAGGTAATATTGATCCAAAGATATTGAAAGAACTACAAGTGTTTATCGATCCGTAGAATGTCAGCGTGAAAAGAATTATGTACAAAGATTTACAGGGTTTCTACCAGTAATCTCTATAGGACTCCCAAGTCTTCTACTGATGCTGCGACAATGTATCTCTGTTTCACAAAGGAGCATTTCTCATTATGAGTATTAAGTGTTTATAAAAAGATCCATACACCCTCTGAAGTTTAAATTACAGTATCTAAATGTATTTATATTTAACTCCTAATACACATGAATCACTACATATTTAAGCTAATGGCACCTTTTAGTGTAGAATAAATGACAGCTGCATATATTTAGCCAAAAAGATACTGTACTTTTAAAAACATCAAGCGATTACAAGTTTTATACATTTATAGTTAGCTCATGTATGAACGTGACAACTGCATGACCAATGTAATACAAATATTTATTTTATCTTACTTAATAAATAGCTAATTCGGCCTAAGGTATCTAAATAAATTCTGATGGCAAACTGTATGCTAAGTGCAGTGAATTTTCTTAACAAAAGTACACTGTTTTTACACCAGCTAAATTTTCCAAGCGAAACAATGTAAAAATATGAAAAATATATATACAGTACTATTCGTTAATATTTTATTTTAAAAAGAGCGTTTAACATGATAAACAGGAATTGGCCCAACGTAAGAGCATGGAGTGTACTCCAGTTAATCCTGGAAGACTCAAACAACCAAGAGCGATATATAAATAACCTAATGCAGATACCTAGTTAAAACAAAAAATCCCCATACAATTTATTATTATTTCATCCATCTTGTATATATTGGGGAGGGGGGGGGGAGAGAATGGATAGCTTGCTTGAAGGACGTACTGTACTCTCAAAAGCTTCTTGCCAAGCTTATTTTATTTATAAATAGCTCAGTTATTATTTAAAACTACCATTAATTATGTCTTTTTACTGTCATAATGAAACAACACAATGTATAGTATGTAAATGCATCTACAACTCTTAATAGATACGGTGTGAAGTCTAAACTTCCCTATAATTACACACATAGTAAATCGGTTGTAAAATTGTCACTTCTTCTGAAAAAGTGAACATTGTTACACTTTCCACTTATGATACTCATAAAAGATATGGCTAAAGGTAATAAAGCCAGGTATCAAAGACCAAGGCTAAAGGTACAGAAAATTACTTTACATACGTTCAATCTACCAACTCTTTGTTGCCAACTCTTTACAATAACTATCTATCTAGTATCGCAGTTTGTCTTTACCTGAAAAACTTAGTATCCCTAGCAGTTGGACAATATAGGAAAAACCAAACAATAAAATAGTCGTATTCTAACATAAACAAACTACTCTGGGATTCTATTTGTATTTCTGTACCTCTAGTCTCTCTCCTAAAGGTAACTCTGTTTTGTGAGAGTTACAAATTAAATTCACATAGATTAAAGGTCATTTCACACGAATATTCTTTGCTGCCTCTAAAATTCTCATTCATAGAGCAAGGATAACTACAATAACTTGTGTAAAGCATTCATTTGCACAGTCTAGAGAACAACTGATTATCCAAATACTTTTAGATACAGTACTACAGTAGTTAGTTTTCTAAAATGAAGTACTGTACTGTACTGTATTAACAAACACAAGCATACCCTCAGCAGTGATATATTTACTTCCTGATCACATGAATAACATGTTGCATAATATCTTCCATCCAGTACCGAATACTGTATTTTTTAGTTTCATTTCTTTTTCACAAATTAGCATACAGATCAGATTCTGTTTACTGTATTGCATCATCTGCATAACACTCCTTCACTGCTAAGTAAAACAAGGTTGGATTTGATAATTATAGGTAGAAATAATTTTTCAGATATACTGTACCTCATTTATACAGTGGGCTTTACATCAACTTTCATTTGAATCCCACATTACTCACACAAACACTTCCATTCATTATCTCCCCTTATTCAGAACTTATTTACTTAGCCTATATTTTAAAGTTGCCAGGAGATAAGATTCAGCATTGCACTACACAGCATGCCTTGGTGTATAGGCCTACTCATGACAGCCTACATGAAAATTACAAGAACATGAATCTATAAGAAAACATGGCAGCCGCATTATTAGATTCAATCATGTGTTCATGGGGCATTCAGGTATGGTGATTCCATCACATCTAACAGCCACCTAAATTTTCCCATAACCTACATGTAACTCCTGAGTTAATCACAGCTCTCACAGATAGCCTTGATGTGTAGTCCTAACCTACTTGAGGAAACCATTGCCTTTCACCACACAGGAACTAATGCAATTGAATACAGTGGAACCTCGAGTGAAGAGCGGCTCCAGTTACGAGCATTTCAAGTAATGAGCAAGCCACTCGCAGAAAATGTCTCGACTGACGAGCTTTCGCTCAATGAGTGTTCCCGCTGGTTCTCGGACACCTTCGACGACAGTTTTGTTGTTGTTTCACAAGATGAGTTTTTCACATGACGAGCTTGGTGCCAGAACGGATTAAACTCGTTAATCGAGGCGCCACTGTAGTATATCAAAATGTTAAATATACTAGTACCAGAAGTCAAATATGCTATCTGAAGGCTCAATATTTTCTTGTACCTACAAATGATGACTCTATTATCCAATATTTATTGTGTTGAATGGTTCATTTAAACTTTTGACAAGGGTGAATCCTTTATTCCTACTGCATACCGAATGGTATAATTATTAAATTCATAATACGTATATAATATAATCCTCACGTAGCACAGTTGGCTTCCTTCTAGACTCACAATCAGGGATTTCAGATTCGATTTCCTGGGTGGGACAGCAAGATACCATTTCCCTGCTGTTCGGAAAGGAAACATTGGGCACGTTTTCTTTCACCTAATGCATCTGTTCACCTAACAGTAAATAGGTACCCAGGAGTTTGGCAGCTGTTATAGGGTTGTATCCTGTGGAGGGTCAGTAGTTCGACCTTGGGGGGGAAGGGACCTCAGTGCAAGCCTAAAGTATATGTATGTATGTGTGTATGCATGCATGTGTATGTGTGTGTGTGTATATATATATTATATATATATATATATATATATATATATATATATATACATACATACATACATACATATACACACATACACACATATACATATACAGGCTGTCTATCCCCAACAAAACAAATTATTATTAACCTTGAGCATGGCCCTAATTTTTTGTCTTTTAATAACAATATTATTTGAGCAAGACGATAGCTGAAGATTTATTCTTAAATTCTTTGATATAATATAAAAATGGCATCAAAGTTTTGGACCTTGAACTTATAGTGTAAGCCAATTTTTTTTTTTAAATCATGTCATAACTCTCTCTCAATGTTGGTGCACAAGAGATAAGACATTCTGGTCACTACTGGCTAATGTCACCATGACAAGTGTGTATGGTTATAGTACTCCTTCACCAACAGTGACCAGTGTGTATGGTTATAGTACTCCGTCACCAACAGTGACCAGTGTGTATGGTTATAGTACTCCGTCACCAACAGTGACCAGTGTGTATGGTTATAGTACTCCGTCACCAACAGTGACCAGTGTGTATGGTTATAGTACTCCTTCACCAACAGTGACCAGTGTGTATGGTTATAGTACTCCTTCACCAACAGTGACCAGTGTGTATGGTTATAGTACTCCTTCACCAACAGTGACCAGTGTGTATGGTTATAGTACTCCGTCACCAACAGTGACCAGTGTGTATGGTTATAGTACTCCTTCACCAACAGTGACCAGTGTGTATGGTTATAGTACTCCTTCACCAACAGTGACCAGTGTGTATGGTTATAGTACTCCGTCACCAACAGTGACCAGTGTGTATGGTTATAGTACTCCGTCACCAACAGTGACCAGTGTGTATGGTTATAGTACTCCTTCACCAACAGTGACCAGTGTGTATGGTTATAGTACTCCTTCACCAACAGTGACCAGTGTGTATGGTTATAGTACTCCGTCACCAACAGTGACCAGTGTGTATGGTTATAGTACTCCTTCACCAACAGTGACCAGTGTGTATGGTTATAGTACTCCGTCACCAACAGTGACCAGTGTGTATGGTTATAGTACTCCTTCACCAACAGTGACCAGTGTACGGGAGCATGATTATAGTACTCCTTCACCAACAGTGACCAGTGTACGGGAGCATGATTATAGTACTCCTTCACTAAGGATACAACCTTAACTGACTTCTTTAATTATTCTGACAGCATTATCTATCAAGCTGTGCATCACTGTCTCCTGCAGTAACGATGCTGAAGATGGCATTAAACATGGACAGCAATTACAAGAAAAGATCTTCCATATAAAATGTATATTTAATATAAACTAATGAATGCCACATATACTCCTTTCCACATATGGATAATATATGACAATTACTACTTCAAAGTCTTTCATCCAACACACTCAAAATAAACCAAAGAATTCAGTTTGATGTAGAGATTAATATAATGGTTAAAAATTTATATTACAAAAGCTGGTTAACTAATTAATCAATGTAGAAAATATAGTGAAGGACATTTTCTGTAAATAATGAATGTTACCATCTTTTACTTCAGACAAATACCACCACTGTTCACAGATTATAAGGACTCACAGGAAACTGGTATTATCTATCCAGTCAAAGGCATCTGAATTAGAAACTGAAAATACTAAAATGCTTAATTAGAAGTTGCAAACTGTACACAAGCAACGAAAGGCAAAAATTTCTTGATATGAACCCAGTGGGTGGGTTCATATTCTTAACGATGCAACATTGGTTGCTTTCAACCAATGGTGGTCAGGGGAAAAGACATTACTGTTCAAATTGGGGAGTGTAAGAAAAGCATCAGCCATATTGGACAAATTATATATCTGAACTAGAAAACATCTCTCTTCATCCATAACTGCATTCTATATTTTCTTAAAACTTATTGAAAGACAAAATGATGTGTTTTTAATATATATATATATATATATATATATATATATATATATATATATATATATATATATATATATATATATATACACACACACACACACATACATACATACATACATACATACATACATACATACATACATACATACATACACACACACACACACACACACACAAATAAAATATAGGGGGTTCCACCTCTGGTGCAAGTGGGGGGGACATGTACATACACAGATATGTGTATGTATATATATATATATATATATATAGATATATATATATATATATATATATATATATATATATATATATATATATAATATTGTGTTTGTAGACTCGTATGTGTCTGCTCGTGCATGATGTACAACAGTGTAAATACATACAACAAAAATACAAATACTGTACCATTAGAGAAAATCCATAAGAGTCATGAAGAGGGTTCGAACCTATGCAGTGGGTATTCCCATGCACATGCTCTAGCGACTAGACCACAACATGGTACAGTATAAGGATTGCAACCTGGAGTTCTACTGAACACACAAGGGTTTCCTGAGGCTTCTACTGAAGTCGGACCAGGATTTTTACACAATTCCCCCCCCCCCCCCATGCACTCTGGCTGTCATCGTGGAATGTTCTACCTCTGACGCTCCTCTTTCAATTCACAGAGGAGCAGGTATGTTTTCAATACATATCACACTAATGTGACTGCATCAATGAGAATTTGTCTCAGTTTGAATTTCTTAGTACAGTATCTCAATGAGAATGAGAATAATTCTCTCATTGATGCAGTCACGTTAGTGTGATTATTCTCTGAATACCATTAGATATACAATATAGATTTATTTAGTTTTATGGAATTTTTTCTAATTGATCAACTCAGATTCATGAAAAATACTGTACTGTCATTGCCAAAATCAAATTGATTTTGTCACGATATATCATGTTAGTTTGATTTCTTTGTGTATTCCTCCACTCTTGTCTAGCAAATTTTTCCATGTGGTTTTCCAAACTTCTAAATTACGCAATGATTATATTTCTATATAATATATAATCATATTAATATATGATTATATATTATTTATATTTAATGCCTTGGTTTGTGGTTAATTCTGAGAAGCTTCATGATTTATTTGGTTCTTGGAAAGTGGGAGGCAGCCCATTCTGGAATCTACATGGGAATTTCTATGGTCTTGACATTCCTTACTGCACGTATAGTACGTAAATTACTGTTAAATGTTTTAGTTCATTCTGCTTTCGTTCCTGGATGGACCAAAATGCTGTCATTTTCATTTCATGTGTGTGTGTGGGTTTGAGTCATTTCTGTCGGTCACATATAATGCGACTTATTCTCTACTCAAAGTCTTTCCTTTAATATTTCAGAGCCTAAAAAATACTTTTAAATACCAGATATTTAAATTTAAAAATTTAAAAAGATATGATCAATGGGTGGGTGTGTGGAAGATATGATCAATGGGTGGGTGTGTGGAAGATATGATCAATGGGTGGGTGTATGGAAGATATGATCAATGGGTGGGTGTATGGAAGATATGATCAATGGGTGGGTGTATGGAAGATATGATCAATGGGTGGGTGTATGGAAGATATGATCAATGGGTGGGTGTATGGAAGATATGATCAATGGGTGGGTGTATGGAAGATATGATCAATGGGTGGGTGTATGGAAGATATGATCAATGGGTGGGTGTATGGAAGATATGATCAATGGGTGGGTGTAGAAGAAAAGATGACTGCAAGTGTTAAGTTGCAATAAATGAGTGTATGATAGATGCAAAACATGGATGGAGGTACGTAAGATACAATGAATAGCTGGAAGTGTGGAAGATACAATATACCGAAAGGGTGGTTGTTTGGAAGATATGTTGAATGAGTGGATGTGTGGAAGATATGCTGAATGAGTGGATGTGTGGAAGATATGTTGAATGAGTGGATGTGTGGAAGATATGTTGAATGAGTGGATGTGTGGAAGATATGTTGAATGAGTGGATGTGTGGAAGATATGTTGAATGAGTGGATGTGTGGAAGATATGTTGAATGAGTGGATGTGTGGAAGATATGCTGAATGAGTGGATGTGTGGAAGATATGTTGAATGAGTGGATGTGTGGAAGATATGTTGAATGAGTGGATGTGTGGAAGATATGTTGAATGAGTGGATGTGTGGAAGATATGTTGAATGAGTGGATGTGTGGAAGATATGTTGAATGAGTGGATGTGTGGAAGATATGCTGAATGAGTGGATGTGTGGAAGATATGCTGAATGAGTGGATGTACTCACCTAGTTGTGCTAGGCGAGTACAAACAAATGACCATTGTGAGAATTACCATAGTTACAGCTTCAAGGAAGATTGCATGGACACTTAAGGTACTATGGAGTATTTAATTACTGTTAAATGATTCAAGATGCATTATTCTTTTACTTTTTAAAAATATTTATGTTATATGATGCCTTTAATACACTAGAAAAAATGTTTTTGACTATTAGATATTATTTACCTCCAAGACAGCACCTGCTTTTGAGGATCTTTACGAGAAAAAAAGTTATATAAAAGCAGGTCGATATAAGCTATATAAAATATTATTGATTTCTGCATTGATTTTGTGTATTGTTCATAATATATCCTACTTGAAATATCTAACCAATTAGGATAAGATTTTCAGCTTTTGTACATACTGTACCTCACATTCAGGTAAGTTGACTGCATATTTATAACAATTTAAATTAGTTGTACGATGCCACAATGCTAATAAGCTATCTACTAGAACACCCCCCCCCACACACACACACACACACTAATATTCCATCTTGCCCCACACACACATTATACAAAAAAAAAAATTGTTGCTTTGATGCAGGTTTCAAGGTCTGTACAGAAATCTCTGTACAGTCTGTATCTCTGTACAGAAAATGTGGAAGTTTTCAACATCTTGTATTTATAACCCATGTCAGATAAGCAAAATTGTATTAAGTGACACATTTTTGTCCATTTTGGACCTTTTATCAAGTCATGTTATGACTTAGTAAGGTTCAGGAGGGACCTGAAAGATCACCATTTCTATTTCATATGTGAGGACTGGGTTATTTTTCCAAACTGTCCTCTTGAATAGAACATCTCATTTTGACAACGCCCCAAAATATGATGTACAATAAATCAAAGTGGCTCTCAAAATTGACTGTCTGTCCCATTTTCATGGATCCTTCATTAGGTTAGGTTCGGGCAATTTAATACACCATTTTTGTGACATGACCACTTGAGAGAATGGGCTAATTATTCAGCCATGTTATTTTTAGTTTCTCTGAAGTCACTATTTATTTTTCTATGTATGATAACAAACACACTGAAGTTTTGTTCACAGTTTTAAGCTTTCATTCGTTGCATAAAGATTGCACTTTGGCGAGTGTACAAGTGTACTACTGCACAGAACAGTGGTAAACATGCTATTAATACTTATGATAAACACTTGTCAATACTTGTATCTTGAAAGTCATGCTCAAACAAAGTATTTGAGAAACATTTATTACTGTGAGAACACACTATACCAGATCATGATCACACATCATCCAAGACCATGATCACACACTATACCAAGTCTATGATCACACACTATACCAGTCTATGATCACACA
Source organism: Procambarus clarkii (assembly GCF_040958095.1). Lineage (NCBI taxonomy): Eukaryota > Metazoa > Arthropoda > Malacostraca > Decapoda > Cambaridae > Procambarus > Procambarus clarkii. The sequence goes on along the minus strand of NC_091241.1, from coordinate 3,442,109 downwards.
CTATACCAGTCTATGAACACACACTATACCAGTCTATGATCACACACTATACCAGTCTATGATCACACACTATACAAGTCTATGATCACACTATACCAGTCTATGATCACACACTATACCAGTCTATGATCACACTATACCAGTCCATGATCACACACTATACCAGTCCATGATCACACATCATACAAGACCATGATCACACACTATACCAGTACCATGATCACACACTATACCAGTCCATGATCACACACTATACCAGTCCATGATCACACACTATTCCAGTCCATGATCACACACTATACCAGTCCATGATCACACACTATACCAGTCCATGATCACACACTATACCAGTCCATGATCACACACTATACCAGTCCATGATCACACACTATACCAGTCCATGATCACACACTATACCAGTCCATGATCACACACTATACCAGTCCATGATCACACACTATACTAGTCCATGATCACACACTATACCAGTCCATGATCACACACTATACCAGTCCATAATCACATACTATACCAATCTGTATATACCATGCATGATTATCAGTAACTGGCAAAATGATTCTCATACTGCTGACTGCATTGTGTCAATTTTCATACTAATCCCTTACTCAGGCCAGAATTGTTCCAAGCTGCACACTCTTTAATGATGACTACAGTTAACTGTAAATACTGATTTTGTTTAATAACATACTGGTAGTCTATCTTCAATGTCCAGTGTTGACACATCATGGCCACAATGTCCAGTGTTGACACATCATGGCCACAATGTCTAGTGTTGACACATCATGGCCACAATGTCCAGTGTTGACACATCATGGCCACAATGTCCAGTGTTGACACATCATGGCCACAATGTCTAGTGTTGACACATCATGGCCACAATGTCTAGTGTTGACACATCATGGCCACAATGTCTAGTGTTGACACATCATGGCCACAATGTCTAGTGTTGACACATCATGGCCACAATGTCCAGTGTTGACACATCATGGCCACAATGTCTAGTGTTGACACATCATGGCCACAATGTCTAGTGTTGACACATCATGGCCACAATGTCTAGTGTTGACACATCATGGCCACAATGTCTAGTGTTGACACATCATGGCCACAATGTCTAGTGTTGACACATCATGGCCACAATGTCCAGTGTTGACACATCATGGCCACAATGTCTAGTGTTGACACATCATGGCCACAATGTCTAGTGTTGACACATCATGGCCACAATGTCTAGTGTTGACACATCATGGCCACAATGTCTAGTGTTGACACATCATGGCCACAATGTCTAGTGTTGACACATCATGGCCACAATGTCTAGTGTTGACACATCATGGTCACAATGTCCAGTGTTGACACATCATGGCCACAATGTCCAGTGTTGACACATCATGGCCACAATGTCCAGTGTTGACACATCATGGCCACAATGTCTAGAGTTGACACATCATGGCCACAATGTCCAGTGTTGACACATCATGGCCACAATGTCCAGTGTTGACACATCATGGCCACAATGTCCGGTGTTGACACATCATGGCCACAATGTCCGGTGTTGACACATCATGGCCACAATGTCTAGTGTTGACACATCATGGCCACAATGTCCAGTGTTGACACATCATGGCCACAATGTCCGGTGTTGACACATCACGGCCACAATGTCCGGTGTTGACACATCATGGCCACAATGTCCAGTGTTGACACATCATGGCCACAATGTCCAGTGTTGACACATCATGGCCACAATGTCCAGTGTTGACACATCATGGCCACAATGTCTAGTGTTGACACATCATGGCCACAATGTCTAGTGTTGACACATCATGGCCACAATGTCTAGTGTTGACACATCATGGCCACAATGTCTAGTGTTGACACATCATGGCCACAATGTCTAGTGTTGACACATCATGGCCACAATGTCCAGTGTTGACACATCATGGCCACAATGTCCAGTGTTGACACATCATGGCCACAATGTCCGGTGTTGACACATCATGGCCACAATGTCCAGTGTTGACACATCATGGCCACAATGTCCGGTGTTGACACATCATGGCCACAATGTCTAGTGTTGACACATCATGGCCACAATGTCCAGTGTTGACACATCATGGCCACAATGTCCGGTGTTGACACATCACGGCCACAATGTCCGGTGTTGACACATCATGGCCACAATGTCCAGTGTTGACACATCATGGCCACAATGTCCAGTGTTGACACATCATGGCCACAATGTCCAGTGTTGACACATCATGGCCACAATGTCCGGTGTTGACACATCATGGCCTCAAAGTCCAGTGTTGACACATCATGGCCACAATGTCCAGTGTTGACACATCACGGCCACAATGTCCAGTGTTCACACATCATGGCCACAATGTCCGGTGTTGACACATCATGGCCACAAAGTCCAGTGTTGACACATCATGGCCACAATGTCCAGTGTTGACACATCATGGCCACAATGTCCAGTGTTGACACATCATGGCCACAATGTCCAGTGTTGACACATCATGGCCACAATGTCCGGTGTTGACACATCATGGCCACAATGTCCGGTGTTGACACATCATGGCCACAATGTCCAGTGTTGACACATCATGGCCACAATGTCCGGTGTTGACACATCATGGCCACAATGTCCGGTGTTGACACATCATGGCCACAATGTCTAGTGTTGACACATCATGGCCACAATGTCCAGTGTTGACACATCATGGCCACAATGTCCGGTGTTGACACATCACGGCCACAATGTCCGGTGTTGACACATCATGGCCACAATGTCCAGTGTTGACACATCATGGCCACAATGTCCAGTGATGACACATCATGGCCACAATGTCCAGTGTTGACACATCATGGCCACAATGTCCGGTGTTGACACATCATGGCCACAAAGTCCAGTGTTGACACATCATGGCCACAATGTCCAGTGTTGACACATCACGGCCACAATGTCCAGTGTTGACACATCACGGCCACAATGTCCAGTGTTGACACATCATGGCCACAATGTCCGGTGTTGACACATCATGGCCACAAAGTCCAGTGTTGACACATCATGGCCACAATGTCCAGTGTTGATACATCATGGCCACAATGTCCAGTGTTGACACATCATGGCCACAATGTCCAGTGTTGACACATCATGGCCACAATGTCCGGTGTTGACACATCATGGCCACAATGTCCAGTGTTGACACATCACGGCCACAATGTCCAGTGTTGACACATCATGGCCACAATGTCCAGTGTTGACACATCATGGCCACAATGTCCGGTGTTGACACATCATGGCCACAAAGTCCAGTGTTGACACATCATGGCTACATAGAAGCTTTTCATAATTTGCTTTACTGCAAAGAACACAACACAATGACACAAAAATTTAATCTAAAATATACATATGTACCACTAAAACTACAGTATTGGGTGTCGAGTCTGTGACTGCAGTATGGCCGTAGGTCTATTGCAATGGGATTTTAACGTGATTATTCTTGGATTGTGTACTGTACCTTACCAGTTGGCTTTGCAACCATTTTCATTCTATGACCGAGTGCAATATTTACCAAATGCAAGGAAAACGTAGTGAGAACTCAAATTAAGATGCATGCATCGTATTTATTTACTTGTAAAAAAAAATCGATTGATTACAATATTTCGGAACGATGAAGTTTACACATAACCCTTCGCTATCAAATTTGTATGGAAAAATTGAGAAAAAAGAAAAAGAAACCAATGATATTAAAAGTGCATTCAATACAGCTATAAAGGAATTCAGAATTATAATTACACACCTGGACAAATTATGTGGATTTTTATATAGCCAAACACAACACCTATCCATAATCTGACAACATTCGATAGCTGTAGATATTGTAAGATTAAAAGTCGAGAAGATATGTAAGTACCATAGAACAAAAATTATATTAGGATTTGGCCCCTTATTCCTAAAGTTGAACACCAGGTTTAGGGGAGATATAGATAGCATGACAATGTTTATCCCACAGCTTGGCCCCTTATTGCTCAACTGAATTTGAAGATAATGCTTTGGTGATTGTACAATTAAGATAAAGGTCATAAGTGTCGTTTAAGTGTGCCTACATGAGATACAAAATATTGAGCAAATTATTGCAGTTCCACAAAAAGAATCAAGAGAAAGTGTGCAATGGTGCTAAAGGCAGCAACACAGACACTTCAATAAGATTTACATTCACCGAGGGAACAACATTCTGAATCAACGTAGCAGGAGGTATCCACACTAGGCTGCAAGTGGTACGGCCACAATTTAACAAGCATGGAATAACTTCCTTCAAACTTAATAACTTTGCAAACTATTTTCTATATAAAACCTGGTGAAACCAAACCTTGACAGCTTCATTATACAAGATACATGTACAATCAACAGTTTCAACTCTTGTGTCGTGCTGTGTGCACTGCTAGATCCAACATGTACTACCGAGTGATAGGTTTATATTAGTGTAGTCCATTTGAACTCTGGGACTGTTGTCTTACCATGCGTTGAGCTCTATACCGAGATGGGTCAATTACACGAAAGATAATTAAGTGAATGGTGGACAGCAATTAACTTAGGTACACAGTTTCCTTAAATGTATTCGCAATTATTTTTATATTGACAACGGTTAATTATTATTGTTATCCACGCATTAAAAAAAAGGGGGGAAAAATCTTAATCCTTAATGGACGCAGTTTTTTCAGGAGTATAGTTTTGTCTTAGTGACAACTATTCTTAAAGCATCCATACACAAATTATTTATACATTTAATTAAACGTAGCTCTCCCATTGGATATACTGTACAAGAAATGTCAAACTGTCTCTTCACTCAGGTGCTGCAATAACATCTAAATACATTTCTTGACAGCACTTTTAGGATCTTTAACAAGTGAACATGTTTCTTCACATTAATTCAGAGAGATTTTTTAAGATTATTAAAAAAAGGAAAACTGGAAACATGTGATGCCACATAAAAGGCACACGGTAAGGCACTTCTAGAAAAATTAAATGCTTGAACTGCAATCCTTATACTGTTCTTATCTTTAATATTGATAATTAAACCGTGAATACAAAAGCTCGGACATACTGATTATACAAATATATTATAAACGAGACTGTAGTTAGATTGCACCACAATCTTCAACTTTAACAGACACTCGATGGACATTAATTGCTGCAGCCTTCTTGGCAACGTCTAGTCCATCCACTACTTTGCCAAACACAAGGCTATAGGAGAACTTCTTAAATTCCCTATCCCCACACCATATCATGAACTGTGAGCCAATCATACCTCGACCATTATCACTAGTGCCAATGCCCTTGAATCTCACCATGCCAACCTCATCCTTTAATGGACAGAGATCAGCCTCAAATGTGCTCTTTTCAAAGGCAGAGTATCCACCGGTCCCATCATCGTTCTCCACGTCCCCCCCAGCAAGGAAGCCTTCTCCACTCTTGAAAAAATGAGTACCTTTATATCCATACCCACTTCTATTAGTGCAAAGTGCAACAAAATTATCACACATTCTTGGTGCTTTATCAGGGCGAAGTTCAAATATAATGCGACCTGCTAAAATTCCATTAATGGATAAAATCATCCAGCAGTGAGGAAATTTTCCGGGTCTACCTACTGGTGATAGTGGCTTCAGCATCGGCATTTTTGGTGGGGTTTCAGGTGGCGGCGTGGGCTTAGCTGGCTTTTTTGCTGCATCGACATATGAAACTGGTATTGGTTCTTTCTTATCCGTTAATGACTCAAGTTCATCTTTCCCATTTTCTGAAGTTTCAGAGGCCAGTAAGGAAAGATTCGTCAACCCTAAAGATAGGGCGGATCCCATATGACTTGATCCTATAGCTGTGGCTCCTGCAGACATAACAGACATGCCATCATTAGAACCTAACAATGACCCAGCTTCTATTGCCTCAGTCATCTGTAAAATGTGCTCTACATTTACATTACTCATTTCGTGGCTTTTCAGCTCATTTAATTTACTTATTTCATAGCTCTTCAGTTCGTTTAATTTACCAGGACTGAGGCCGAGGCTGTGGCCAAGGCTATCTTCAAGAACACTATTGGACGCTACAGAGGGAGCCATGTTAGGTTGCATGGGGCTGGAAGCAGACATCGGAGGTTGCTGGCTAGGACTAAGTGGACTAATTGGACTAACACTTAACTGCATCATTCTGGTAGACAGTAGGTCTGACAGCATGTAGAGGAGGAGGACATTTGCATTATTCCCATACAAGGCATGCTCCTCTAAAGACGAGGCCATGGCAAAAGCTTCGTCATTCCTAAATCCTATGGAAGCCAATACTGCATCCAAAGCAGACTGTTTCAACTTTATGACAATGGCTTCTGTTGCATTGTTGATGGCTGTTACTGCAGCACACTGACTGAATTGCGTTGAGATTATTGAACTGTAAGAATGAACCTGAAAATAAATCAAATACACACATAAATAAATGCACTGCATTCATAAAACATTCAAACGCTACACTTAGGGATGAGAATGGGGACAATGAAACAGTTGATAAACTTGATTTCAAGAGAGGACACTATGGGGAACTTAGCAAATTCTTTAATGAATTTAATTGGATAGACTTGTTGCTAGGCAAGGAAGTAAATGAGATGTATGCCAAATTTTGTGAAATATATGATAAAGGCACACAAACATTCATACCAAAACAGAGGCAGAACCAGAAAACAGGACTGGTTTAGCAGAAATCGTGAGAAGGCCAGAGAGTAAAAAACAAGAAAATGGGTACGAAATAGGAAGAGGCCAAACCCTCAAACACACCAGCACTACAAGGAAGCAAGAAACAATTAGACAGCAGTGAGGAGAGAGGCAGAAAAACTTTGAGAAAGGGATAGTGGACAAATGTAAAATAGTTCCAGGCCTTTTCTATAAATTCATTAAAGCAAGCTGTGTAAAGGATAAAATCCAGAGATTGAGAACAGAATAAACAGGATTACTCAGAATGAAAAAGAAACGTGTGAAATGCTAAATGAACAGTCCATTGGAATCTCTTTGGACTCCGTCTTTGGAAGTCTTTGGAATCCTCTCTGAAATAAGGATTTCAGTGAGTCGGACCCAATGCCAATTCCACAGCACACCATAAAATACATAGAAGTATCTGAAGATGAAGTTGAAAAATTACTCAAGGGTCTAGGAAGAAATAAAGCAGTTGGACCAGATGGAGTTTCACCTTGAGTACTATGAGAATGTGCAACTGAGCTGAGCATTCTACTCCAAGTAATATATCTTGAAATCCTTGTGCACAGGAATCTTAGTATTGTATATGGAAAAAAGCAAACATAATTCCAATCTATAAAAATGGTACCCGAGAAGACCCTATAAATTATAGTTAAAATAGTTAAAACCAAATGGGTTGAACTCAGAGAGAGTAATGACATAACAGACAGACAGTATGGTTTTCAAACAGGAAGATCCTGCGTAACAAGTCTACTTAGTTTTTATAATAGAGTCACAGAGATACTACAGGAAAGATAGTTGGGTTGACTGTGTCTATCTGGACCTAAAAAAAATAAGCTTTTGACAGAGTCCCACACAAGAGGTTGTTCTGGAAACTGAAACATGCTGGAGGGGTGACAGGGAGCCTTTTGACATGGATGAAATATTTTCTGACAGACAGCTGAGGGCAGTAATCAGAGACAATGTTTCTGACTGGAGGAGTGTTACTAGCGGAGTACCACAGGGTTCAGTTCATGCACCAGTTATGTTCATCGTCTACATAAACTATCTGCCAGAAAGAATACAGAATTATATGAACATTTTTGTGGATGATGCTAAGATACTGGGGAAGATAGGAAATGCAGACGATTGTAATGCCCTTCAAGTTGATCTTTATAAAATAAGTGCTTGGAGCAACAAGTGGCAAATGGGATTCAATGTGAATAAATGCTATGTCATGGGATGTGGAATCTGAGAAAATAGACAACACACAACTTACAAATTATGTGGAAAGGAATTAATGAACTCTTAATAAAGAACGAAACCTAGGGGTGTTTTTTTCGATAATAAACTGTTACCAGAGGAACACAAAGATCATTGTGAGAGGAGCATATGCGTCACTTTCCAACTTCAGACTTGCTTTTAATTACATGGATGCTGAAATACTAAAACTGTTCATGACTTTTGTGAGACAAAAATTGGAATATGCGGCATGTGAATGGTGCCCACATCTCAAAAAGCACATAAACAAACTGGAAAAGGTGCAAACACATGCTACAAAATGTCTTTTGGAACTGAAAAAGGAAGAGTTACGAGAAGAGGCTAGAGGCATTAAAGATGCCAAAACTAGAAGATAAAAAGAAAAAGAGATATGATCACCACTTACAAAATACTAACAGGAATTGACCAAACTGACAAAGGAATTCCTGAGACCAGCAACTTCAAGAACAAGAAGACAACAGATTCAAGCTAAGGAAACAAAGGTGCCAAAAAATATTTGAAAGCTTTCTTTTGCAAACAGAAAGGTAGACGGTTGGAACAAGCAAAGTGAGGTGGTGGTGGAAGCCAAAACCGTCAGTACTGTAGTTTCAAAGTGTTATACGATAAAGAGTACTGGGAGGACGGGACACCACGAGTGTAGCTCTCATCCTGTAACTACACTTAGGTAATTACTTTAGATAATCCTAGTGTTTAAATAAATAATTTCCATCCTAGCTTACAACTTTTTCAACTTGTATCCATTCATGGTTATAAGTAAGTGTGTCCAGTTTGGAGAAATGAGTTGGTGTAATTTTGTGTATAGTACAGTGGAACCCATTATTATCCAGATACCCATTTTCCAGATTCTCTGAAAAATCCAGACATAGAAACTTCCGATTCTCGTCCTAATACATAAAATGGAAAGATAAGTAAGGATAACAGGAATGGCACTGGATTGGATATGGGAGTATTTTACTGACAGGAAACAAAGAGTCGTAGTCAAAGAGGATATGTCAGGCTGGAGAGGAGTGGAAAGTGGTGTTTCACAGGGCTCTGTCCGAGGACCATTGCCATTTTAATTTATGTAAATGACCTCGCAGAGGGAATAAACTCGTACTTCTCGATGTTTGTGAAGGATGCAAAGCTAATGAGGAGAGTAAGAGCTGGAGTCAGGACTGTAGGGTGCTACAAGAAGGCTGTTATAAATCAATCCAAGTAAGTTTTTTAATTGTGATTGTCGCTCTCTGAAGATGTGTTGTGGCTCTGTTATAAAATTTACTCCCTAAATGTTCTACAATAATTTTTCTGATGACTTTTTCTAGAACCTTTAATGGAATGCATGTTATTGACACTGGTCTCTAGTTTAAAGTTCCATATCTATTCCCTTTCCTGAATATTGAAATTACATTTGCTCTTTTCCAGATTTCCAGTAGCTATCCCATCTCTATAGTGTTAAGCTGAACACCACGGTTAATGGGTTACACAAGATTTCTGCAGCTTTCTTCAGTACCCATGATGATATTGGGTCTGAACAAATCCACAAGGGCCGTGATGAGGGTTCAAACCTACGCATGGGATGTTCCCAGCTGCACCATAGTCAACTGTGTCACAACATGGTTAAAAGAATTGCAACATAGAGTGCTACTGCCCTCACTAGGATATATTGTGAGGGCAGTAGCACTCCAGGTTGCAATGTGTTTAACCATGTCGTGGCACAGTTGACTATGGTGCAGCTGGAAACATCCCGTGCGTAGGTTCAAACCCTCATTCTTGTGGATGAAGGTTCATCCACAAACCATTGTGGATTTGTTCATTTGATATATGTATATTGGGTCTGTATTGTTCATTTGATATCTGTATACAGTGGGGCCTTGACTTACGATGCTAATCTGTTCCCAGAGACGGATCGTAAGTCGAAATACCGTAAGTCGAAGCGATTTTTCCCATAAGAAATAAAGAGAATTGAATTAATTCGTTCCCCATCCTCCAAAATATTAACTTACAAATACATTTTATACTGAATACAATTTTTTTCTCTAACTACAATACAGTACATATGTTTATCTTACTTTTATGGAGGACTCTTGATGGTGTATGGAAGATGGTGATGAGGGGGGAGGAGGAGAGGTGTTACTATTTGGGAGTCCCCCTTCCATTATAACATCAGGCAGTGATGACTTTTCTGGGATACACTCTCTGGCATGTTTTGCTTGCATACCACTTGGACCTGCTTGTGGCTCACTGCTTGTTTGTCTTACTAAGAATCTGTCTAAAAACACTTGTTTTTCACTACGTTTTAACACTTGTCTGTAGTAAGACATTACATTGTCATTTAAAAGGTCAATGCAACGGCCTGCTACAGCTTTATCTGGGTGAGTTTTTTCAACAAAACTTTGCAGTTCTTCCTATACTTCACACATTTTCTTAATCAAGAAGGGACATCCTCTACTGCCTCAACTCACAACTATTTTCTTAGGTTGAACCTTACCACTGACTTTCTTGGGACCCATGGCGTGATATATAATAATCAGTTTTATGTTCAAAAAGCAAAAAATCACCACAAAAACGTAATTTCTTATAGGCGTAATCGTCACTAAGCATCGTAAGTTGAGTCGCATTTTTCGATCAAATTTACATCGTAACTCGAAATTATTGTAAGTCGGGGGCCATCGTAAGTCGAGGTGCCATTGTATGTGTATATTGGGTCTGCTTTTGTTACATCCAGTTGCTTCATATATCTTTTTACCATTTTTTAGATTAACTTCAATTCTGTCTACTGTTTCTGCTTGCCAGTTTGCCCCCTACTTGGACACCAATCTGATTCCGGTGTGATGACCTCCTGAAACATCTTGTCGAGTTCTTCACACACTTCTTTGTCATTCTCCACACACTTCTCTGTCATTCTCCGAGAATGTTCCTCCCTGTCCCTGCAGTCTAACCACCTGGTCTTGTACCATTGATTCCCTCTCGTAAATGGCTGTGCAACAGCTTAGATTGGCTCTTTGCTTTTACTGCAATGTCATTCTCAAACTACTGTTCTGTTATCCTCCCTTGCACTCTCTTTCCTGGCCCTCTTTAGTGCCCCGCTATTTGCCTCTGTAACCATGTCAATATACTTTTTTATATGCCTTTTCTACTTCTCCTTTCTGCCATATACTCTCTGTTGAAACATGGGTTTGCTATTCTCCTTTAGCCCACTTTCCTCCTCAGGGACATAAACTGTTTCATTGTTTCTGTGCATGTCTGTATTATAAGTTCCATCATCTCATGCTGACTTCACTTCTGGTTCAGTCTACCATTGAACCTCCTGCAGGTGGTGGTTCAATACTAGTCCACCTGTAGTTTCTTCTTCATTATTCTCTCTTGCTCCTTCTCCTGTTTTTCAAATCTCTTTCTGTTCTACATAGTAATCAAATACAATAATGCATACCACTGGCTCTTAGTAATATCTATTTTTTCTCTACATCATCACCATTTTGGGTAAACACCAGGTCTAGAGTAGCTGGTACTTTCTCTCTTCTTGGAAGCTGATACTTCCACTTTCTCTTGTTTACACCTTGATATGTTGCCACTGGAAGTATTTGTCTGGAGTGTTCACAAATCTTGTGCTCCATGTTTTATCTCCCCCATGAGGATCTTTTTGTGGACTAGTTTATTTCCTCTGAAATGGGAAAACAGTCTTGAGCAGTACTCAGGGCTTACCTATCAGTGACTACAAGGGCGTGAGATCTTTATGCCCTGCCTCCTAGCTGTTCATACCTGGTGCACTATTAACCCTTCCCAATCTTAACATTTTCATCATATATTTTAAAACTTGTGGCTGGAATTGGCTTCAACAATCTCTCTCTTCAATGCATTCCAATTGTCAACCACCCGTACAGGGAACAAGAACCTCCTTACATCTCTTCGACTCAACTGCATGTCCAACTTCTACTGATGTTCCCTTGTCCTATCTCTTTTTAATTTAAATAAGATTCCTTTATTCACATTATTCTCCCTTCAATATCTTGCACAAAGATATCATATCCCATCTGTTTCTTCTCTCCTCTAATGTTGTGAGATTAAGTTCTCTCAACCCGTCTCATAGTTGACACCTCACAATTCTGGTACTAATCTAGCTGCTAACCTCTGAACTTTTCCAAGTTTCTGTTTATGCTTCACAAGGTGTGGGTTCCATGTTGGTGCTGCATGCTCAAGTAATGGTCTCACATAGGCATTGTGTGTAGACTTGAAAACCTCCTTGTTTAGATTCATAAATGATACTCCTGTGTTTTCTAACATCCCATATGCTGCTGATGTTATCTTGTTTACATGCGCTGCTGATGTTAGTGTTGGGATCATGTCAACTCCGAGGTCTTTCTCTTTTATTGCTTCTCATAAATACTTTCCCCTTATGGCACAGTCTAGTAAATTATAAGTCTCTTATCTCCCTTACCCATTTTCATTACCATGTACTTATTTGGAGTGAATGCCTGCATCCGGCATGAATATCTGCCAGCATGAATGCCTGCATCTGGCATTTGGCAGTAAATATCTGCCCACTCCTAAAGTCTGTCAAGGTTTCTTTCAGCACCCTACGGTCCTCTTCAGTACTTACTTTCCTCATTAACTTAGCATTACAGTATATGCAAACTTCAACATACATGAGCTTACTCTCTCTGTGAGGTTATTTACATAAATTAAAAACACCAATGGTCCTAGGACAGATCCCTGTGGAACACCACTTTCCTCTTTGATTATGACCCCTTTGTTTCCTGTCTGTCAAGTACTGCTGTATCCTGTCCAGCACCTTTCTTGTTATCCATACTTGTCTCTTCTTCTTGTGTTTTAAGTCTTTTATGAAGAGTTTATGAAAGGCTTTTTGGCAGTCTGTGAAGATGCAGTCTACCTATCCTTCCTTCTCTCTTATTTTGGTGACCCAATCATTGAATTCAATTAAGTTGAGCATGATTTTTCTGAAGCTGTGGTGTGCCCCTGTTCTAAAATCTACTCTTCTCCAAATGTTCTACACTAATTTTTCTAATGACTTTTTCTAGAAGCTTATATGGAATGGATGCTATTAACACTAGTCTATAGTTTAGTGCTTAATGTCTCTCCCCTTTCTTGAATATTACAACTACATTCACTTTTTTTCTGGACTTCTGGTAACTCTTCCATTTCTGGTGTAATATTGAACACTGCAGTTAAAGGAACAGCACAAGTGATTTGAATAATATCAGCATCGTGATGGGATCCCTGGATTTGAAGGTTCTCGTTATCTATTTTATTATTTTTCTGGTCGATGCTATATTTGCTTTGTTATGCTCACTACACATTAGATTGTCAGGCAGCATTGTTCTCAGATTCTATACATGTTGTAACTGGGTGAGAATAGCTTGAGCAACCTCATCCCTTTGTGTGTATTTATACCTAAATAAACTTATTTCAATTCAATGTGTTCTTTTCTTACTATGAGATCTGATCCTATTTTGTACCCTGTATTTCATTCAGGTTCTTCATTTCTACCATACCTAAGTACCTGGAATTTATCGTTGATAAATTTCATGTTATTTTTTGTTACCCTCAAAGACTATTAATACCAGTTTGAAGTTTTACAATGTCTTCCATAATAGTAATTTCATGTTAATTATTGTGTCATCTGCAAAGGATGACAAGAAGCTGTGACTTGCATTTTTATCTATATCTCATATAAGAATAAGAAAAAGCAGCGGTGCAAGGACTGTACCCTGGGGTAGAGCGCTTATCATTGTACTTGGACTTGATTTTGTTGATTGACTGCTACTCTACTCATCCTGCTTGGCTGGAAATTGAATATTCATTGCCCTTCTTTACCTGTTATTCCTACCGATTCTCATTTCATGGGCTATCACTTCCTGATCACATTTATAAAAATGCCTTTACAAAGTCCGTGTATACCACATGGTTATCAGGCAGTCTGTCAGAGTCTACACCCTGTTGCAACAAATAATGCACCAGGTACTTTGCAAAAATGGTCATTAGCTAAACAGAATTATTGTTATTATTTATATTTAGCCAGGATAGCTATCCCAGACCTTAGTACTGATTACAGGAGATAGCACTAGCCTATAGTGCTAGTGCTATAGGAGATAGCACTTGTGCTATGTTCCTCCGTTTCTTTGGCCCTCGGCTATCAAAAATAAATATATAGTGACATAATATCACTGTGTTCTGGCAATTCTCATTTTTCTCAATGGTGTTATAGTGGTGCTAGTCTAATATCATGGCTTATTATACCCATTCTGGACAGACATATACAGTGAGAGACTCCAAACAAGCTGGAACTGTTATTAGGAACTAGACCATGTTTGACACCATTCCCAGGGCTCTTGTTCATATAACGGAATGTTAGAGAAATACTGTACTGTACCAGTACTTACTTTCTGGAGGGATTCAATTAGCTGTGATATTGAGGTGCTATCGGTGAGTGACTCGCTAGCTGCCATCAGGTCAGCCAGATGCTCCTGCAGCACAGCCTCTTCTAGCTCCTCCCCTTCAACCTGTCAATATACAACACAATTTGTAGATGAGTCACATTAATGTAGCTGCAGAAACGATGACCAAATAACAACTCAGAAGATGGAGAAGCGACGATGTTTCAGTCCGTCCTGGACCATTATCAAGTTATATGATAATACAACACACAACTTAATAATACAACACAATTTATTTATTTACAATAATTACCAAGCACTTCTTCATATAATTAAATATAATTAATATTTATCCAGATTTTCAAAACGCTAAACAATTTGTTTTCGTATTCTTCACATACTATAGGCAACAAATGAGGATCCAGTGAATTATTTACAAAATAAAGTGACAAGAAAGGTCATAGCTTTATAAATATTTATGCATTTTTTAATTTATGTATTACTTTTTTATCTGCTGGCCCACTTAACCCCCAATTTACTTCAGAGTGGCATGCAAAGCTTGCAAATTGACTTGAATATGCTTAATAATACAGTACAATCTTGATTCAACAATCTATATGAGACTAACCCCCAATTCATTGCAACCGGAGATGCCTCCAGGATGCCCATGGTCTATGAGCTAATTTCACTTAGCAAACTTTTTATTTCATCCCATAATAGACAACTACCAAATGAACATGTCTGCAAAAATATTTAACCACATCTAGCTTTGTTTCTCATGTCCCCAGCCTCAAAACTAATTGTCAAAAGGTAGCAGAACCATACCTGAGTGAATGAAAACCTTGCCAATTCAAAATAAAAATAAACCATAAAATTTGGTTTTAAATATCCTAATAGCTTTCTCAAGGTTCCAACTATTTCTTATAATGTTGAGTCCATCTACAAAAATCATCAAAAGCATGATTGGAGCCATATTGAGTGAGTTACCATTCATACCCTAATATTTCCAATGCTCTATGGGCTGATTTCCCGGAGTGAAATTTTAATTTCAACATGTCTTCTTGTTAAAGATTCAGCTACTCAGAACAAAAGTTCCAAGTAGCACGGGCTATGGTGAGCCCATAGTGGACTTCAACCTCTCATATGAAGGACAACTACCAAGAGAACCTGCCTGTAGAGAACCTGATTTAACTACAATTAGCACAATTCTCATGTCCTAGCCTTGAAATCTCATTTTCAAAGGAAAAATGACCCATATTAGTGAATGAAAACTAGGGAATCTTAAATTTAATAGAACCTTAGAATTTGGTTTGAAACATACTCAGTGGCTTTCTCAAGGCTCCAACTATTCCTTGTAATGTTGCCTCCATCTGTGAACTTGGTCCCAAGATCCTACCAACATCCAAAGTAAATCCACACATCCCCTGCTTCAGCAAACGCTTGTTCATCTAATTGTATTAGAAAATTTGGCAAGAAAGTGTGTGTTCCAATCGGAGATTCACCGAATCGAGGTTCCACTGTACAGTATGTACACAGAACATAATATACTTTAATAATGAAACAAAACCATAGAAATAAGTTTGAAGGAGGCATTCT
Source organism: Procambarus clarkii (assembly GCF_040958095.1). Lineage (NCBI taxonomy): Eukaryota > Metazoa > Arthropoda > Malacostraca > Decapoda > Cambaridae > Procambarus > Procambarus clarkii. The sequence continues at coordinate 3,426,120 of NC_091241.1, read as the reverse complement.
TGGCTGTTTTAGGTTATGCCACTTATGGCAATATATTCTATTACCAACAGGTGTCAATACATTTGTTAGGCTTTGGTGTCAGTTTTGAAAGCCAAAGGACATGTTTGAACATTACATGATTTTGAAACTTTTTTTGTAGGCATTTAAAATGATCGATTATGGCAGGGACACAAATATCATAGCAGGGAATGACCCGGGAAATAACCAACCACAGGTTAGAGAACTTTTGAGATTCTGTGACAAATTCTCGCTCAATCAACAGATTACAGAACCAACTAGGAACGAAAACACACTAGACTTGTTATTCACAAACAATGATGAACTAATCAGGGATATCACAATCTCAGATACTTCATACTCAGACCATAAGCTCATTGAAGTGCAAACTAGCATAAATAACGGTAGTAGGTCTAAGAGACCCAACAAGCGAGAAGGAATATTCAATCAATTCAATTTCAACAATAAGAGGATTGACTGGGAAAAAATAAATGTAGACCTTGCAACCATTCAATGGGAGACGGTCTTAAGCGACAAAACTCCCACACAGGGAATAGCTCAACTGACAGCTGAAGCTTACAAGGTCTGCTTGAAGCACGTACCTGTGAGGAGGGGCAGAAAGAGGACCACTCTAGAAAGAGAACGCAGACGACTGTACAGGAGAAGGAAAAAAATAACGGAAATGCTTCGGCAGACACAACTATCACAAGCAAGGAAAACAAGCCTAAGCAGGGAGATTGAGGAAATAGAACAAACGTTGAAGCGATCATATGAGTCTGAGGAAATGGAATTGGAACAGAAAGCTATACAAGAGATAAGGAAAAATCCGAAATATTTTTTCACATACGCAAAATCAAAATCCAAAACCTCGACCAGTATTGGACCGTTAATTACAAATGAAGGTACGTACACAGAGGACAACAAAGAGATTAGTGAAATTCACAGAAGCCAGTATGAGGCTATGTTTAGCACACCAATAAACAACATGAAAGTTGATGACCCAGACAGCTTCTTTATGAATGACATTCAAGCTGCAGATAATATAACGGATATTACCACAAACTCGGAAGACTTTGAAAGAGAAATTGATAATATGCCTATGCACTCAGCTCCTGGGCCTGACTCATGGAATTCAATATTCATAAAGAAATGTAAAGTACCAGTAGCGAGAGCACTCAGCGTAATATGGAGAAAGAGCCTGGATACAGGGGAGATACCAGCAGCACTTAAATCTGCAGATATAGCTCCGTTGCACAAGGGGGGGAGTAAAGCCTTGGCAAAAAATTATAGGCCAGTTGCACTAACATCACACATAATAAAAGTGTTTGAAAGAGTGATTAGGAATCAAATTTCTAGTTTTATGGAAAACAATGAATTGCACAATCCAGGACAACATGGATTTAGAGCGGGAAGATCCTGTCTGTCACAGTTACTCAACCACTATGACAAAATCACAGAAGCCCTAGAAGAAAAGCAAAATGCAGATGTTGTATACACAGACTTTGCAAAGGCGTTCGACAAATGTGACCATGGGGTGATAGCTCACAAAATGAGGTCAATGGGAATAACTGGAAAAGTAGGACGCTGGATACTCAATTTCCTGTCGAACAGAACACAAAGAGTAACAGTCAATCAGATAAAATCGAGTCCAAGCGATGTTAAAAGCTCTGTACCTCAAGGTACAGTCCTTGCACCGCTACTGTTCCTTATTCTCATATCTGATATAGACAAAAATACACGCCACAGCTTCGTGTCGTCCTTTGCAGATGACACAAAAATCAGCATGAAAATTACCTCTGCTGAAGACATTGAAAAACTACAAGCAGATGTCAACAAAGTTTTTGATTGGGCAGCAGAAAATAACATGATGTTTAACAGTGATAAATTTCAGGTACTCAGGTACGGCAAAAATGAGGATCTGAAACATAATACAGGGTACAAAACACAATCGAATCTTCCCATAGTAGGAAAACAGCATGTCAAGGATTTGGGAATAATGATGTCCGACGATCTAACGTTTAGGGAGCATAACCAAGCAAATATCGCGTCAGCCAGAAAAATGATCGGATGGATTACGAGAACTTTCAAATCCAGGGATCCCATCACAATGGTTGTACTCTTCAAGTCACTTGTGCTGTCCCGTCTCGAGTACTGCTCAGTACTCACTTCCCCCTTCAGAGCAGAAGAGATTGCTGAAATAGAGGGAATACAGAGAACATATACGGCACGCATAGACGAGATAAAACACCTAAATTATTGGGATCGTCTCAAAGCTCTCCAAATGTACTCTCTAGAAAGGAGACGAGAGAGATACCAAATAATATACACCTGGAAAATACTGGAGGGTCAGGTCCCAAATCTACACAGTAAAATAACAACGTACTGGAGTGAACGATATGGAAGAAAATGCAAGATTGAACCTGTGAAGAGCAGAGGTGTCATAGGCACAATCAGAGAGCACTGTATAAACATCAGGGGTCCGCGGTTGTTCAACGTCCTCCCAGCGAGCATAAGAAATATTGCCGGAACAACCGTGGACATCTTCAAGAGAAAACTGGACGGTTTTCTAAGAGAAGTTCCGGATCAGCCGGGCTGTGGTGGGTACGTGGCCCTGCGGGCCGCTCCAAGCAACAGCCTGGTGGACCAAACTCTCACAAGTCGAGCCTGGCCTCGGGCCGGGCTTGGGGAGTAGAAGAACTCCCAGAACCCCATCAACCAGGTATCAACCAGGTATCAACCAGGGAATGCCACTTTTTTGTGAGATAACCATAACCGACTACTGTAGAGAAAAAGTTAAGAAATAACACTAATTTAAAAATACCAATACAGTAAAAAGTAAATATTCAATGCAGATAAAAAATAAAAATAAATCAGTGAGAGACGGTCAACCTCTTTGAAAAAGGGAATATTGTTCTCACTGGGAAAACAAAAGCACTTCCCTAGAATGAGAGGAAACTGATAGCACCCATGATGTCCACACGAGTCTCAAGAGATTTTCATCCAAAGTACCACAGTGCATGTTTGCAGAAGGCTTCAATATTAAAAATAGGAATTTGAGCTAATGGAAACCCACTGAGCATATTTAAAACCAAATTATATGGCATGTTTTTATATAATGCCATGCAAATACACGTAGATTTGAACTTTGACAGCATAACTCGGTAAGTAGTAATTTACATACCATGTAGATTATATGGGTGTAAATTTGGGCGTAATTGTTTTAGAAACTATAGTCTTACCTTTCTACGAAGCTCTTCAAGGAATTTCTCCACACTAAGAACAGTGCGTTCAAGCCGTTCCTTCATAGTGGCTCTCATTGTCATAGTTTGTCGCAGCTGCTTGAGAGTCAAATCTTGGGATGTTTGTAGATGGCCTCGGAGAATGTCCTTAGCCTGGTCTTCGGGAATTAGCTGGTGGCCTTGATTACTACACATGTCATTTGACACAATTTTTAGACAGGTGCAACATATCATGGGTGAAGGGCTACTGCCAGGCCTGTTACCAAAGATATTGTCACCTTATAATATAGTCTAAGAAGACTTAAGTGAGTATGGCTGCAATGTATTACAAAGCCTTCTGAATAATAAAAACAAATTTAGTCATTTACACAAATGTCACATGAATAATAATAAATACAAAATACCATTATCACAAAACTAAAGATGAAGATCAGATTGTTATTTGTTCTCTCTCTCAAAGCTGATGATAATTCTGAACGTCTTTTAAATAACATAATATATAAAACATAAATACCTTTGTGCTCCGTTAAGCTGACTGAAGCTTGGAGGCAGGATTGGCAGAGACGAAGATATACTGGCAAGCTTTTTAATTGGCACAGTGTAATTGGTTGTTAAACCTGAAAAGGAACCCTTCAGATAATAGAAGAAAAGTCTGTGCAACCTATGTAAAGTTCAACTCTGAAGTATTTCTACACCCAATATAAACTGTACACATACTGCAAGGTTCACTAATTAAAGGGAGGTTCCTCATATTTCTGTTTTCTTCAGTTCTTAACACAGCCTGGCAAATGAGTTTTGTCCAATGACCCAATAACTCAACTGTACAGTATTGTCAAAAACCAATACCCATCTCTTGATTACATGACCACCTTCAGGATTGTCTTTAGTTTTCGATACTGAACACCACTGGCATTTGGTGCTGTGCCGATGGGAAAGTTGAATACCCCAAAGCAGGCAATGTTCCCGAGACCTAAGTTTGGCCTACTGAGTTTTTAATTATGGTGAACAAAGGTTGATGTCAAGTCCATGGTCAATGGATAATTCTGAGTTATTCTTTCATAAATGTTAGACCAAGTTTAATGCCAGACTGAGAAAATGCTAGAATAGTGGTAGGAATATAAATGAACAATGAGCATATTATTGTTCCAAGCTTAAATGAGGGGAGACCTAGTCATATATGCTTTACTGTACCAAGTCCTTGGCTTGTAATGTGTCCATACAAGTATTCTCCTGTCATAAATTAGATTCAACAGGTTAAGGATTGTTATGTGAATAAAAAAACAAAAAGATGACTATTGAAACAAAAATTCTGATAGGCCCTCAGTAGTTCCCTGAACCAAGTGCTGGTTCAGCCAAGCCTAAGGCAGGTGCACTGGGCCTAAGCTGAGACCCATTTCTTGAACACTGAGATCCTCGACCAGACCGACAATCTGTGAGGAGAGGGAAGCTTGGAGATCAACCCAAAACTGAAGAAAAACAGAATGAAGAGATGCAAGAAAACAATCAACTACTTGAAGAAAATAAAGAAAACAGAGGTAATAAGGTATACAATTGTTACTGTGAGGTAAACACTCTAACTTAATATACTTGACAGCCACCAGATGGCAGCTGATATCTGGTTGATGGAGTTCTGGGAGTTCTTCTACTCCCCAAGCCCGGCCTGAGGCCAGGCTTAACTAGTGAGAGTTTAGTCCACTAGGCTGTTGCTTGCAGCGGCCCGCAGGCCCACATACCCACCCAGCCCGGTTGGTCCGGCACTCCTCGGAGAACCTTGAACCACCTTAATTATTGCCGTACACCTTGAAGATGTACGGCAATATTTCTGCTCACTGGGATTATGTTGAACAATAGTGGACCTCTGATGTTTATACAGTTTTCTCTAATTGTGCCTATGGCATCCCTGCTCTTCACTGGTTCCATTCTGCATTTTCTTCCATATCATTCACTCCAGTACGTTGTTATTTTACTGTGCAGATTTGGGACCTGGCCCCTCCAATATTTTCCATGTGTAGATTATTTGATATCTCTCCCGTTGTCTTTCTAGTGAGAACATTCGGAGAGCTTTGAGACGATCCCAATAATTTAGATGCTTCTTCCTTGAAAGAAAGAAACAAAAATGCCGCCAGGACTGACTTGGAGCATACTTGGAGAGGGTTCTGGGAATTCTTCCCGAGCCCAGTCCGAGGCCAGGCTCAACTTATGGGGGAAGACAACAGAAGACGAGAGGAAGCACTGGAAGTGTACCAAACACAAGGGTGCAACACAGGCATGGTGAAGCAAGGGACAACCATAAGCAGAGTCAAAGGTAAACCCAGGTGGAACTCCCAAAACAAGCCCTGAGCCCAAACATGAGCTGCAAAGAAAACACCAAGGGAAGTCCACTGGTACTGGAAGTGGCCAGTCTTGCATCCACTAGCAAAGACAGCAGCTCTTGTGATGAAACCATAGTCAGGTACAGAAATGGACTGAGAACTTAAAAAACAAGCTGCTTGAGAACATAAACAAGACTCAAACATGTTGGTTTGGGTAGCTAGACAAGACTAGTTACCCAAACCAACATGCAGGCAGGCAGATGAACCTCAGTCATAAACACCAGGCAGAGAAGGGTGCACAAAGCCTTGGACAGGACAGTCATCTATGTGACCCAAGTGAAAGAACAAACCACCATACACAAAAGAAGCAGGGTTAGGTGCCACTTCAGTGTGTTAGAAAAATGAACAGCTAACCTCTATATTCATCAACAGGCCTTGCAGTAGACAACAAGTCCCATACACTACCCAGAAGCAAGGTGGCATAAGAGGAGTCAGCTTGTAGAGAAGCAACTTGAACTCTTCAGAGCAGGTATCTCTGTTTAAGTGATAAAATTACAAGCCAACTACAAAGGAAGGAAACCCTGGCTCTCAGTTGGAACAAAATGTGAAGCAAAGACATACACACAGTGGAAACACAATCAGACATGTGGTGAAGAGAAACAATAATAAAGCAATGGCCCTTGGAAGAAATAATGTTTAAGGAAGAGCCATCAACACTTAGCTTAAGCATGAAGCAGAAGACAGGCATTGTCAGAGGTACCATGCCCTCTGAGCATGTGACAAAGGAGAGTGAGTGGGGGAACAGACTAACTGGTACCATGGGGATCCTGGATAAAACCTGGGCTGCCACATGGCACAAACCTGGGTCAGGCATATCACAGTTAAAGTGTTTACACTGAAGCAATGATTGTTTGCTTTGTTACTTGAGAATACCTAATTTTCTTCAAGAAGTTACTTGCTTAGTTGCAAAAATGCTTTCTGGTGGGATTATTTTGGTTTTGGGTTGATCTCAGATCTCCACGCTTTCCTCTCCTCATAAGAGAGAGAGCCAGACTCTGGTGCTGCATCCTGGTAGGCAAGGGTGGGTCTTAGAGGCCTGGTGCAGTTCCCCAATGTTTGGTTAGACTAGTGCTTAGCTTGACGTGCTATTTAACTAATAACAAATGACAAACAGCTGAAGAAATGTAAAAGGATTATTAACATTCATGTTCAGTCCTCCACCTACCCACTCTCACCATGTTTACTTAGGGTGTGGGACAGGAATGTGCTGGTATCATGTGAGTTATGCAAACCTTTTATTTTTATCATACAACTGGCCAATTATTTGCAAACATTAACAAGGAAAAACAAAACATACAATAATTAAATAAACACCTGAACAAAGATTATTTTATAAACATCCATGTGTCTTGATCTGCCAGAGGGCAGCACACATATAAACCCCTGAACATGCATGTATGGTGCAAGCAGAGTGCCACTCACCAGATATATCAGCAAGTGTATAGTGCAAGTAGAGTGCCACTCACCAGATATATCAGCAAGTGTATGGTGCAAGTAGAGTGCCACTCATCAGATATACCAGCAAGTGTATGGTGCAAGCAGAGTGCCACTCATCAGATATACCAGCAAGTGTATGGTGCAAGTAGAGTGCCATTCACCAGATATACCAGAATGTGTATGGTGCAAGCAGAGTGCCACTCACCAGATATACCAGTCTTGATTAATGTAGTGGGAGTGTGTATGGTGCAAGCAGAGTGCCACTCACCAGATATACCCATCTCGGTTAGCGCAGAGGGAGAGTGGATGGTGCAAGCAGAGTGCCACTCACCAGATATACCCATCTCGGTTAGCGCAGAGTGCCACTCACCAGATATACCAGTCTCGGTTAGCGAAGTGGTGTAGGTACAACCCATGGGACACTTGACCTCAGTATCGCGAGCTAAACTGATTAGACAGTCACAGCAAAATGTATGACCACAGCTGAGAATCTTGGGTTTGTGCTGCCACTCATCGAAAGCAGCGCCACATATATTACACAACGCGGGATCCTTCTGCAAGGAAGAGACATCAGTTAGAGATACCCTGTCCACTTTCTCCTGTCCAAGCTTTATTAATTAATTACTGTATTTGATTTTGTTTGGCATTTGCCAATTCTGTTCTAATTCATAATAAGAGCAGTATTTTTTTAACTATTTCTTCTAGTATAGTAAATTATTAAACAGTATTTGTGAATGTTCTGGTTAATTATTAACTCTTACAATTTTTCTTTCTGATACAAATCCTATATCCATGACTACCAACACACTGAACACCCCAATAAAGATGGAACTTGACACTATAATCAAATTTGGAGACATTTATAGAGTACATGTAGTTAATAATTATCTAATTATACATTATCACTTAAGTCTCATATGAGCGAGTTGCCAGTTTAACAGGATCGATCAGCAACCTTAGACGTTAAATCTAGCAATATGGATAGTCATGGAGCAATTATTTAAACCAACAATTATTTTAGACAGTATCACAAATCAACCCATTCTCTCGAATAGTACATCGCAAAATTGACGTGATGTCCCATTTTCTGTTTGTAGGTCCTTGGTTAGGTTCGAGGAATTTAGTGCATCAGTTTAGTGATGTTGTGAACACTTGAGAGAACAAGCTGCACAAATAGACCTTAATCATTAAACTGCTAAGCCAGTGCTTGCTAACATTTTTCAGGAACACACTCATTTTCTAATACTCTAAAGACTCCCAAGGAGGATCGTGACCCCACCGGCTGAGAATCAATGCACTTAACCATTTCAAAGTATAACATCCAAGTGCAAATGAAAAAACCCAGCGTTAAATGTAATGAAACGCCATTTTCTGGGTGACACCCGGTTTCCCAAACCTTACTAGGCTGATATGCTAATGTCAGACTTTGGCATCAGTCATGTGTATGGAGTTCTGTGGGCCTAATGGGGTACCACGAGCCATAACCTGGCCCCCTCAGAGAGGCAAGGGGAGCAATGGCCTATAGAAACCCACGTGTGGTTGGAAGCATTCTATGTCTGCCATCGACCGGGTTAGGCACCCAGAAAGGTAAGCGTCCCAAAACAAACCCCTAATCTGGTGAAAATTGCTACCAAAAGCCAAACAAGTGGATAGAACTTCGCAAAACAAAACAAGCAAACGAGCATGACGCCACCACGCCACTGTCTGCGCAGCATGGGCGCAGCCGTCTGTCCCCATTTGATGTCCCTAATGTCCCCATTTCTCACTTAATTTAGTTTTTTCATGCTAACAGATTGTATTGATGGGGTCAAAGCGGGTGTCCAATATGTATAACTTTGAAAATACAGTATAAGTAACTACAGATATGAGTGTAAATATACACACACCATGTATTTAGACTAATATGAGTGCCAGGGGCAGGCAGTCCTATATGGGGACGGGCTCGGGGAGTAGAAGAACTCCCGGAACCCCTCTCCAGGTATGCTCCAGGTATATATACAAGTCAAAGCTTATAACTGTACATAGCACACACTTTGCCTGTAAATATATACAAATGGTAATCACTCATTTGCTGTTGTTAAGAGTTTGATTATTTAGTCCTTAACATAAAATGTAAGTTACTGTAACAATACTTGTTAGTGAGAGAATATACCAACCCATCAAAAAAATCTGTACTGACGCAACCCAACTTACTAGTAAACGTGACACCTAATTTTTGTAAATAGACAAAAATATATACCCGGTACATAAACAGGCCACAAGAGAATACTTGCCTCTGGTCTCACATGATTGGATTCTTGTATTGGGTTAGAATTAGCATCAACTGCTTGCATTTTTGACATGGGAGATGCCCTTTCCTTAATGGCATCAAAAGATTTAAAGGACTGGAAATCGGGCATTGGAGAAGCTCGTGATTGAGGCGGTGGAGTCTGACCAATTGGAGACGGCTGGCTACTGCTGACTGAAGTAGTAAAGGGAGGTGGATATGAAAATAAACTTGGAGTAGGGAGGCCTATTGAGGTTTCGGGCTGTTTGAATGCAGGAAAAGGTTCTGGCGGATGATGTCGTTCTCGTGGTTCAGACGATTTTGATTTAGACTGAAAGATAAAAACGTAATTATTACAATTAATTAAATTTTATTTAAAATTAAATAAATTTATTATTAAATTATTTATTATGTTAAAATTTAAAAACAAAATAGTAATTTTTTTTTACAAAATGTTAAAATTAAAATTTGCTATCTTGTTTATTTAAATTTCATTACAATACTGTAAAACAGTAAAAAACCAGCGTTGAATGTAATGAAACACCATTTTCTGGGTGAGCCCCGGAGGCTCCCTGGAGCTCCATCAGTCCACACCGGACCATCAGTCCACACCGGACCATCAGTCCACACCGGACCATCAGTCCACACTGGACCATCAGTCCACACTGGACCATCAGTCCACACCGGACCATCAGTCCACACCGGACCATCAGTCCACACCGGACCATCAGTCCACACTGGACCATCAGTCCACACCGGACCATCAGTCCACACCGGACCATCAGTCCACACCGGACCATCAGTCCACACTGGACCATCAGTCCACACCAGACCATCAGTCCACACCAGACCATCAGTCCACACCGGACCATTAGTCCACACTGGACCATCAGTCCACACCGGACCATCAGTCCACACCGGACCATCAGTCCACACTGGACCATCAGTCCACTCTGGACCATCACAACCTGATAATTGTCTGTGATGGACCAAAATGTCATCATTTTCTTAATGAGGTTGTAGTGTGCATTTGTTCTGCATTAATGTTCACCGAAGGACATAGGATTATTTCATATAAAGCTCAAGTCATACATCATCATCTGCTAAGTAAATTGTACTACAAATCCTTAAGCAAACATATCAATCTCTTATTCAATGAAAAACATTATAATTCAAATATTACTTGGTGGTGATGAGCACTTGGAACAAAACAATAATTTGTTTCACATTGTTTTATAAAAAAAAAGAGATGCACCATTAATTATTTGATAAAGAACTCATATACAGTAACTTAAAATATCCCTTAAGAAAAACATGCAAATAAACAACCCAATGCACACACAAAACAAAATGAATGTGACAACATTTGCCTCCATCTTGTATCAAGTGGGGACTCGTGGGTAACAAAAATTAAGTAAATTCTTGACTCTTTATTTCATTCCACATGTGAGGGTTGGGTTGTTTGTTTTAAGACACGTTATTGGGACTCATTCTCTGCAAAGATACCCAAGCTTGTGAAGACCAATAAGATAACTACTTACTGCGCTAAAGTCGTTAAAGTCATCTAATGTACTAATGCCTTTCCCTATTATGTTCTGTTTGAAGACAGGTGCGGCTTTCTTAGAATTGATTGAAGCTTCCACTGCCATGGCTGAAAATGAATGTTTCAATATTAACAAATTTAACTTTAAAGACTTTTTTTTTTTAAAGATCCATTACATACATCTATGGTGTGAAAGTATGCTTTTTTTTTAAACCCATTTTTCACAAACTGCATCATAGTGCTCACAGTCCAATGACCTTTTCATAAATACGGTGCACCACAGTCCAAAATATATACAACAGAAGGCTTGTGACCTTCTATACAGTAATTCAATCTTTTGAACTGTTAAAGTTACAGACCAAAACACTGAAATCTTTTTTGGCACATTTTGCACCTTGGCACTGCAATAATTACCTCAGAAAAGTGTTGGAAATAAATTTGTGAAGAAAAGAGAAAGCGTTTAATAACACGAGAAGAAGTATAACACGAGACAAGACTAAGATAAATGGAAAAGCATGTTATCGAGACCCCCATTCAGCATTTATCACAGTCGAACAGCGTTGTTGATCAGGCTTCCTACAGTCATAAACCAACCTGACCTCTCACTTATTGCATCGTATTTTTTACAGTATGGTCCAATCCATTCAAAATGCAAAATATTGTCAAAAATAAAATCCCTGTAATACTGACATTTTCTACACATTGGCCTCAATAGGTTAGGTGTTGCTTGGGTTCATATATTTTTGGTTAGGTCAAACCATTTTATTTTTATAGAGTGGCAAATAAGAGAATGAGCTACATAAACATTATTGTGATTAACATTCAAAATAACAGCCCAGGTACATAAGAACATTAGAATACAATTGTAGAAGGCCTACAGGCCCATACAAGACAGCCCCTGTTACATCATTTACATGTAACTCATCTTGAGGTTATCTTGAGATGATTTCGGGGCTTTAGTGTCCCCGCGGCCCAGTCCTCGACCAGGCCTCCACCCCCAGGAAGCAGCCCGTAACAGCTGACTAACACCCAGGTACCTATTTTACTGCTAGGTAACAGGGGCATAGGGTGAAAGAAACTCTGCCCATTGTTTCTCGCCGGCGTCCGGGGATCGAACCCGGAACCACAGGATCACAAGTTCAGCATGCTGTCCGCTCAGCCGACTGGCTCCAGACCAACATGGCAAAGTTCAGGCTCCCGTACAAACTCTCAAGCAACCGCCTCGTGACCCTGGGAACCCCTCAGAAACAGGCGAAGGCGGAGCTGCCGGAGGCAGAGACAAGGAAGCAATGCGAGCATCCCAAACCAGACCCAGCCATGACCGAAAATGAGAGGGAACCAGATGGAACTTCCTCCAGTTCGCCAAGAACCCAAACCTGGCGAGTTGGGAAAGAACCAAATCCCTGGCGAGCAGACACGCGGACTGGCTGGGAGCCCAAACCAGCCAGTCGTCGAGGTAGGCCAGAACCCAAACACCTAACAGACGCAGGCGGGACACCACAACCCGCGTGAGGCATGTGAAAACGCGAGGCGCCAGATTCAACCCGAAGGGAAGACAACGAAAGCGGTAACCTTGATGCCCTACAACAAAACCGAGCCAGTCCCTGAACCTTGGGTGAACCGGGACGTGCCAATATACGTCCTTGAGGTCCAGGGACACCATCCAAGTGCCCGGCTCCAACAGAAGATGGACCTAGGATAGAGTAGTCATCCTGAAGGAGGGTCAATAAACCTATGGGTTCAGACGGGACAAGTCCAGAATGAACCGGAGGTCAGCGCAGTCTCGTTTCGGGACCGGAAACAGGTGGGAAATCCACCTGAGGGACGCCGTCGTTTCGACCACGCCCAAGCGAACCCACTCTGAGATGACCTGACAGAGCGCAGGAGAAGAGGCCTGCCCTGCCAGCCCTGAACCCACCAAGGGAGGAGGAGCCATCAAACGCCACCACAGGCCGCAGGAAACGACCCGAAAACCACACCAAGTGTGGGACCAGGCGCGAGCAAACAGGGCGAGCCGCCCCCCCCCCCCCCCATCGCCCCGTCAATGGGACGAACCGCGATAGGGCCGACGTGCCTTGCGAGAACCCAAGTGACGAAGAAGGCGATCCCCACGCCGACCAGAAACAGCTGGAACCGGAGGCTGCACCTGCCCTGAATGTGGCACCACTGGCCTACCACGACGTAAGGATCCCCGAGCCCCCCAGGGCAACAACAACTCAGACATAGGCCGACAACTAACTGAGGCCGCCTGCAGGTATTGCACCACAGCAGACTCAGCAAACAGCAACGGACAAAAAGGCGAAGACAACCAAAAAGCCAGGGCCCAAGTGGAATCCAAGGAAGAAACCAGCACTGCCTGCCGACACGCGAGGCAAGAAGCATAGAACCGCGAAACTGCATCACGCAGGAGTGGCGCGAAGAGCTCCAACAAAGTAGACGACGCCTACACCGCAGAAGGCAGCGCACCGGACCCGGCAGCAGCCCCAAGAGCCCCCACATCCAACTCAAGCCAGTCCGAGGACAACTCAAAGAGGGAAAAGAAATGCAGGGCTGAAGCAAGCAGGCCACGAGTACGCAAATCCTCCGCAATCAAGGCAGCTGAAAGGAAAGAAATCTGCACATGAAGCTGTATGGCACCAACATCCCGCGGAAGGGCAGGGGCGAACAAACAAGCATTGAGATGCTCGAAGTCGCCCCCACGAAAAACTGAAACGCCGACTGAGTCTCTCGCCACTCAAGCGCACAGGATCGACAGAACACGTGCCAAGCCTTCAACGAAAAAAGAGGACAGTCTGCCAACCATGCATATCCATGCCTTCATGATGGATGCGTATCCATCACGAAGGCATAATCCGGGTCACACAGGAGGTAAACCGCCAAGGCCTCCCGCATCTCAGAAGACGAGACGGAAATCTCCAAAAAGACGGAACAGAAGAACCCGCAGGATCACAGAACCGAACCCGGGAAGGGGTGTACACCAAATCCAACTCATATGCAGATGGAGCAAAAAGAGAACCCCTCTCCTTGTAACACCAAGCCCTGCTCGGAAGGCAGAAAAACCCAGGCGGGGTCCAACAGGGCCCAAGGCCTCCAAGCCAACCCCTCCCCATCCTCAAGAACCTCACCCTGAGGACCCGGGGCCGACTCGGCCTCCAAACCCCTCCCCTCCAAAGAAAAGGCGGCAGCTACCGAAAAAGCAGGAACGGAGGGGGCACATTGACCAGACTCAGAAACTCCGGCAAAAGGACCAGGCTTGAATGCCTCCGTCGCAACCCCAGAATGGGACACCCCCAAGACCGCCCGAGTCTCAACACCAACTAGACCCTGCCCCGACTCCAAAAACCTCAAACGCTTCGGAGCAGGAAGCAAGGGGGGGGGGGGGAATTGAATGAACCACAGACGGGGAAGGAATAGGAAAGGCGGACAGAACCAGAGCCGAAGCGACTCCCACCCCCAAGTCCGGGACCTTATAACCAAAACAGGGCAGTCTCGGGGAATCTGGGGCCGCAACCAACCGAGCGTGTTGCAGCAACCTAAATCTAGCATGCAACACCCTAGCTGCCTGCACCCGCATATCATTATCAGTAGCTTGGGTGAACTGGAGTACAAACAGACAACACACGTTGCACAACTCCAAGTCAAAACAATCACCGACCCAACAGGCAGCATGGCAGAGGCAAAACCGGTGAGTGTCACCCCAAGACAAGGGGACAGAGCAACCTTCAAACTCACAAGACACAAGAGAGGACTCAGGGGTCACATCCATCGGACCACGTAGCCCCCGTGGGGTTTCCTAAGGCCCTTAGCCTTGGATACACGCTAAGGGAAGCCCAGACAGGGCACTGCAAACTGGTGCCCAAGACTACCAACAAAACTCCTAAAGCTGAACCCCTGGGACATGTCTACTCACGGGGGCCAAGCGGGGAGGACCACCCACACAAAGGAGAGATAAGGACACCCCAAAAACAGCGATGGAGGACGACAACGGCAGACGCCCCCACCAGGCAGAAAACAAAAACAAAAGAAAAACCCCGCAAGAGGACAGCGTAACCAGACGGAACAGAATCGGCCGCTGTTAATGGTGAAAACTAGCTGTGCAGTACCCTGCGCCCCTGCCAGTGACAAAAACTACCCCTACCCAGAGACAAACAAGAGCAAGAAAAAAACCCAGCTGACCCCAAGGTCGGCCAAATACCAAGCAGTAAACGGTACAGCGGAGGTAGATCCCGAGGTGACATGTGGAAGGTGACCCAAAGCCCCAAGGGCAGTACTTACAGGGCACCTCGGGAAGGAGACCCTAGGTGCAAGCAGCCCGAGTACCGTGGAATATCACTCCCAGCTCATGCACCACCTGAAGGGACAGCCCACACCATAAGGCACAGAACTGCAACGAAAAACTGGAGTCAGAGACACGACCGCACCAGACTTCCTTCAGCCAAGAACTGTAGGTTGGATCGCCGGCGGATGGGTTTGGGGCTCCCCTTCCCCCTCCCGGGGAGGGGGGGGGGGGGTTTGCGCAGACAGCGGCGCGGCGACATGACGACATCATGCTAGTTTGCTAATTTTTGTTTGGGGAGTTCTGTCCACCTGTTCGGCTTTTGGTCGCAATAATTTTACCAGAATAGAAGTTTATTTTGGGGGCGCCTACCTTTCTGAATGCTTGTCCTGGTCGATGGCAAACATAGAATGCTCCCAACCACAGGGAAGGGTCTCTATAGGCCATTGCTCCTCGAGCCTCTCTAGAGGGGGCCAGGTTCTGGCTCGTGGTCCCCGGTAGGCAGAACTCCATGCATTGACTGATGCCAGACAGATATACATATCCATCCAGCCTGGATAGCTCCGGGGAGCCGATGGGGCTCCACCCAGATTTTTTTTTTCACTACTTTTCTTATTTGTTTATCGGACGATTTCCATGAAACTTATACACCTGATTGCACATAAGCCTATCTGTAAGGGTGCCAACTTTGGAGGAAATTGGTTTATGTCAATCTCAGCCACAGATGGCAGCACCTTAGACTTTATTTTTTACTTATTTATTTTCAAGCAACAAACGTTCCTATAACTCTCATTTTTTATTCAATTTACATGAAACTCACACTTTATATGTAGAGTTTATGTTTCTACAAATCCATTTCAAGCTTTTTTTTCCTAAGTTCATTTATTGATTATATAATAGTAATAAACCATGATATACAGTATTTGCATAATTTTTTATGGAACTTTGACTATTTGTATTAGTAAAACTAAACATATTTTTAAAAATCTGCTGAAACAGATCCTTTTATTATATGCTAATGTGATAGAAAATTGTCATAGAAATGACTTCATTTGAAACTAGTGGTTGTAGTTTCGATTTGAAAATGTGTAAAATTCGTTGAAAAAAAAAAAAAAAATCTCCCTTTCTATTTAGGCTGCAATACTGAAACTTGGAACAATTGCAGCCCTTTTCATATACAACTAGTCAAAAAAGTTTGGCTGACATTGAACTACTCTGAATATATCGCATTATGGCCCCTTAAGAAAATGCAGATTTAGGCATTTTAGTCGGTCCCAGTAGTTTAGATGTTTTACCGAGTGGATTTTAGCAGTAAAGGATCTCTACATGCTCTCCAGGTTTGAAGAGGCTCTCCCTTTAGCAATTTCTCCAGCTTTGAAAGGAGCTGTCATTGTTCAACAGTATTCCTCACGAGAGCACTAGCATCTAGCATTCTAAGTGGAGTGGGTAAACAAAAAGAAAAGCGTTCAATGTAATGAAATGCCTCATTCTGGTCAAGCTCCGGTGGCTCCCCAATTGACTGCGTATTAATTTTTCCTTTAAAAATATGATAAGAATGTAAAGGTAAATTAATTATAGAATAAAATCCTTTGCCATCTAGACTTTGCTTAATGATTATGCCGTATTTACTATAAATTGCTTTGTCTTGGATAATGTTTCTCATTACAAAATGTTAGAATAATTTTTTTAGCTATGAAAACCATTTTTGTAAAGATTTGAATGGTACAGATAGAAACAGCAAATATTTCTCACTAGAAATACAATTAAAGGAAGTGAACCTATTTTTATTTGTTAATTTATTTAATTCCTTTGTGGGAACCCGACCAAAGACGAAGTGCAGTAGCTTAAGCGGTAGGATGCCCTACCCCTTGTCATGCACCCCTCATCTTTTAAGATCGACCCATGGTGTGCATACCATCTTAAGAGAATTTACCTACAGTGCACATAAAATGTTATGATCAACCAATGATGTGCACATGATTTAAGACTGACCTATGGTATTGATGTCATTTTAACACTTTCTGCGGCTGAGGACTCCTCCTGGCGTCCTGTTTCGCCTACCCGCTCCCGCTAAGTGGACATAAATTTATGTCCTCTTTTAAAATATTTGTATAAAATTCAATTTTTATCCGATTTACTTTGGGTTTGTTTCAAACTGCGCGCCATGAGGCTCTCTTTCTCACCAATAGGCTGCATGGTACAATAAGTTCATGAAAGGTTCACAAACATAACAAAAGTAAAAACATTTCGTGTGTGTTTGACTCTCACTGATATGTTCCAGCGTTGTTTTATATTTGGCGCTATTCTATCTTACGCTTTGTTGATCTTTTTTACCTACGGGCTCATAGAACATTCTATTGCGAACACATTGACACAAAAATGAATGACGTACATAGAATAATAATGTCATGAGAGTGAAATAAGTATAAACTTTCAAAGCGCTGTGCGTCGTCCCGTCACCGATACCGGGTAACAATTTCACCACTTCCCACACTCTTGCGGGCGGGCCGCAATCATTATTCTACGCTTAAATTCATATCACCGTGTTGGGAATTTCATTGAGAGTCCATTGATACCAAAATTAACGCTGTAGGACAAGTGTGGAGGTGATAACAATCCCAAGAGTAAAAACATTTTGTTGCTGTTGGGCGCTCACGGCGAGTCATCTTCGTAGTTATTTATTTGGTGCTGGTATCCCTATACGTTTCGTGACTTTTTTTACTGATGTTCTTCTAGAGAATTTTATTGCGAACACGTTGGTACCAAAATGAAATACGTAGCTCGAGAACTAAGGTCAGGAGAGTAAAAAGAGTATACACATTTTTGTTTTTACGCTTACGCGGCAAAACGCCGGGAGCACATACGGTTTTTTTTTTACCTTCGCCGGGAGGCTGAAAGTGTTAAGAAGACTGACCAATGATGTGTATATCATCCAAAGACATTTTAGGTACAGTACTTTTCAAATTACCACTACTACAGTTTTCTCAATAAGAGAAGTTTTCTAATGTGTCATCACATGTATTTGCAGTCTCTAGTAAACATCCCCCATCTTGATAAGTGACACTTTTTTTTCCACAATGCTTAGGACATGGTTTTTAACAATACAAGAAGAAGAAGAAAAAATTTGAATTTTGTTTGTGGAAAGAGCTAATGCTTACCATAATTTATCCTATGTGCATGTCAAGTGGTAATATCTCAAATCAGCTTTACCAATATCTAGAACTGACCATTTTTCCTGACTCATATATTCAGTGTTTCTGAAATTTCCTTGATTTAGTTTTATTTATACTTTAGGCAATAGATTTGTTTAACCACAGGTGACCAGTAACCACAGCTGGCTGATAACTGATGACTTTACTCCCCTTGCTAATGATGACACACAAATTTTAATTGATATTGATTATTTTCTTACAGCCAATACATAATACCTTAAAATTCCACAAAGACAAGTTATACATAAACATGTACACAACGAGTATACATGAGAAAGTTTTAATATTACGTCAACTTGCATTTGTTGTTCTCCGGCTATGTTCTATATGCTTACAAGGAAGCATGGTGAGCATAGTTAACATTTCTTCATTATGCTTTTATTAAATCTTTGCAATCTCAAAAAAATATAAAAATGTAAATTTAACACTATCGCGCGCGCCACGCACGCACCACAGACTTTGACATCATGGGGCTAATGGTGCGGGCAAGTGTGCGGCGATGCCTAAATGTTTATACTCGTTTCAGTTTTCTCACCTTAATTCTTGTGCTACATCGTTCGTTTTGGTATCATTGTGTTCATAATTAAATTTCCTGCAGATGTATATGCATATAATGTCCAAAAAGATATTATATGTCGAGATTCCCCGCAGCAAAGCCTAAAGTTACCCGTGAACGAGCACCAATTTGCACACCACAACCTAATGTGTATACTTGTTCAGTTTGATAACATCAATTTTCATGTTACATCGCTCGTTTTGGTATCAAATTGTTCGCAATATAAAGGCGCGCATTTTAAAACTAGTCCCATAATAATAGTACAATAAATCGAATTTTAACAAATATTTTAAAATTTAAAATTTAGACCCAAAAACGTATATATAATCTTTCAAGAGTTCTGACATCAAGTTTCGTGTTACATTTTTCATTTTAGTATCAAATTGTGCGCATTCTAAAGGCGCTTATTTTGAAACTATCCCATGGTCAATCGGATAAAAAATTAATTTTATACAAATATTTTTGTAGTGGACGCGTGTCCTGTCCACGGCTAGGACTCGAGAGAAGAAAAATAGATGTGATCGGTGTCCAAAGCGAGCAATAGTGTTAAAACTCATTTGTCATCTAATCAAACCAATGTTGAAAAACACTGATGCTGAAATCATGACACCAGATCCAGGACATAATATTGGTGGACTGTGGTAGCTAATGAACTGTGATAACCTGATCCTCGGGTCGTCGTCGCCCCAAAATCAACACAACTGACAGTCAAGAAATATACTATACTGGTACTCTCATGACTATTAAAACAAGTTTCAAATAACAGTATTAACAATACAATCATTAGAAAAAGAAACATTCTTAACAATAATATCAGGAAATTGAAAGATAAACAACGCAAGACATTTGCATACATTTGCTTAAACGTACCTTTACCATGAAGATTGTAGCCCCGAAGTTCGCATATTGCCTTCCAGCCGTCCTCCTCATAAGCCATGTGCTGCAGGGAAACACGGCAACATGCACAAACTCAAAAAGACGCACAAACTTATTAAAATCAGCATGTGCAACGATGATACAAGTCCTCATGAAACAAGCTACATTCTTTTACAGAAGAACAAGAGCTTAAACTAAATGTTTGATAGTAAAATAGCTACTTTACAATGGGTCAATAACCCTTATATACATATATATATATATATATATGCACTTGATATCCTCTTGTAAAAATAGCAGCAGATCAACAGTGTGCTGAAGAATATTTTGTAGAGTTTAATTATGAAGGCTTTAAGTGAATGACTATTATTTATATGGTTAAAATTGCATTAATACATTTTAAATTTGAGTCCATATTGACTCATGATGACTGGAATATAGGCTTAAAGACATTAACTAAACACTTAGAAAATATTATATGAATTCATCAAAAATATATTGCAAAATGGTAATGAGTGCAATGCAAAGAATTTTAATAAAATTAAGAAATAGATTCAGTCACGTACGTCACGAAGCTAATTTAATTGAAGCTAACTTTTAACTACAAATTTTTATTGCAAATACAGGAAACAAAAATTAAAAGCTAAGGTAAGTAGAAAAATCAAATGATCACTATATATTTTTTCGTTCTAGATGGTAAAGTAGAAAAAAATCAAATGAGTTCCAGACACATTCTTGAACACTGAAAACAAACACAGGCTGCTGAGCATGTCACTCTTCCCACAATATTTCTTTAAGAAAATGTTAAAAGATTATCTACTCGTGGTGTTATACAAGTGACAAAAAACGTACATTAAAACCTAGCCATTCTCAACATTTAAATATATGTACAGTACAGATGTCCACATATTTAAAATCTGAGCAGTTTGTAAAATGATGTTCCTTAATGGTACACTTATCCAATTCCCTACGCTGATTGTCCAGCCACCCCGTGTCATCCCTCTTTCAACCACCTGTGTCATCCCTCTTTCAACCACCTGTGTCATCCCTCTTTCAACCACCCGTGTCATCCCTCCTCCAACCACCCGTGTCATCCCTCTTTCAACCACCTGTGTCATCCCTCTTTCAACCACCTGTGTCATCCCTCTTTCAACCACCCGTGTCATCCCTCCTCCAACCACCCGTGTCATCCCTCCTCCAACCACCCGTGTCATCCCTCCTCCAACCACCCGTGTCATCCCTCCTCCAACCACCCGTGTCATCCCTCCTCCAACCACCCGTGTCATCCCTCCTCCAACCACCAGTGTCATCCCTCCTCCAACCACCCGTGTCATCCCTCCTCCAACCACCCGTGTCATCCCTCCTCCAACCACCAGTGTCATCCCTCCTCCAACCACCCATGTCATCCCTCCTCCAACCACCAGTGTCATCCCTCCTCCAACCACCCGTGTCATCCCTCCTCCAACCACCAGTGTCATCCCTCCTCCAACCACCAGTGTCATCCCTCCTCCAACCACCCGTGTCATCCCTCCTCCAACCACCCGTGTCATCCCTCCTCCAACCACCCGTGTCATCCCTCCTCCAACCACCCGTGTCATCCCTCCTCCAACCACCCGTGTCATCCCTCCTCCAACCACCCGTGTCATCCCTCCTCCAACCACCCGTGTCATCCCTCCTCCAACCACCAGTGTCATCCCTCCTCCAACCACCAGTGTCATCCCTCCTCCAACCACCAGTGTCATCCCTCCTCCAACCACCAGTGTCATCCCTCCTCCAACCACCCGTGTCATCCCTCCTCCAACCACCAGTGTCATCCCTCCTCCAACCACCCGTGTCATCCCTCCTCCAACCACCAGTGTCATCCCTCCTCCAACCACCAGTGTCATCCCTCCTCCAACCACCCGTGTCATCCCTCCTCCAACCACCCGTGTCATCCCTCCTCCAACCACCCGTGTCATCCCTCCTCCAACCACCCGTGTCATCCCTCCTCCAACCACCCGTGTCATCCCTCCTCCAACCACCCGTGTCATCCCTCCTCCAACCACCAGTGTCATCCCTCCTCCAACCACCCATGTCATCCCTCCTCCAACCACCAGTGTCATCCCTCCTCCAACCACCCGTGTCATCCCTCCTCCAACCACCAGTGTCATCCCTCCTCCAACCACCAGTGTCATCCCTCCTCCAACCACCCGTGTCATCCCTCCTCCAACCACCAGTGTCATCCCTCCTCCAACCACCCGTGTCATCCCTCCTCCAACCACCAGTGTCATCCCTCCTCCAACCACCCGTGTCATCCCTCCTCCAACCACCCGTGTCATCCCTCCTCCAACCACCCGTGTCATCCCTCCTCCAACCACCCGTGTCATCCCTCCTCCAACCACCCGTGTCATCCCTCCTCCAACCACCAGTGTCATCCCTCCTCCAACCACCAGTGTCATCCCTCCTCCAACCACCAGTGTCAATCCTCTACACTTAGGTGTACATTCTCACTCTCACACACACTCACAATACAGATGGAAGACGTTGCACAAGGAACAGAACAATGCAAGAAGGATATGCAACTTTCCTATGCACAAGTGGCCAGAAAGAAATAACTGAAGAAGTGGTAAAGGAAGCCAGAAACTGCAGCAATTAGAAGAGCACAGACATTAGACTGGAAGTCAGAAAGGAAATGGCATCAAACCCAAAATGGGTGCAAAACAATTGATCGAAGTCCCTAATAATTTTTGATTGCAAAGAAAAGGAGATAACATCTAGGTTAGAAAGAGCCACAGAAGAATCAAAAGTAGTAGATCAAATTGTTGGGCTAGATAATGTCGGTAACTACTGGAGAAATAGCAGGTATGAAAATGGGAAAGATCAACCTTTGAGGATCACTCTAAACAGAGCTAAACTTCAATACAGGAAAAAGTATATTCTTCTTCCTATATTGTAGTAGATTCCTTCATTATAGGAAGAAGTACCAAGTAATGTTAAGACATTACAAAGTGATGAGAAGGAGAAATTATAGCCATTAACCACTGGACTGCACCAACCAAAAAAACTCGGTCGGTGGGAAACTGCACCAACCGAGAAAACTCTTTTTGGATTTTTTGTACCCATTCAAAATGTGTGCGCGGTTGGTTGTGTACGAAATGAACTCTTAGGACCTCCAGTGAGAGGCAGCCATCTTGGAAAAAATTCCCAGAATGCCCTAGGGCTGCTGGCTGCGTTAGTACTGAGTGAGCAACCATGGGTGACGCACGCACCTCTGGCTCATAAACACCTGTCCGACGCGGTGTTGAAAGATCGCGCTCTGTCGGTGAAATTCAAACCTTATTGTTTGAAGAACATAAGGGTCATGATATTGGTGAAGCTAGGCACAATAAGGACCTAACACAAAGGTCGGATGCAAGTGATACAGTACCTATGAGGACGATACAGCGAGCGTATCCAGTTGTAGCTCTGAGCGTCACCCTTGCAATCCTATGCTATCTACAATTTATTTAGATGATACATAGATGAAGTGTTTTCTGCGTTCAGTGATGATGCATCTGATACAAGTAGCATTGATGAACAGTGTTAGCAGCTTCCATGGTGGTGTTTTCCGTAGATATTTTCAAGAATAGCTGAATCTCTTCCAGATTGACTGGCACTCTTTGAGGCTGGTTGAATTTTTTCCAGAATGCCTGAATCTCTTTTAGATTGATGGACATTCTTCGAGGGTGGCTGAATCTCTTTCTGTGTGGGACCTTACAAAGCGATCTTTTCAAGAGCAAAAATTGTAAATGTGTGTGGAAGTGAGGAGTGTGAAGAACATATAGAATATTGTAAGGAACAAGGCTCAGAAGAAGCAGTTTATATGAAATGAATACATTTGTTTGCATACTGTATGCGAAAATTCCAAAGGAGCACTATAACACCAGGTGCAACTGTGGATAACTACTGAAATGTGAGAACCTGTTGCATACCGGTACCTGCCTATCTGTGAATGCTTATCTGTGAAACTATATATTGTGCAAAGTGTAATGAAATATGTGATATTTTCTTTTTACTATCTATAACCTTTATTCAGTCCACTGCTTCCCATTTTCTTTCACCAAGATGATGGCTCACCCTGTCATTTCAAATTGTCACAACAGACAGAAAATGACGTACTAAATAGTCTAAACCTAACCTACCGACCCACACATAGAAAACATGAATATTTGTGAGCTGCTATGATTTACTGTATAGTACTTCATATTTTGTCTGCTGGGAATTTTGACATCAAAATGTGATGTATTATTTGAGGACAGGTTGCATGCCTTCCCACCCCATGGAAGTGGGAAATAGGACTACTGTAATAATAATACAGTAATGTTTATAAAACAAACATAGGAACATGCCACAGTGATTAATTAGTAGTACTGTACATCAATTGCATATTATATAAAGCCACTAATTACGCACAGAGTTTCAGGCATAACGTACACACGAATGTAGAATATGCCGGTGTTGTGTGATGTTAGCTTTGTTACTGCATTAAGTGTACAACTGAATGGAGGGCAAAGTAAGAATATTTAAGAGAGGTGCAAACTTAGTGCATGAAATAAGCCACTGGAGTATGTCAGTGATAAGCAATTTATGCAAACAATTATTTTTTATTATATGTACAGTATAATCCAAGATTGTTAACAGTGAATGTGGACAATGGTAAAGTTATAGTACAGGAGAGAGATGGTAACTGTGTGAAATTAACATTTGAAAAAGTACTAGACGTGGCTGATGAGTCTTAACACAATACCAGGGACATGTGATCGACTACCGAGAAACTTGTGCAAGTGATGTTGAAAAGAGAAAACCAATTCATTCTTAGATAACATATCTTTTGCTTCCAAACTAACCAACGTACACAACCAGGCAAGCATTAGTGAACGAGAATGCACAATCAAATTACAAGAATGTAATGTATCTGAGAGAAAATCGGTACTGTAAGTGTCTGCAGAGTCCTGGAATGAGGTTCAATCCCATTGAATGAGAATGTTGCGAAACCATGAAAGTGTGACAAATGCTTCTCGAATCATAATACAAAGTAAACCATTTTTATTGGATCAGTGCAATTTCACACAGGATACTCAAATTCACCAGTCAAAGGTTTGCTATAAGTGTGCAAAAGCATGGAAACAATAATCCTGTATTCAGTTATTGAAAACCAATGATACTTTACAAACTGACAATTGCATTGCATTTATACATAATGAAAAGGGTTAAGTATTGTATTTATTCATTGCATTTTTCTCATATTCATTGGCAAGAAACAATTATAGTTTAGACTATAATTTAGGCACAGTTTTGTCACTGACCTATCATCTGAGCTATAATATATCCTATGATATTATGTAACCAGTATATCACTTCACACTTATTTCATTACAAATTCCACAAGACAAAAGCAAGCAGCCGATCCTTGCTTACCTAAGATTGTACGAGAAGACTTTAAAGTTTTCAGTGCACATTTCCAGAAAATATAAATAAAGCAGCAACAGAAATTCACATACAATATTAAGAACCCAAAATTGTAAGATCTCGTGAACAGGTCAGCTGAGTTTGTTCTCAACTCACAACTGGAAATCCTGGATACAAATCTTGGACAGGATAGAAATGGTTGGGCATGTTTCTTTTCACCTAATGCATATGTTCACCAATCAGTAAATAACTATCCAGGAGTTAGTCTTACTGTTTGATGTTGGGAACACATCGCCTATGCTCAACTGTATGATGCTGGGAACACGTCGCCCTATGCCCAACTGTATGATGCTGGGAACACGTCGCCCTATGCCCAACTGCCTGATGCTGGGAACACGTCGCCCTATGCCCAACTGTATGATGCTGGGAACACCTCGCCCTATGCTCAACTGTATGATGCTGGGAACACGTCGCCCTATGCCCAACTGACTGATGCTGGGAACACGTCGCCCTATGCCCAACTGCCTGATGCTGGGAACACGTCGCCCTATGCTCAACTGTATGATGCTGGGAACACGTCGCCCTATGCCCAACTGCCTGATGCTGGGAACACGTCGCCCTATGCCCAACTGCCTGATGCTGGGAACACGTCACCCTATGCTCAACTGCCTGATGCCAGCTACTCATCACCACCCTATGCCCAGTTGCCTAATGCAAGCTACTCATCACCACCCTATGCTCAGCTGCCTGACAAGGGGTACTCATCACACTATGCCCTGCTGCCTATGAGCACTCATCACACTATGCCCTGCTGACAGACACTAGAAATTTATCACCCTACACTCTTCTGTCCAACATCCTCTTGTTGTAGCTATATAAGAATTGCCACACGCACATTAGAAAGTCCACACTAATAAATGGAACTGCATGAATGTACACCTTGGCACACATACATGCACGCTATTTATAAAATGTCTAAAATACACTTTATATAATGTCCAATATTAAAATGAGGCCCATTCCTTTGTAACTCAGATACAATATCTAATTTAAACCACTATGGATTATTTAATCATTTAATCTATGCAATTAATGCATGCATTTACATAACTAGTTACAGTATATAGAATTACATGCACCAAATATAATTATTATATACTTGTTAGAAAATACTTCATAAAGTATACAGTTCATGAGCTAAAACATTTATAGTATTAAAAAACATCATGCAAGAGCTCAGTTGGGAAAGTACTTACCACAAATCCATAAAACTTGCCAACCATGACAACGGCCTCAATAACTGGTCCATATTGCGAGAAGAGATAGTATAAGTCATCTTTCGTTGCTGCTCCAGCGAGATTACCGCAAAATATCTTGAATGTCTTGTGCACTTCGCCCCCAGGCATTCTTGAAAATAATAAAATAAACAACCTTTTTTAAAGTACAGTAAAAGAATAAAAACTTTCACATCAGTAACATAATATGACCTTGGAGTGGATACGAGTACAACCTCCATAAAGGTAAAGTCACCAGCTGTTCACAGGAAGAAAAAAATCTAGCATCTACAGTGTCTGATAAAACTTAGCAACAAAAATATCACAAATTATTTAAATAATATGGGTTGAACTGATCACAAATACATTGATACAAGTCTATAAACTTGTCAAAATGTAAGTTACAGCCTTTTATTAGCATCATCTAAACTACAGTAATCTGAAATAGTTTTAACATAGCTGCATTGATACGAGTCATCAGTAGTGCTTGTGATGGTACAGTACATGGACAACAAAATTCATACAAACTTAAAATGTATCTGGATTAATACATTCATTGTACAGTACTATTTACATTATTTAAAATTTGCCCCGAGGGCGAGTTTATTGGGCAGCACCACTCGTCCCATGAGTGGACATACTGCCACAGCAGCATGTACAACACTCCCCAATAGGAAGAAAACCTGCTGGGTTGTTCATCCTGTCACTTGTACCCAGACACAGCTGGGACTTGCTTAATTGTCTCGAGTGAACAGCTCCTCATGCAAGAAGATTAACATCTGTCAACCCTTAAAATCTTACGTTATCTTGTGGGTACAAAATGGGGAAATCTTTTAAGAATAGTATCTATATTTGACAAATAGTGTTATCCTAACTCAAACAATGTGGGGTGTATTATTCTACGCATATTTCTAATGTCCCTCATGTGTTCACATTCTTTCAGGTAGTAGTCAAGGCGGTGTGTAGATGAGACAGTGGAGAGTTGACAGTGCCGTAGATTTAAATGATGTGGTGGAGGCAGACTCCATACACAGTTTCAAATGTAAATATGATAGAGCCCAATAGGCTCAGGAACCTGTACACCAGGTAACATAACAAAGATATATGTCAAAGAGAACTGGGAAGATGGGACACCACAAGCGTAGCTCTCATTCTGTAACTACACTTAAGTAATTATACTGAAGCCAGTTTGCTGACAGTTGAGAGGCAAGACCAAAGAGCCAAAGCTCAACCCCCACAAACACAACTAAGTGAGTACAACTAGGCGAGTATCTTCTGTCCCCAGTGAGGCCACTAGAGATATGCTATAGTGTCCCTCTGTTTACACACTATTAAGTGGAAAATCTGATTACTGAATGTTTTCTTAGCCAGCAACTTAGGCCCCATTGGGGACATGTGAAGCTGAGGATAATATATGACTGGGGGGGGGGGGGGGGCAACAATCATTGCTATTACAAAATTAAAATTTTCAATATGTAAATGTTACAAATGTCATGAATACGTCTGTTGATAGATTCAAGGTAGAACTTGAAAATTCTCTTGAAAAGATGCTAAATCAGATGGGGTTTTGTACAGTAAATAAGTTAGCTTATGTGCCTACAGTGTCAGTACCAAGAGCCTGGACAATCAGATAGGGTATGGTGAATATGCTGGTTTGAGTCTATCAGTACCAACAGTCTAGAACAGTGAGCTCTTGAACTAAATCATCTCTATATAATTTCATATAAATCTTTATATAGTAGATAACTAAACACCACAAAACTTTACAAAATTTCAAACAAAACATTAGTTTCAACTTGTAAACACAAGTTAAATTGATAAAGGAAATACCAGGACAAATGAAAGATGAACACTGATAATTCACCAAATGGTAACTGTGCATTGTGTAATTCAGCAAGTTATATCAGCCATGATAGGAGGCAACAACAGAGTATGCTGAATGAGCAAAATCTCTGATGCAAAAACAAACTCTTTCCCCCCCCCCTGCCCCTCTCTCTGAGCCACAAAGAACCCACAGGGCAACAGGGAACTCACTAAACATATCTGTTGTACTGTACACACATTAACATTAGGTACTAGTGTAAATATTCAGTAGAGAAAATAAAAATTATTATATATATATATATATATATATATATATATATATATATATATATATATATATATATGTCGTACCTAGTAGCCAGAACCCACTTCTCAGCCTACTATTCAAGGCCCGATTTGCCTAATAAGCCAAGTTTTCCTGAATTAATATATTTACTATAATTTTTTTCTTATGAAATGATAAAGCTACCCTTTTCACTATGTATGAGGTCAATTTTTTTTATTGGAGTTAAAATTAACGTAGATATATGACCGAACCTAACCAACCCTACCTAACCTAACCTAACCTATATATATAGGTAAGGTTAGGTTAGGTAGCCAAAAAAAGCTAGGTTAGGTTAGGTTAGGTAGGTTAGGTAGACGAAAAAACATTTATTCATGAAAACTTGGCTTATTAGGCAAATCGGGCCTTGAATAGTAGGCTGAGAAGTGCGTTCTGGCTATTAGGTACGACATATATATATATATATATATATATATATATATATGTCGTACCTAGTAGCCAGAACTCACTTCTGAGCCTACTATGCAAGGCCCGATTTGCCTAATAAGCCAAGTTTTCCTGAATTAATATATTTTCTCAATTTTTTTTCTTATGAAATGATAAAGCTACCCATTTCATTATGTATGATGTAAATTTATTTTTATTTGAGTTAAAATTAACGTAGATATATGACCAAACCTAACCAACCCTACCTAACCCAACCTAACCTATCTTTATAGGTTAGGTTTGGTTAGGTAGCCGAAAAAGTTAGGTTAGGTTAGGTTAGGTAGGTTAGGTAGGCCAAAAACAATTAATTCATGAAAACTTGGCCTATTAGGCAAATTGGGCCTTGCATAGTAGGCTGAGAAGTGCGTTCTGGCTACTAGGTACGACATATATATATATATATATATATATATATATATATATATATATATATATATATATATATATATATATATATATATGTCGTACCTAATAGCCAGAACGCACTTCTCAGCCTACTATGCAAGGCCTGATTTGCCTAATAAGCCAAGTTTTCATGAATTAATTGTTTTTCGACTACCTAACCTATCTAACCTAACCTAACCTAACTTTTTCGGCTACCTAACCAAACCTAACCTATAAAGATAGGTTAGGTTAGGTTAGGTAGGGTTGGTTAGGTTCGGTCATATATCTACGTTAATTTTAACTCCAATAAAAAAAAATTGACCTCATACATAGTGAAATGGGTAGCTTTATCATTTCATAAGAAAAAAATTATAGTAAATATATTAATTCATGAAAACTTGGCTTATTAGGCAAATCGGGCCTTGAATAGTAGGCTGAGAAGTGAGTTCTGGCTACTAGGTACGACATATATATATATATATATATATATATATATATATATATATATATATATATATATATATATATATATATATATATATATATATATATATATATATATATGTCGTACCTAGTAGCCAGAACTCACTTCTCAGCCTACTATGCAAGGCCCGATTTGCCTAATCAGCTAAGTTTTCATGAATTAATTGTTTTTCGACTATCTAACCTACCTAACCTAACCTAACTTTTTCGGCTACCTAACCCAACCTAACCTATAAAGATAGGTAAGGTTAGGTTAGGTAGGGTTGGTTAGGTTCGGTCATATATCTACGTTAATTTTAACTCCAATAAAAAAAAATTGACCTCATACATAATGAAATGGGTAGCTTTATCATTTCATAAGAAAAAAATTAGAGAAAATATATTAATTCAGGAAAACTTGGCTTATTAGGCAAATCGGGCCTTGAATAGTAGGCCGAGAAGTGCGTTCTGGCTACTAGGTACGACATATATATATATGTCGTACCTAGTAGCCAGAACTCACTTCTCAGCCTACTATTCAAGGCCCGATTTGCCTAATAAGCCAAGTTTTCCTGAATTAATATATTTTTTCTAATTTTTTTCTTATGAAATGATAAAGCTACCCATTTCATTATGTATGAGGTCAATTTTTTTTTATTGGAGTTAAAATTAACGTAGATATATGACCGAACCTAACCAACCCTACCTAACCTAACCTAACCTATCTTTATAGGTTAGGTTTGGTTAGGTAGCCGAAAAAGTTAGGTTAGGTTAGGTTAGGTAGGTTAGGTAGTCGAAAAACAATTAATTCATGAAAACTTGGCTTACTAGGCAAATTTGGCCTTGCATAGTAGGCTGAGAAGTGAGTTCTGGCTACTAGGTACGACATATATATATATATATATATATATATATATATATATATATATATATATAATATATATATATATATATATATATATATATATATATATATAATATATATATATATGTCGTACCTAATAGCCAGAACGTACTTATCAGCCTACTATTCAAGGCCCGATTTGCCTAATAAGCCAAGTTTTCATGAATTATTGTTTTTTCGACTACCTAACCTACCTAACCTAACCTAACCTAACTTTTTCTGCTACCTAACCGAACCTAACCTATGAAGATAGGTTAGGTTAGGTTAGGTAGGGTTGGTTAGGTTCGGTCATATATCTACGTTAATTTTAACTCCATTAAAAAAAAATTGACCTCATACATAATGAAATGGGTCGCTTTATCATTTCGTAAGAAAAAAACTAGAGAAAACATATTAATTCATGAAAACTTGGCTTATTAGGCAAATCGGGCCTTGCATTGTAGGCTGATAAGTGCGTTCTGGCTACTAGGTACGACATATATATATATATATATATATATATATATATATATATATATATAGATATATATATTATATATATATATATATATATATATATATATATATAGATATATATATTATATATATATATATATATATATATATATATATATATATATATATATATATATATATATATATATATATATATATATATATGTCGTACCTATTAGCCAGAACTCACTTCTGAGCCTACTATGCAAGGCCCGATTTGCCTAATAAGCCAAGTTTTCATGAATTAATTGTTTTTCGGCGACCTAACCTACCTAACCCAACCTAACCTAACTTTTTCGGCTACCTAACCTAACCTAACCTATAAAGATAGGTTAGGTTAGGTTAGGTAGGGTTGGTTAGGTTCGGTCATATATCTACGTTAATTTTAACTAAAACAAAAAAAAATTGACCTCATACATAATGAAACGGGTAGCTTTATCTTTTCATAAGAAAAAAAATAGAGAAAATATATTAATTCAGGAAAACTTGGCTTATTAGGCAAATTTGGCCTTGCATAGTAGGCTGACAATTGCGTTCTGGCTACTAGGTACGACATATATATATATATATATATATATATATATATAGATATGTCGTACCTAGTAGCCAGAACTCACTTCTCAGCCTACTATTCAAGGCCCGATTTGCCTAATAAGCCAAGTTTTCCTGAATTAATATATTTACTATAATTTTTTTCTTATGAAATGATAAAGCAACCCTTTTCTCTATGTATGAGGTCAATTTTTTTTTATTGCAGTTAAAATTAACGTAGATATATGACCGAACCTAACCAACCCTACCTAACCTAACCTAACCTATATTTATAGGTAAGGTTAGGTTAGGTAGCCAAAAAAAGCTAGGTTAGGTTAGGTTAGGTAGGTTAGGTAGACGAAAAAACATTAATTCATGAAAACTTGGCTTATTAGGCAAATCGGGCCTTGAATAGTAGGCTGAGAAGTGCGTTCTGGCTATTAGGTACGACAGATATATATATTATATATATATATATATATATATATATATATATATATATATATATATATATATATATATATATATATATATATATATATATATATATATGTCGAACCTAGTAGCCAGAACGCACTTGTCAGCCTACTATGCAAGGCCCGATTTGCCTAATAAGCGAAGTTTTCATGAATTAATTGTTTTTCGACTATCTAACCTACCTAACCTAACCTAACCTAACTTTTTTGGCTACCTAACCTAACCTAACCTATAAAGATAGGTTAGGTTAGGTTAGGTAGGGTTGGTTAGGTTCGGTCATATATCTACGTTAATTTTAACTCCAATAAAAAAAAATTGTCCTCATACATAATGAAATGGGTAGCTTTATCATTTCATAAGAAAAAAATTAGATAAAATATATTAATTCAGGAAAACTTGGCTTATTAGGCAAATCGGGCCTTGCATAGTAGGCTGAGAAGTGCGTTCTGGCTACTAGGTACGACATATATATATATATATATATATATATATATATATATATAATTAATTACACCTGATTAGTCTTTGTATAATAGGAGCTGCCTCGTATGGGCCAATGGGCCTTCTGCAGTTACCTTTATTCTTATGTTCTTATGTGCTTCGTCCCCCATTTATCCCTCTTGTTTTTACGTTTATCACCTGACCCCGTACGGGTATAAATCAACGAGTCCTGTAATTTCCTTTCACTTGAGAATGAACCATGGAGGTTCGAACAGTTGTGCAAATTGTATAAATAAGTGTAATACATTCAATAGTAATTCACTTTTTTCTTCACCTTGAAACAACAAAAATGAGTTTTGGAGAACTCCTCTTTCAGCTAAGCCCTGATGCTAGGAAAATAGTTAGAGGGATAGTAAATACTGAATATGCAGTCATATTCAATGAGACATGTTTAAAAGAAAACCTGCTGCCAGTATACACCAATTATTTTTATTTATATATACTTGATATATATATATATATATATATATATATATATATATATATATATATATATATATATATATATGTCGTACCTAGTAGCCAGAACGCACTTCTCAGCCTACTATGCAAGGCCCGATTTGCCTAATAAGCCAAGTTTTCATGAATTAATGTTTTTTCGTCTACCTAACCTACCTAACCTAACCTAACCTAGCTTTTTTTGGCTACCTAACCTAACCTTACCTATAAATATAGAGATAGGTTAGGTTAGGTAGGGTTGGTTAGGTTCGGTCATATATATACGTTAATTTTAACTCCAATAAAAAAAATTGACCTCATACATAATGAAACGGGTAGCTTTATCATTTCTTAAGAAAAAAATTAGAGAAAATATATTAATTCAGGAAAACTTGGCTTATTAGGCAAATTTGGCCTTGCATAGTAGGCTGAGAAGGGCGTTCTGGCTACTAGGTACGACATATATATATATATATATATATATATATATATATATATATATATATATATATATATATATATATATATATATATATATATATATATATATTATATATATATTTAAAATGTGTGTGTGTACATGGATGTATATTTATGTAAATGTGTATGTAACATTAATATGTGTAACTAGCTTCACAAGATCGTCAATTATTTAGCTAAACGAACTATGGGGGGTTCAGTTACAGAATTGATTATGTGCCCTGTAACCCTTTCCCACCACTGCCCACGGGATGGGTATGGGGGTGCATAAGAAAGAAAGAAATTGAATTGAAATCATTTGATGTATTTTTTAACCACAGGCATGCCATAGGCTATATTCAAAACCACATTGTTATTCCCCTAAGTTCAGTACCTACATTTTGCTGGTAGCTTCTAGATCCAGACCAGGGGCCAGACTCACGAAGCGGTTATGCAAGCACTTACGAATCTGTCCATCTTTTCTCAATCTTTGGTGGCTTTGATTACAATTATTAAACAGTTAATGAGCTCCGAAGCACCGGGAAGCTGTTTATAACAATAACAACAGTTGATTGGGAAGTTTACATGCTTGTAAACTGTTTAATAAATGTAACCTAAGCCGTCAAAGATTGAGGAAAGATGTACACGTTCCACTACACACAATAGCGTGATGCATCAATGAACAAATCCACAAGGGCCGTGATGAGGATTTTGACCATGTCATAGCTCAGTCGATTAAAGCAGCGTCTGGGATCATCTCGGACGTAGGTTCAAATCCTCGTCACGGCCCTTGTGGATTTGTTTTATGTACTCGTTCGTAAGTACTTGTGTAACTGCTTCGTGAATCTGGCCCCAGATTTATCTAGGCTTATAATTTTTGACATACAGTACCAGAAATAGATTCACTACAACAGTATTGAGGGCGATGACAGGCTCACTGTGAGTATTTTGATAGGCCCATGAGGAGTTCCACTAGGGACAAATCACCAGTTTCCAAGAACAGTATAAAATTATTGACATTTACAGAGGATCACAAAAAAAATTAGGTTAGTTTATGCTGTACATATTAGGTTGGATATTAGCATCAGGTATCATAATGATCAGTCTCTCTCTTTCCTTAGGAACCACCAAACTTTAACCCCTCAACTGCGCCAGCCAACAAATGTCGTTTTGAAAGTTGCCCTTTTTTTTTAATTAGGCTATATTTTAATATTTCTTATTGTTTTCATCACTCTTTGTGTTTTGAAATGAAAATAGTTTAGTTTGGAAACATTTTGACATTAACACTACCTGAACATTTATAAAAACAAAAATATGCCCTTAGCAATTGCACTTTGAAGTTTTTGCCAATAATAGGTGCACAGTGCAGGGGTTAATATCCGATACTACATTACTGAATGCGGAAGCAGCATGTCTCAATACTCGTTAAAGATTTACACATTTTTTATTGTTTGGTGACCACATTTTAGTTTCTATAATCTACACGCATCCAATGACTAGAATCCCGGGGAACCACTAACCGAAGGTCAGATATAAACAATTTTTTTTTTTTTTTTGAGATATATACAAGAGTTGTTACATTCTTGTACAGCCACTAGTACGCGTAGCGTTTCGGGCAGGTCCCTGGAATACGATCCCCACTGCGAAGAATCGTTGTTACAACCAAGTACCCATTTTACTGTTGCGTTAAACAGAGGCTACAGTTAGGGATTTGTGCCCAGTAAATCCTCCCCGGTCAGGATACGAACCCACGACAAAGCGCTAGCGGAATGCCAGGCGAGTGTCTTACCACTACACCATGGAGACTATGCCATACTACCATTCAAGGTAGTATGGCATGTTTGGCAAGTAGCGGTGATATTTTCAATTTGCTTCGGAGATGCCTGTACTTAATTTGGTGTCCAGAGATCACAAACAAGGTCAACAACACCACCAACCCCAAGACCTGGACGGAGACCGGGCTATGGAGACACTCATCCTTAGAGGCCCCCCTCAAGGTAACCTCACAGAAAGGTTGGGTTAGGTTTGTTTAAAGAGTAGCACTGACATAGATGGACAAAACTTTTGGCATGTATTAAACCCTATTCCCTTGGGGGTAAGGTCCATTGTGGTATGCTGACATAAGACAAAACCTTTCTTGGGGTGAAGTTATCATTACATGAAAGTTCCCTTAGGGCGAATCTGCCCTGAGGTGTGTACCCTGGGGTACACACAGTACCCTGGGGTACACACAGTACCCTGGGGTACACACAGTACCCTGGGGTACCCTGGCTGGCCTGGGGTGGAGCTCCCTTATGCTCAACACAGCCAGCATCTCAGAAAGTCTCCCAGATGACCCCAAGCCTCGACCGCCCCTCCTTGCAGCTATCCTCCCCACGAACCGGAGCACACGAGCACCCCCAGGGCTCTTAAGCCCCTCAATTACCTCAACCTCATCGATATTAGTGCCCCTCAAGGCCGACATTGACCCCAAACTGAGATGGGGAACCTGTTGACAGATCCTCTTAGCCTGGCAAGGCCTCCCCACTGTCTACTCCCCATCACTGTCTTCCCCTTCCCCATAACCCACCCACTTCCCCAAACGCCACGCTCTCCTCACTTACTTTCGTCCCTTGCCGGAGTAAACTGTGTAATCCATTGATCCATTCAGTAGTAAATTCAAAAAAAATAGGAAATGGCTAGTCAGGATCTTCCTAACATTTCCACAATCAGTACCAGCTACATCGTTAGGGAGGGAGCCCTCGGCTAAGGCTTTCCTCGCGCGCTCTCTCCTTCTCTCTCCCTCACCTGCAGTGCAGCTTAAACTGTCATTCTAAAGAGCAGACAATTTTTCCTGCTTTATTTGTACTAATACAAACCTTAGCGGGCGTGGTTATGCGGTGTAGCGGGTATTGCTTATATGCCAGACGCCTTACATGCGGGACAAATACAAGTTGTATAATACAGCGACATATTGGGCGCATACAACACCGTTGTATTGCTCCGGGTGTATACACACGTCAACTTCGACCTCAAATTCAGGCCTTATTAACACTCTTTAGTTATATTACAGGCTGAAAATTAAATTATCCATTGTAGGTAATATTTGGAAGCTCTTACTAGCAATAACAATAATACCCAATTCATTACATTAATTTAAGGAAGGTTATCTAGTATTGATCAAACTACAGACGGCTGAGTACTGCATCATTCCACCGAACACCAAACCATCATTCACCTTTGCCAGTGTGGGTTAAAATAACCTAATATTAAGTGAATGATAAACGCCGCCGTCGCTGGCAACTGTCGGCCGAACCACAGAGA
This sequence comes from Procambarus clarkii, assembly GCF_040958095.1. Classification (NCBI taxonomy): domain Eukaryota; kingdom Metazoa; phylum Arthropoda; class Malacostraca; order Decapoda; family Cambaridae; genus Procambarus; species Procambarus clarkii. The sequence continues at coordinate 3,389,098 of NC_091241.1, read as the reverse complement.
CGTGTCTGATGGCGTCACAGGCGCGTGTTGTAGTGCATCATGCTGTGCTCGGCTCTATCCTGCTACCGCTACGCTCTATCCTGCCCTTATCAGGTTGTGTCCTGATGCCACCAGGCTCTGTCCTGCTGCCACCAGGCTCTGTCCTGCTGCCACCAGGCTCTGTCCTGCTGCTACCAGGCTCTGTCCTGCTGCTACCAGGCTCTGTCCTGCTGCCACCAGGCTCTGTCCTGCTGCCACCAGGCTCTGTCCTGCTGCCACCAGGCTCTGTCCTGCTGCCACCAGGCTCTGTCCTGCTGCCACCAGGCTCTGTCCTGCTGTCACCAGGCTCTGTCCTGCTGTCACCAGGCTCTGTCCTGCTGCTACCAGGCTCTGTCCTGCTGCCACCAGGCTCTGTCCTGCTGCCACCAGGCTCTGTCCTGCTGCCACCAGGCTCTGTCCTGCTGCTACCAGGCTCTGTCCTGCTGCCACCAGGCTCTGTCTTGCTGTCACCAGGCTCTGTCCTGCTGTCACCAGGCTCTGTCCTGCTGCTACCAGGCTCTGTCCTGCTGCCACCAGGCTCTGTCCTGCTGCCACCAGGCTCTGTCCTGCTGCCACCAGGCTCTGTCCTGCTGCCACCAGGTTCTGTCCTGCTGCCACCAGGCTCTGTCCTGCTGCCACCAGGCTCTGTCCTGCTGCCACCAGGCTCTGTCTTGCTGTCACCAGGCTCTGTCCTGCTGCTACCAGGCTCTGTCCTGCTGCCACCAGGTTCTGTCCTGCTGCCACCAGGCTCTGTCCTGCTGCCACCAGGCTCTGTCCTGCTGCCACCAGGCTCTGTCTTGCTGTCACCAGGCTCTGTCCTGCTGCTACCAGGCTCTGTCCTGCTGCCACCAGGCTCTGTCCTGCTGCTACCAGGCTCTGTCCTGGTGCCACCAGGCTCTGTCCTGCTGCCACCAGGCTCTGTCCTGCTGCCACCAGGCTCTGTCCTGCTGCCACCAGGCTCTGTCCTGCTGCCACCAGGCTCTGTCCTGCTGTCACCAGGCTCTGTCCTGCTGCCACCAGGCTCTGTCCTGGTGCCACCAGGCTCTGTCCTGCTGCCACCAGGCTCTGTCCTGCTGCCACCAGGCTCTGTCCTGCTGCCACCAGGCTCTGTCCTACTGCCACCAGGCTCTGTCCTACTGCCACCAGGCTCTGTCCTGCCACCAGGCTCTGTCCTGCTTCGACCAGGCTCTGTCCTGCTGCCACCAGGCTCTATCCTGCTGCCACCAGGCTCTGTCCTGCTGCCACCAGGCTCTGTCCTACTGCCACCAGGCTCTGTCCTGCTGCCATCAAGTTCTATCCTGATGCCACCAGGTTCTATCCTCCTGATACTAAGCTTTATCCTGCTGCCAATAGGCTCTATCCAGCTACCACGAGTCTATCCTGCTGCCACGAGTCTCTATCTTGTTACCTCAAGGTTCTGTTCTGTGGCCACCAGGCTCTATCCTGCTGCACAAGGCCCTATCCTGCTACCCAAGACTATCCTGTTACCACAATGTTATATCCTGCTGCCGTGAGGCTCTCTCCTGCTGCACAAGACTATAATGCTTCACAAAGCTCTGTCCTGCTAACTTAAGGTAACCTTTACCTCAGTCATAGCCTAACCTAACCTTTACCTCAGTCATAGCCTAACCTAACCTTTACCTCAGTCACGACCTAACCTAATCTTTACCTCAGTCATAGCCTAACCTAACCTTTACCTCAGTCATAGCCTAACCTAACCTTTACCTCAGTCATAGCCTAACCTAACCTTTACCTCAGTCACGACCTAACCTAACCTTTACCTCAGTCACAGCCTAACCTAACCTTTACCTCAGTCACAGCCTAACCTAACCTTTACCTCAGTCACGACCTAACCTAACCTTTACCTCAGTCACAGCCTAACCTAACCTTTACCTCAGTCACAGCCTAACCTTCACCTCAGTCACAGCCTAACCTAACCTTTACCTCAGTCATAGCCTAACCTAACCTTTACCTCAGTCACAGCCTAACCTAACCTTTACCTCAGTCACAGCCTAACCTAACCTTTACCTCAGTCATAGCCTAACCTAACCTTTACCTCAGTCACAGCCTAACCTAACCTTTACCTCAGTCACAGCCTAACCTAACCTTTACCTCAGTCACAGCCTAACCTTTACCTCAGTCACAGCCTAACATAATTTTGATCTCTATTTAATTCACAATTAATTCACCGAGAGCCGGTCGGCCGAGCAGACAGCACGCTGGACTTGTGATCCTGTGGTCCTGGGTTCGATCCCAGGCGCCGGCGAGAAACAATGGGCTGAGTTTCTTTCACCCTATGCCCCTATTACCTAGCAGTAAAATAGAATAAATGAGTTATTATTATTTAATCTATCCCCCAAGCTAAGTCACACAATCTTAAGTTTGAAAATTAAAGTTTAAATGGTGTGAAAAAGTGCTGCTGCACTTATCTATAAATCAATGGACTCGGAAAATTGTCAAGGGAGTTGGTTATTGCCATACATGACGTCAGGTTTGGTAAACTGTTTACTTTCCAATCTGGGCCCTCATATGGTGGTGGGGGAGGGGGCGGGGTTCCTCGTAGAGTGAGGGGCGGGGTACCTCGTAATGTGGGGGGCGGGGCACCTCGTAGTGTGGGGGACGGAGTACCTTGTAGTGTGTGGGTGGAGTACCATTAGATGGGTGTGAAGGGTCTCTGAGCGCAATGGAGGGAATCCTTATATATGGTGATGTGGTGTAATTCAAGTCTCCAGTAATTTAGTTTGCTGCGAAACTACAGAGTGGTATGCAATAATCAATTACGGAATAAATATCAACATTTTGCAACATTTTAGTAATACTGATAGTCTTTAAGCAAAGTCTATAATCAAAATAGAAAATGTTTTAGATGTGGTTACTTGTATATAAGTCACCAGATGCAAATTCTGAGCAATTTAAAGATTACTACTGAAAATAGAACCCTGCTTGGAAACCCTCACAAACCCAACCGCAAACATTATCACCCTTGGCAATTTAAACTTACGGCGCCTACATTGTTAAAAATGTGGCAGATATAGTTAGTGTATATATAAGATAATCCCGGGAAGCAGTCTAAATGAACAGTCATACTCAAATGACCTCTTTTATAAGAGGTGTGTGAAGGATTTGAGCCACTCCAAGCATTTCTCCTATTACCATAAGTAAAATGTTGATGTTTTGACTCACACACATGTAGTGTTGCATGGTTTGGCTTCCCTCATACATTATACCTCTCCTTGCCACTTCTGCCTGTGCCTGAATATTTCTGATTTGGCTTCTTATTTGTCTTATTGTTAAAACACATTCCATGTCAACTTGTGGTTTTGATGTGGCACGTTTAGCCAGGTCATCCGCCACCTCGTTGAGCACTATTCCAACATGAGATGGAATCCACATGAATTTAGTAATAATAATAATAATAATAATAATAATAATTTATTCACAAGAAGGTACAATGGGTTGGTGAGATTACATAAGGCCTGTACATTCTTACAAAGCCACTAACACGGCCTGTACATTCTTACAAAGCCACTAACACGCATAGCGTTTCGGGCAGGCATGTCACTTTGTAACTTCATCTGTATCTCACTTTATCATTTTCTTACAATCCTCAACTATGGACATGAAGATTGGATTTCGACAGCTTAATGGATCAACTGGAAATATAATATTGTTCTCTCTCTATAGCCGAAGAGAGCAAATAAACTAATTACTCGAGCTCCTCACTCTATCGACAAGGAAGAAAGTGTAGAGAAATAGAAGCAATCGAATTAAAGTTACAAGAACCATATAAAATCGAGGAGAGACACAGAGCAAAAGACCTTTCGGAAGGAACCCGAAATACTTCCTTGCACAGTCTAGACAAAAACTGCATCTAGTACTAGGCTCTGCGCAAGGGAGATGGAACTTTCACCGATGACAACAAAGAAATGAGTGATATATTATTATTATTACTGATGTTAAACAGATGTTGAATTGTTTCATTCTGTGCCTTTACAGTGTTTAAATATGTCATCAAATGTGGCACAAAAATAAGACAAATTGTGACGTGGGTGTGAGGGTGTCGCCAGCTGGTGGCGGACGAACTCATTATATGATTGGTGTGTGTGTACTTCCCTACATGTACTCGCCTTAATGTGCTTGCAAGGACGAGCTCAAGGGTCCTGGCTCCGCCTTCCGAACGGCATTCAAGTGCAAGTTCAAGTATGTTTATTGAGATAAGCAAGAACTACATCTCAAAGGGATAGAGTAGCTTAGGCTATTTCTACCCCCCCCCCTCCCGAACGGCGTTAATACAATGTATCAGTTCCACGTTTCATCATACTTACATTTAAAAATATAGATCGAGTAATTATACAATGACTTGTATAATTACATTCAAACTTATTCAATCATTTGCATAATTATATAATTTCGCATAATACATTCAAATGAAAAAGTCTTCCTGACATCTCGACTGTAATTCATTTAATAATAATAATATATCATGTTTCCATCTATGCCCACAATTCAGTCCCTGAGCCCATTATGTGCCTCTGTAACCCTTTCCACTACCGCCCACAAGATGGGTATGGGGTGCATAATAAATGAACTAAACTAACTAAACATCTATGCCCTCCCCCCCCCACCCCTTTGTTGTTCTGCTGTTCCTGGCTTTGAATAATGCTGCTTTGTCTACTCTGTAAATTTATTTTAGATCTTATATGTCGTTATCATGCTCCCCTTTACCTCCTCTCCTCCAGTGTGTGGAGCCTAGTTTATTAATCAGTCTCCCTCGTAACTCAAACTCTTCAGCTCAGGAACCAGACTCCTTGCATAACTTTGGAGCTTTTCTAATTTTAACTAATTTTCAAGTGAGGGGTTCCGTGCCAAGGAGGCATATTTAAAGTAGGTCTTATCTGTGATATATATTTGTGCAGAATAACTGCTGTGAAAAATGAAAGGTTAACCGCTATCCCTTGTTGCATTATATATATATATATATATATATATATATATATATATATATATATATATATATATATATATATATATATATATATATATATATATATATATATATATATGTAGTACTTATTATTTCAATAAGTACTGTAGTGTTTTATTAAAAAACAGTTCTGATTACTTTTGTATATGTTATTTTCTGGATAATGTCATTACAATTTATATAACTACTGGCCTTTAGGTATTCCGGGGGGAAATTTATGCACTATGCATAACATAACTATGATAAATATTGTGTGAATTATTTCAGTACCTATTACAGTAATATTTTATTAAAAGCTATCGTCATTTTTGGCTGCTTCTATGTATGCTATTATTTTCTAGACAAATGAATTAAAACCTGTATAAGTATAGGAATATGGCGTTAATATATTTCTCTGCAAAACTATGCCCAATAAAACTTATAATGAATCATTACATATTATTATGATACGAAGTGTGTACATGTATGTGTTGAGCCTGAGAACAACCGTGGACATCTTCAAGAAGAAACTAGATTGTTTCCTTCAAGAAGTGCCGGACCAACCGGGCTGTGGTGGGTATGTGGGCCTGCGGGCCGCTCCAAGCAACAGCCTGGTGGACTAAACTCTCACAAGTCAAGCCTGGCCTCGGGCCGGGCTTGGGGAGTAGAAGAACTCCCAGAACCCCATCAACCAGGAGCGAGGGAAGAGCCACACTGCCCAGAGCGTGGGGACCCATGTACCTGTTGTGGCCCACTGTGCAGTCACTTAGCTCCCGCATTGTAGCTAAAAGTTAATGTAATTATCATATAACAATGAGTCAATAACATTTTATATAGGGTGTTTTTATTACATAAAGCTATCCGTAAGAATAAATATATTATTAATAATGTAGGTAAGCACAGTCTTATTTTATAGGATATAAGCAAAGGTGTATCCGGATTATTTTAAGGGTATAACCAAGAGGTGTATCCGGATTATTTTAAGGGTATAACCGAGAGGTGTATCCGGATTCTCGGTTTATATACAGTGACGAGGTATTTTACTCCTATGTCTAGAACTAAAGTATTGTGGTGGCCGCCTTAATAGCCTTACAGTGATTGATACGCCATAAGCCAATCCCAAATCTATATTTAACCCATAAACATGAGGCTCTGTAGCCTCATCCAGAGAGCGGTATTTACCCGGTGATAACCTCCGATTTAACGGTCGCTGACCTCGTTGGGTCAGATAATGGGTTTATATAAGACTGCTAATTGATATTGGTATTCACTGAGAGGCATTCCTTGAGGACGCCACCTCATCGCTCCTACCATACTGGAGCAACTGGTCTCTAAAGCTGTCACAAATGAACAATAATTTTCTGTTTGTTACAAACAATAATTTTCTGTTTGTTACAACCAGGCAAACAATTTATATTTTCTATTAGGCCACATTCGGCAAAGAATGCGAACGTCAGTATAGGTCAGTTCAAGTATGTTTACTGAGACAAGAAAGAAATACATTTCAAAGGGATAGAGTAGCTTAGGCTATTTCTACCCTCCTAGGTCAGTTATGAGGCAACATGTACATCACGGGCCGTAGGGACTGTGCTGATAGGTCAGCCTCGCCCTCCCCAGTTATCGTGTTATTAGAATGACGTATCAAATTCCCCGAACTGACCCAAGCCGACTACCCACGCATAGTGCATCATGTTTTGTCCGCTGGAGGAGTTTGACATGAAATTGCGATTCGACAAGTAGTTATAAATACTCCCCGTCCGTAATAGATGGCGTGGTTGTGCACCGGGGTGAAAAACTCGCTCCCTGTGAGATACGATTATTGCAACCTGTTACGCCAAAATGATAGTACTTGTAGCAAGTATTGGGTCCCGGTAGTACAGTCGGCTTCGTTCTCCACTCACAATCGAGAATTTCCGGTTCGAATCCAAAGCGGAACGGAAATGGTTGGGCGCGTTTCGTATCACCTCATGCCCCTGTCCACCTAGCAGTAAATAGGTATCCAGGAGCTAGCTTGTGGGGTTGCATCCTGGGACGGGTCAGTTATTCGACCCTAGGGGGAGGGGACTCGATATAAATCTAACGTGTACTGTATGTATGAATTGGCTGCCTAGTTGTTGGTGAAACGTACATAAATGGACTGTTGCACGCAGAGGGAAGGGAACTATCAGGAGAAAGCGTCACGTCATTACTACTATATAGAATAAGGATTTGGGATGGGAAGGGGGGGGAAGAAATGGTACCCAACCACTTGGAGGTCGGGGATTGAACGCAGACCTGCTTGTTTCTCAGACCTGTTTCTCCCTGTGAAGATTATTAAACAATGGTGATTATAAGGGCGCGGAAGTTCAGCCTGGCCAGGGCCGCCAGCAGCCCTTGGGCCCGCCCCGGCAGCACCCAGTCTTTAATTTGGCACCTTTGTGGCACCTTGGTATAAGCCTAACATTTATATTTATACACTGGCTGCCTGTCCCCCTACACAATGATTTATTATTACCTATTATTTTATCATTTAATTTAAATATTAAATAAAATAATTTATTTAATTATTATGGTAAGTACTTAATAATTTAATAATAAGTAGTAAGTACATAAAAATAATTAAAAAGTACAGTTTAGTCATAGGATATTCCTAGATTGGAATTCACTACCAAATTTCAATATATCCAAGTATTTTTAGTGTGAAATGCTCTTATTATATGTATAAATTATTGTTTTAATAATATTATGCTTAACCACTTGGGTTGGACGGTAGAGCGACGGTCTCGTTTCCTACAGGTCCGCGTTCAATCCCCGACCGCCCAAGAGGTTGGGCACCATTTCTTTCCCCCGTTCCATCCCAAATCCGTATCCTGATCCCTTCTATATAGTCGTAATGGCTTGGCGCTTTCACTTGATAGTTCCCTGATCCCTGCTATATAGTTGTAATGGCTTGGCGCTTTCACTTGATAGTTCCCACACCCCCCTGAATAATATTACGAGAGCAGTATTTACGGGCTATTCATGCCCGTGCAACCTCTTGGGTGGCTTAATCTTCATCAATCGAGAGCAGTACGTCCTAACCAGACGTGATATGATGATATCCTGAACAGTTGATAAATAAAAGTAATTGCGGAACTCCAGTTATCTAATACTTATCATAAATGGTATAAAACCTTATCATAAGCCAAGGGATTTGTAGATCAGTGTTTAAAGGGAATTTGGAAGTAATAATAACACAGCTGATGCCATCTGTCGGCAGAAGAGAACACTATCAACTGGCTGGTCAATAGTAGCCATAAGATACAGCTTACGCCATCTGTTGACATCAAATTACACTTATAACAAATTACCCCACAAAATACAACTAACGCCATCTGTTGCTTTTCCAACGCACTATAAATAGCCAAACAGCAACCCATAAGGCGGGTTGTTGCGCTCGGGTAGGAGGTTCCAAGCTCCGCCCACAAGATGGTATGGGGTGCATAATAAATGACATATCATTGGTAGATATTCTTTGTTGACATTCACACAACAGCCAATCACAGGAAGGAATCAGCTATAGGTGCCATCCACTTAGTAAATCATCTTAGTTCAGCCACCTAGTCCTGCTTATGGAATTCTGCTTTAACTTTAATTTACCCAAAAAAGTGAAGTGTTAATTATTTAAAGTGTTAATAAAGTGATAATTAAATATTGCAGGATATAACAGATGTTATATAAAAATGGGCTGGCTACCTAACTTGAGACGTTATTATTGGGGGTTGTCTTGACACAAATAATGATACACTGCTCTGCCCTCTTATTCGAGTAAATTATTCAGTTAAATGGAGATTTCTGTCAGGTGCAAAACAGAAATTGTTGTTCTTTTTCACAACAACCTTGTTGTTGTGCACAAGGACCTATTTCTTAGTTTAAATTTTATTCATAAAAAGAGTGTTGGTATTCCCCGCAACAGCCAATCACCCGAAGGAATTTCTGGAAGCTCGGCCTCCTTATGGACTCAACACATCGATCTAGCTCATGGCTCTATGTTTCATCTTTTGTAATATACAAACTTGACTTTTTACGATTACTGTTATAATTAATAATATGAGAGTGTTCAGTTCATCTTTTCGTAACATTACGTTGTCTGCGTGAGAGAGAGAGAGAGAGATACATTAGTGAAGTGACATATTCCATCCATCTTCTCTGACACGGGACATTATTGGAACCGCCCGCCTGGCAACACTTCCCGCAGGGAAAACTCTCTTGAATCATTAAGGTGCTGGGGGAGGTGTGAACCTTAATTGATCTTGCTTTGCTTCAGGTTAATTATAATGTCTTGCCTCATTGTTCTCGTATTGATAATTAGTATTTTTATCACCGTGTTCGTTTCCACCATGTTAATAGTGTATTATTCCCTTTCCGTTCGTGTTAATGACTGGAATACATACTGTAGGTTGTCGCAAATTGTCTGTTATTTTATGTTATTATAGTGTTCTGTTTTATTCTTTTCTACACTCCACCGTTTTAATTTTTTTGTTATTTTATTTATATTTTTACCTTCAGAATGTATAACTATACAACCTTTCGTTTTCTTGTTAAATGCAATGTTTCTCTTTATTATTGTTTTTTTTCTTTCCCATGTTATTCTACTTTCCCATTTTCACCTCTGTGTTTAATTTAAAACGTTTTCTTCTGTATTATTGTTTTCGTTATTATATATTGTAGCGTTTTCTTTAAGATATTTTAAAGTTTAATTTTCTACATTATCAAAATACAGTTCCTGATTAACAACCCTACAGATGTTTCTGGATGTAATGCACGAGTGCACTCAAGCACACGTCTCTACTCTCTTGCATTGGTCGGTACAGCGACGGCTTTGTGTCTTGCAGAGTCGGCGTTCGATTCCCGAAGGTCCAAGAGGTTGGATACAGTATTCCAACTGCTTATCCACATACACCTTTCCAGCGCAGCACGACTGATGTCCTGGTGAGTCTGGTGTTGACAACGGCTTTAACAGGCCGAAACGTTCATCTCTCTTCCCCATTTCTTTGTGTTTTTTTCCGCATATATATATATATATATATATATATATATATATATATATATATATATATATATATATATATATATATATATATATATATATATACATATATATATATATATATATATATATATATATATATATATATATATATATATATATATATATATATATATATGTATATATATATATGTGTGTATATCACGAAAATAAACACGTGATTAAGAATGTGACAATGTCAGACCACGGACGAAAAATGAAACAGGAAATTTCCTTAAGTACTTTCGTATATTAAATACATCTTCAGAAGGACCTTCTGAAGATGTATTTAATATACGAAAGTACTTAAGGAAATTTCCTGTTTCATTTTTCCTCCGTGGTCTGACATTGTCATATATATATATATATATATATATATATATATATATATATATATATATATATATATATATATATATATATATAAAGGAATATACTTTCTAAGCACTCTGGTAAGGAACCCCGCAAGGCACCGGCTCAGAAAATATATGACCTTCAACGGTAAAATTACTCTCTCTCGTACTAGAGAGAGAGAGAGATACACCTTACTCTCTTACTAGAGTTCGGTCGGATCGGTAGTCGATCAGACGAGTTGCGTCTGCAAACTCTTTGAACGTCTGGTCGATGTCCGCCTGATGTGGTTCTTAGACCACCATCACCACCTCTCTCCTTCTCAATTTGGTTTCCGCAAGTGCCACAGCACAACTGATGTCCTGGTGAACTTGGAGGTCTATATTCGTACTGCTTTTGCTGCGAAGACCTCCGTTGTTGCCGTCCTTTTTGACCTGGAAAAGGCTTATGACACCACCTCTATATTCAGTCCCAAGTTCGTTCTTTTGTTCTTCGTGGTAAGCTCCCTCTCTTCCTTCAAAGTTTCCTCTCTCATCGTTCCTTTCGAGTCAGGCTCGGTACGGCTCTCTGCCTCTTTTCGGCAATACGAAAGTGTCCCTCTACCCTTCGCCGTCTTGACGCTCTGCTCCATATTGGGTTACGTCTCAGCTCTGGTGACTTTCGTTCGACTCCTGCCCTCAGTCTGTATGTTGAAACTGGCGTCCTGTCTCTCACGGACCGCCGTGTTCGCTACTGTCTTCGCTACTTTGCGCGGTGCTTACAACATGTTGTTGTTGTTTAAGATTCGCTACTCAGAACGATAAGTTCCAGTAGCACGGGCTATGGTGAGCCCGTAAGTGGAGGCTCTTTGGAGCCATTATCTGTATCAGTGGCTGATATTAGAGATGTGGCGATGGATGGGGGTCTCCATGATGGTTTTCAGCCTGGAGGGCTGGCTATACCAGTTATGGAGCTGGTGGGTGCTTACAACACCCTCACTCTCGCTTATATCGTGCCTTGACCTGTACACCTCCTGTTGTTCCTATTCCCCTTCACCACCTACCTCTTACTCTACGGTTATCTCGCTTACAAGATGCTCTTTCGGTTCCTGTTACTAATATTTCTCCTCGTGTCGTTCCTTCTTTGCCTCCGTGAAGGGTCCCCTTTCCTAAATTTTGTAAATCCCTGACCCACATCACTAAAGCTTTTACCCCTTCTACGGTTTTGAAATGACTTTTCCTTGAACACTTTTCTTTCCACTCCCGCTCCGTTTCCGTCTTCACTGATGGGTCTAAGTCTGCAGACGGTGTGGGCTACTCTGTTGTTTTTCCTGACCGCACTTATATGTGTCGCCTGCCGTCGGAGACTAGCATCTTCACGGCAGAACTTTATACTATTCTCTATGCTCTTCGTCTCCTGCTTTCTCGTTTTCAATCCTCCTTTGTAGTTGACTCTGGTAGTGCCCTCATGGCTCTGGAGTCCTTTAATGCAGTCCATCTGGTGGTCGTCGAGATTCAACATTGGCTGTTTCTTATCTCCAGCAGATTTAAGACTGGAGTTTTGCTGGGTTCCCAGCCATATTGGCGTCTCTTTAAATGAGTGTGCGGACGCTGCCGCTAGGGAAGCTATCCGCTCTTGTCTCATCTGCCGTAGAGGTATTCCTTATTTCGACTTTTACCCAGTTATTCATTCCTCCATCCTTGCCCGTTGGCAAGGTTTTTGGTCTTCTGGTATTGGTAACAAACTGCGTACTCTTAAAAGTAGTGTGCATTCATGGCCTTCCTCCTACCACCGTAACCGGCGGTGGGAAACTGCTCTGGTAAGGTTGCGTATTGGACATACACGCTTAACTCACGGACACTAAATGGAGCGCCGCCCTGCTCCTTATTGTCTTAACTGCATTGTCCCTCTTACAGTCGTGTATATCCTTGTTGAATGTCCTGACTTCCAGGACGAGCGTGTGTCTTCCAACCGTCCCTCGCGGTCGCTTGTCCCTCGAAAGAATTCTTGGTGAATCGGACACATTTGATGTCGTTCGCCTTATGCGTTTCTGTTCTCGTGTTGTCATCCTTAGTAATATTTAGCGCCCTGTGATTATCCCGCACATTTGATGGTGCTACATATCTTTCCCGGCTTGGTGCCTTCTTTGATAATTACATTACATTCCTCCTCCCTCTCCCCCTCCCTCTCTCCCACTCCCTCTCCCCCTCCCTCTCTGTCTCTCTCCCCTCCCTCTCTCCCACTCTCCCCCTCCCCTCCCCCCTAACAAAACACCTGGCAGCTGTGATAACGGAAGAAAATAACCCAATAACGAACGAGCGGTGGTCGGATAACGAGGTTTGTGGATGTGTCCAACGGCCGCTGCTTACTTCCTATAAACGGATTTCTGGTGATGGTGCACACACAAATTGAATTGTCCGGCCTCACATCGGCTGGCCGGTTGCAATGAGACTTGGTACAACATATCAAACCATCTGGTGCTGTTATCCGGACTGCCGGTAGAGCTATAGGGCCTGGAACAAACATTCCGGATCATCAGAATGAACTGTTATCCGGCAGACCGATGGGCCTCATCATATTGGACCATCACTAGTCGTTATCCGGCCGGTTGTTGGTGCTTGAGACCGGAGCCCTCATACCGGACCATAACGGACCATACCGGACTGTTGTGAAGAACATCCCAACACACACACACGGGTTCGATTCCCGGACTAGAAAGAAACAAATGGGCAACGTCTCTTTCACCCTGAATGAGCCTGTTACCAAGCAGTAAATAGGTACCTGGGAGTTAGACAGCTGCTACGGGCTGTTTCCTGTGTGTGGGGGGGGGGTGAATATAGACAAAGTAGCCACATCGTTGTTTGTACGCTGTGCTAACGTCAGAACGTTAGTACAACATCGTGGCGACGTTGTGGGTGCTGGGATGTCCCAGTATATCATGGGCTATACTGGGGTAGGAGAGTGGATATACTCTCTTCCCTTCCCTCCTGTACCCCAAGCTCGAATATGGTGCTCTAATCCCATTTATAACAACGGTCGTTAGTGATACATATTGCTGACACGTTGTGTTCTAAACCCATTCTCTCTCTCTCTCTCTCTCTCTCTCTCTCTGTCTCTCTCTCTCTCTCTCTCTCTCTCTCTCTCTCTCTCTCTCTCTCTCTCTCTCTCTCTCTCTCTCTCTCTCTCTCTCTCTCTCTCTCTCTCTCTCTCTCTCTCTCTCTCTCTCTCTGTCTCTCTCTCTCTCTCTCTCTCTCTCTCTCTCTCTCTCTCTCTCTCTCTCTCTCTCTCTCTCTCTCTCTCTCTCTCTCTCTCTCTCTCTCTCTCTCTCTCTCTCTCAAGTCATAAATGGTAACTTATATTGGTTATTCAAGCTTGGTGTTTTCATACAAATTAACATTATTATATATTTGAATTTGATGTATAGTTAGAGCTAAATTAGGCTAGGTTTGGTGTGTACGTGAGACGTGCAACCGTGAGCTAGCGTCCCGTTAATTGCTGGGAGTCATCTAACGACCCCATTCAACTCAAACTCTCTCCCACCACTCATTATCCCACTGGAAAATGCAACCATCTGGTAATGTTCAATTTTCAGCTCGATCAATTTCCATATGTGTAATGGAGGGGGGGGGGGTACATGGTGGATATATATAAGCATAACAGGTGTGGAGAAGAGTCGTGCTAGGAGCAATGATCTACCCCCCCCCCCACCCCCCTCTCTACACACAGAAATCACAATAGCGTGATATATCAAATGAATAAATCCACAAGGGCCGTGATGAGGATTCGAACTTACGTCCAGGATCATCCCAGACGCGCCTTAATCAAGTGCGTCACGACTTAGTACAACAATTGTAACCGGGTTTGCTCCTGCTCACACACGGCTCCAGCAGCCTCTCCGAGACACACCGGGGTTTATCCGGTTTGATATGAGCTCCCCGTGATGAGCCCACGAGGGCTTATATATATATATATATATATATATATATATATATATATATATATATATATATATATATATATATATATATATATATATATATTATATATATATAAGAAGAGGGAGAGACATTTTTGCAGGCGTGTGTCCAGAGGGGCGGGCGGCGGCCTGGTCCTCACAGGCAATAAATTATCAAAAGACTGTCATAAATCTTGTTCACACACCAGGTGGTAGGTTGTGGCGGCTGTGGTGTTGACGTGGTGCTCCTGGGGTGTTGACGAGGCGCTCCTGGGGTGTTGGTGGGGTGCTCCTGGGGTGTTGACGAGGCGCTCCTGGGGTGTTGGTGGGGTGCTCCTGGGGTGTTGTGGGGTGCTCCTGGGGTGTTGACGAGGCGCTCCTGGGGTGCTGGTGGGGTGCTCCTGGGGTGTTGACGAGGCGCTCCTGGGGTGTTGGTGGGGTGCTCCTGGGGTGTTGTGGGGTGCTCCTGGGGTGTTGGTGGGGTGCTCCTGGGGTGTTGATGAGGCGCTCCTGGGGTGTTGGTGGGGTGCTGGGGTGTTGACGTGGCGCTCCTTGGGTGTTGGTGGGGTGCTGGGGTGTTGTGGGGTGCTCCTGGGGTGTTGGTGGGGTGCTCCTGGGGTGTTGATGAGGCGCTCCTGGGGTGTTGGTGGGGTGCTGGGGTGTTGACGTGGCGCTCCTTGGGTGTTGGTGGGGTGCTGGGGTGTTGTGGGGTGCTGGGGTGTTGTGGGGTGCTCCTGGGGTGTTGGTGGGGTGCTCCTGGGGTGTTGGTGGGGTGCTGGGGTGTTGACGTGGCGCTCCTTGGGTGTTGGTGGGGTGCTGGGGTGTTGTGGGGTGCTCCTGGGGTGTTGGTGGGGTGCTGGGGTGTTGTGGGGTGCTCCTGGGGTGTTGGTGGGGTGCTCCTGGGGTGTTGGTGGGGTGCTGGGGTGCTGGGGTGCTGGTGGGGTGCTGGGGTGTTGATGAGGCGCTCCTGGGGTGTTGGTGGGGTGCTGGGGTGTTGACGTGGCGCTCCTTGGGTGTTGGTGGGGTGTTGGTGGGGTGCTCCTGGGGTGTTGGTGGGGTGCTCCTGGGGTGTTGGTGGGGTGCTCCTGGGGTGTTGGTGGGGTGCTCCTGGGGTGTTGGTGGGGTGCTGGGGTGTTGACGTGGTGCTCCTGGGGTGTTGGTGGGGTGCTGGGGTGTTGACGTGGTGCTCCTGGGGTGTTGGTGGGGTGCTCCTGGGGTGTTGGTGGGGTGCTCCTGGGGTGTTGGTGGGGTGCTCCTGGGGTGTTGGTGGGGTGCTGGGGTGTTGTGGGGTGCTCCTGGGGTGTTGGTGGGGTGCTCCTGGGGTGTTGGTGGGGTGCTCCTGGGGTGTTGGTGGGGTGCTCCTGGGGTGTTGATGAGGCGCTCCTGGGGTGTTGGTGGGGTGCTGGGGTGTTGACGTGGCGCTCCTTGGGTGTTGGTGGGGTGCTCCTGGGGTGTTGGTGGGGTGCTCCTGGGGTGTTGGTGGGGTGCTCCTGGGGTGTTGGTGGGGCTTTTGCAGCTTTCATATAGTAACTACAATGTCATCCAGTATTTCCTCCAGCCTTTCGTCTTGCAACCTTGGTCTACACGCTGGTTCTAATCTACAGATCTCCTTAAATCTTTTATTGAGTTCCTCACATGACTTATTATAATCATCTGTGAGAGCTAATTATTCCTTGTCTCTTTAGATTGAGACTCCGCGTGTTGTGGTGTGATTGTGTGGTGTTGTAGTGTTGCTGTAGTGTTGTTGTGTGTATGTGTTGTAGCAGTGTTGCTGTAGTGTTGTTGTGTGTATGTGTTGTAGCAGTGTTGCTGTAGTGTTGTTGTGTGTATGTGTTGTAGCAGTGTTGCTGTAGTGTTGTTGTGTGTATGTGGTGTAGCAGTGTTGCTGTAGTGTTGTTGTGTGTATGTGGTGTAGCAGTGTTGTTGTAGTGTTGTTGTGTGTATGTGTTGTAGCAGTGTTGTGTGTATGTGTTGTAGCAGTGTTGCTGTAGTGTTGTTGTGTGTATGTGGTGTTGTAGTGTTGCTGTAGTGTTGTTGTGTGTATGTGTTGTTGCAGTGTTGCTGTAGTGTTGTTGTGTGTATGTGGTGTAGCAGTGTTGCTGTAGTGTTGTTGTGTGTATGTGTTGTAGCAGTGTTGCTGTAGTGTTGTTGTGTGTATGTGTTGTAGCAGTGTTGCTGTAGTGTTGTTGTGTGTATGTGTTGTAGCAGTGTTGCTGTAGTGTTGTTGTGTGTATGTGGTGTTGCAGTGTTGCTGTAGTGTTGTTGTGTGTATGTGGTGTAGCAGTGTTGCTGTAGTGTTGTTGTGTGTATGTGTTGTAGCAGTGTTGCTGTAGTGTTGTTGTGTGTATGTGTTGTAGCAGTGTTGCTGTAGTGTTGTTGTGTGTATGTGTTGTAGCAGTGTTGCTGTAGTGTTGTTGTGTGTATGTGGTGTTGCAGTGTTGCTGTAGTGTTGTTGTGTGTATGTGGTGTAGCAGTGTTGCTGTAGTGTTGTTGTGTGTATGTGTTGTAGCAGTGTTGCTGTAGTGTTGTTGTGTGTATGTGTTGTAGCAGTGTTGCTGTAGTGTTGTTGTGTGTATGTGTTGTAGCAGTGTTGCTGTAGTGTTGTTGTGTGTATGTGGTGTAGCAGTGTTGCTGTAGTGTTGTTGTGTGTATGTGTTGTAGCAGTGTTGCTGTAGTGTTGTTGTGTGTATGTGTTGTAGCAGTGTTGCTGTAGTGTTGTTGTGTGTATGTGGTGTTGCAGTGTTGCTGTAGTGTTGTTGTGTGTATGTGGTGTAGCAGTGTTGCTGTAGTGTTGTTGTGTGTATGTGTTGTAGCAGTGTTGCTGTAGTGTTGTTGTGTGTATGTGTTGTAGCAGTGTTGCTGTAGTGTTGTTGTGTGTATGTGTTGTAGCAGTGTTGCTGTAGTGTTGTTGTGTGTATGTGGTGTAGCAGTGTTGCTGTAGTGTTGTTGTGTGTATGTGGTGTAGCAGTGTTGTTGTAGTGTTGTTGTGTGTATGTGTTGTAGCAGTGTTGTGTGTATGTGTTGTAGCAGTGTTGCTGTAGTGTTGTTGTGTGTATGTGGTGTTGTAGTGTTGCTGTAGTGTTGTTGTGTGTATGTGGTGTAGCAGTGTTGCTGCAGTGTTGTTGTGTGTATGTGGTGTAGCAGTGTTGCTGTAGTGTTGTTGTGTGTATGTGGTGTAGCAGTGTTGCTGTAGTGTTGTTGTGTGTATGTGGTGTAGCAGTGTTGCCGTAGTGTTGTTGTGTGTATGTGGTGTAGCAGTGTTGCTGTAGTGTTGTTGTGTGTATGTGGTGTTGTTGTGTTGTTGTGTGTATGTGGTGTTGTAGTGTTGCTGTAGTGTTGTTGTGTGTATGTGGTGTAGCAGTGTTGCTGTAGTGTTGTTGTGTGTATGTGGTGTAGCAGTGCTGCTGTAGTGTTGTTGTGTGTATGTGGTGTAGCAGTGTTGCTGTAGTGTTGTTGTGTGTATGTGGTGTAGCAGTGTTGCTGTAGTGTTGTTGTGTGTATGTGGTGTTGTAGTGTTGTTGTGTGTATGTGGTGTTGTAGTGTTGCTGTAGTGTTGTTGTGTGTATGTGGTGTAGCAGTGTTGCTGTAGTGTTGTTGTGTGTATGTGGTGTAGCAGTGTTGCTGTAGTGTTGTTGTGTGTATGTGGTGTAGCAGTGTTGCTGTAGTGTTGTTGTGTGTATGTGGTGTTGTAGTGTTGTTGTAGTGTTGTTGTGTGTATGTGGTGTAGCAGTGTTGCTGTAGTGTTGTTGTGTGTATGTGGTGTTGTAGTGTTGTTGTGTGTATGTGGTGTAGCAGTGTTGCTGTAGTGTTGTTGTGTGTATGTGGTGTAGCAGTGTTGCTGTAGTGTTGTTGTGTGTATGTGGTGTTGTAGTGTTGTTGTGTGTATGTGGTGTTGTAGTGTTGTTGTGTGTATGTGGTGACAGTGTTGTTGTAGTGTTGTTGTGTGTATGTGGTGTAGCAGTGTTGCTGTAGTGTTGTTGTGTGTATGTGGTGTTGTAGTGTTGTTGTAGTGTTGTTGTGTGTATGTGGTGTTGTAGTGTTGTTGTAGTGTTGTTGTGTGTATGTGGTGACAGTGTTGTTGTAGTGTTGTTGTGTGTATGTGGTGTAGCAGTGTTGCTGTAGTGTTGTTGTGTGTATGTGGTGTTGTAGTGTTGTTGTAGTGTTGTTGTGTGTATGTGGTGTAGCAGTGTTGTTGTAGTGTTGTTGTGTGTATGTGGTGTAGCAGTGTTGCTGTAGTGTTGTTGTGTGTATGTGGTGTTGTAGTGTTGTTGTGTGTATGTGGTGTTGTAGTGTTGCTGTAGTGTTGTTGTGTGTATGTGGTGTAGCAGTGTTGCTGTAGTGTTGTTGTGTGTATGTGGTGTAGCAGTGTTGCTGTAGTGTTGTTGTGTGTATGTGGTGTAGCAGTGTTGCTGTAGTGTTGTTGTGTGTATGTGGTGTTGTAGTGTTGTTGTAGTGTTGTTGTGTGTATGTGGTGTAGCAGTGTTGCTGTAGTGTTGTTGTGTGTATGTGGTGTTGTAGTGTTGTTGTGTGTATGTGGTGTAGCAGTGTTGCTGTAGTGTTGTTGTGTGTATGTGGTGTAGCAGTGTTGCTGTAGTGTTGTTGTGTGTATGTGGTGTTGTAGTGTTGTTGTGTGTATGTGGTGTTGTAGTGTTGTTGTGTGTATGTGGTGACAGTGTTGTTGTAGTGTTGTTGTGTGTATGTGGTGTAGCAGTGTTGCTGTAGTGTTGTTGTGTGTATGTGGTGTTGTAGTGTTGTTGTAGTGTTGTTGTGTGTATGTGGTGTTGTAGTGTTGTTGTAGTGTTGTTGTGTGTATGTGGTGACAGTGTTGTTGTAGTGTTGTTGTGTGTATGTGGTGTAGCAGTGTTGCTGTAGTGTTGTTGTGTGTATGTGGTGTTGTAGTGTTGTTGTAGTGTTGTTGTGTGTATGTGGTGTAGCAGTGTTGTTGTAGTGTTGTTGTGTGTATGTGGTGTAGCAGTGTTGCTGTAGTGTTGTTGTGTGTATGTGGTGTTGTAGTGTTGTTGTAGTGTTGTTGTGTGTATGTGGTGACAGTGTTGTTGTAGTGTTGTTGTGTGTATGTGGTGTAGCAGTGTTGCTGTAGTGTTGTTGTGTGTATGTGGTGTTGTAGTGTTGTTGTAGTGTTGTTGTGTGTATGTGGTGTAGCAGTGTTGTTGTAGTGTTGTTGTGTGTATGTGGTGACAGTGTTGTTGTAGTGTTGTTGTGTGTATGTGGTGTAGCAGTGTTGCTGTAGTGTTGTTGTGTGTATGTGGTGTTGTAGTGTTGTTGTGTGTATGTGGTGTTGTAGTGTTGTTGTAGTGTTGTTGTGTGTATGTGGTGTAGCAGTGTTGTTGTGTGTATGTGGTGTAGCAGTGTTGTTGTGTGTATGTGGTGTAGCAGTGTTGTTGTGTGTATGTGGTGTAGCAGTGTTGTTGTGTGTATGTGGTGTAGCAGTGTTGTTGTAGTGTTGTTGTGTGTATGTGGTGTAGCAGTGTTGTTGTGTGTATGTGTTGTAGCAGTGTTGTTGTGTGTATGTGGTGTAGCAGTGTTGTTGTAGTGTTGTTGTGTGTATGTGTTGTAGCAGTGTTGCTGTAGTGTTGTGGTGGCAGTGTGGTGTAGCAGTGTTGCTGTAGTGTTGTTGTGTGTATGTGGTGACAGTGTGGTGTAGCAGTGTTGTTGTGTGTATGTGGTGTAGCAGTGTTGCTGTAGTGTTATGGTCTGTATGTGGTGTTGCAGTGTTGATATAGTACTGTAGTAATGTGGTGTTCATTTAATGTAGTTAGGGCAATATACAAAATGTCTCCCGTTTTCCAATCCAACGTACAATACTCGTTTAAACTCGCAGTTTTCTCTTATTTGTTTCATGGGGTAACTTCATAACACACATTCTCTGTATTGAGCATCGAGACCCAGTTATTTGTTTTACGGGTCTTGCCTCGATGACTGAGGAAGGGGGAAGAGGGGGGTTAGAAATGAATGGTCTAGGTTAATGGGGTTGTAGGATAATCCAGGCTTTGCTGTATTATGTCTCCCTGGATAATATCCATTTCAGGCTTCTCCTGCCTGAATGCATCGTATAATTCCCCGCTGAGTGTAACTACCCAGGGCAGGAAGGCAGGCAGGCAGGTGGGGTAGACAGGTAGGCGGGTGCGCAGGACGGAAGGCAGGCAGGCAGACAGGAACAAAGGCAGGCAGACAGGTAGGCAGACAGGCGGGCGGGAAATCTGTCCTCATGTGTACACAAATATCCACTCGTGCAGTGCTAACGTCAAACGATGCGAGTAAACAGAAGACAAAACGGTAAGTGGCCGTTCCCGGCTGACAAATGTAGACAAAGTAGTTAGCAGACTAATGTAAACAACGTAGTTAACTGAATAATGTAAACAAAATCAGCTAATTAATGTTGACAAGAATAAGTTAACTATTGTAAACACAAACTTGTTTCTACGTAATAGATAGTCCTAAGCTACACAATGTGCTGACTAGTACAAGCATGATAAAGTAATTGTCTGCAAAATATAAACACAAGAAATAGTATAATATAAACACGTGCAATTAGCTGATGTAAACACGCCGAATCAGCTGATTCGAGTAAATACGACGAATCAGCTGACTGATGTAAACACCAAGAATCAGCTGACAGATGTAAACACGAAGAATCAGCTGACTGATGTAAACACGAAGAATCAGCTGACTGATGTAAACACGAAGAATCAGCTGACTGATGTAAACACGAAGAATCAGCTGACTGATGTAAACACGAAGAATCAGCTGACTGATGTAAACACGAAGACTCAGCTGATTCACATAACCTCAAGCAATCATCTGAATAACGTAAACACAAAATGTCTCCAGAGGTCTCTAGTCTAGTGGCTCTTGGGGAGTTTTAATCCAATAGAGTGCGTTGGAAACCATCCTGTGCCCTTCCATTTTGGGATAAGCCATTTGGCAAGAGTCTGGCAATATATTTTGGGGTTTGTAAACATCTTGGGGGTGCAATTATCCGTTGTTAATTACATCCACTTGTCTCTGTCTTCAGTCTTTTGAGGCATCTTTCTACATTACTGTTTCTTATATTATGAGTTGCTCATCCTGAAATTTATGCATCTTTCATAAATATAAGAGCATAACTGCAGGATAAAAGAAATTGCAACAGGCCTGTTGGCCCATACGAGACAGTTTTTATACATATGTGCCTCTTTTTTTCTATTTTTCGATTTCTGTCTCAAATTCCAAGATATATGTAAATCTGAATTTATATATATCTTGGTACATCTAGAAACAACAAATCCAGACGAGGAATCAGGTGTCAAGCCCTCGACATTAAAAGATAAGGAAATGGAAATACTAATAAATTGTTTAGAACAGATAGACAATCGGTCACAAGATAGATTAGGCTTGTCGCGGGGGAAAAAGTACGCGTGTATATCAATATTTCCCTCGAGAGAGCACGAAACATTATTAATCTGGTTGGCAAGAGCCGAGATGTGTTTGTATGTTAGATTCAACTTTATGTTCAAACTTTCCATGTTCACAGCCCGTATTTCGTACATTTCATCCACACAGTACCTGTTAGTACGTGATATTTTGAGGATCTGTGGTAAAGAAATAGCATAGAGACTAACATATTAATGTTTGCTGATGAAGTATAACTAATGAAAGTGAACAGATTCAGAGCAGAGAGGAAACAAGAGACCTTCGCTCTGCTGTCCAGTCCAAGTGGTGGGATCCAGTAGCTTCATGGAAGTATTCTCCTAACACGTACAAAATACAACCAGTGAAAATTACAACGATATGAATCCATTATAATATCCAAGAACGGCTTGGAAATTATAATAACATACGAATAAAAAGGGGAATGAATAAAGAAAACATTTTAAATGTAAATGCGTGGATTGAACGACGAATGATACAAAAAGAGCGGTTTAAAAGGGGTTCGAGTCTGTTTACACATTTAGGTGAGTACACACACACGCGCGCGCACACACACACACATTCAGGGAGGGTAAATCTTGCCTTACAGGCTTGATAGAATTCTACGATCAGGTGACACAGATTAAGCAAGAAAGAGAGGGCTGGGCGGACTGCATTTTCTTGGATTGTCGGAAAGCCTTTGACACAGTACCGCATAAGAGGCTGGTACATAAGCTGGAGAGACAGGCAGGTGTAGCTGGTAAAGTGCTCCAGTGGATAAGGGAGTATCTAAGCAATAGGAAGCAGAGAGTTACGGTGAGGGGTGAGACCTCCGATTGGCGTGAAGTCACCAGTGGAGTCCCACAGGGCTCTGTACTCGGTCCTATCTTGTTTCTGATATATGTAAATGATCTCCCGGAGGGTATCGATTCATTTCTCTCAATGTTTGCGGACGATGCTAAAATTATGAGAAGGATTAAAACAGAAGAGGACTGTTTGAGGCTTCAAGAAGACCTAGACAAGCTGAAGGAATGGTCGAACAAATGGTTGTTAGAGTTTAACCCAACCAAATGTAATGTAATGAAGATAGGTGTAGGGAGCAGGAGGCCAGATACAAGGTATCATCTGGGAGAGGAAATTCTTCAGGAGTCAGAGAAGGAAAAAGACTTGGGGGTTGATATCACGCCAGACCTGTCTCCTGCAGCACATATCAAGCGGATAACATCAGCGGCATATGCCAGGCTGGCCAACATACGAACGGCATTCAGAAACTTGTGTAAAGAATCATTCAGAACTTTGTATACCACATATGTCAGGCCAATCCTGGAGTATGCAGCCCCAGCATGGAGTCCATATCTAGTCAAGGATAAGACTAAACTGGAAAAGGTTCAAAGGTTTGCCACCAGACTAGTACCCGAGCTGAGAGGTATGAGCTACGAGGAGAGACTACGGGAATTAAACCTCACTTCGCTGGAAGACAGAAGAGTTAGGGGGGACATGATCACCACATTCAAGATTCTGAAGGGGATTGATAGGGTAGATAAAGACAGTCTATTTAACACAAGGGGAACACGCACAAGGGGACACAGGTGGAAACTGAGTGCCCAAATGAGCCACAGAGATATTAGAAAGAACTTTTTTAGTGTCAGAGTGGTTGACAAATGGAATGCATTAGGGGGTGATGTGGTGGAGGCTGACTCCATACACAGTTTCAAGTGTAGATATGACAGAGCCCGATAGGCTCAGGAATCTGTACACCTGTTGATTGACGGTTGAGAGGCGGGACCAAAGAGCCAGAGCTCAACCCCCGCAAACACAACTAGGTGAGTACACACACACACACACACACACACACACACACACACACACACACACACACACACACACACACACACACACACACAATCCAATCTCTGTGTTTTGGCTCCATCGGGAACCAGAGATCCATTGCGTTGCCGCCGCTAATCTGTTTCTCTCCCAGAGCTGTGTGTGTGTGTGTGTACTTACCTAGTTGTGCTTGCCTTTCAACCGTCAATACATCACTCCACACACACACACACTGATCCATACATCACTCCACACACACACACACTGATCCATACATCACTCCACACACACACACTTACTGATCCATACATTGAAAATCTCACCGACCTAACAAATTCACAAAGACCTGAAAGTTGTAGCATTAAATATTATGATAGATATCGTGAGGAGACATTCACATATGGGACTAATAGAACAAGAACCCGGCAATGTGATGTTATAGTGGCCAGAATACGCCTGGGATATAGACGTATCTGGCAGCTTTCTCAAAACCCAAATGTCGAGTACACAATGTGTCAACTTTGTGAAAGAGAAAACATGCACTCTCTTGAACATTATATTGTAGAATGTCCCATACTGACTGACTTTCGCCCTCCTGGGCTAAGGTATGCTGAACTCTGTAGTTACTATATGAGTACTGGAACACTTGATGATATATTGGACTTGTATCCAAGATTGACCATGTAATGTATCAATCATACAATGTATGTATGTGATGTAACTATATAACCTGAGCTTGTAAAAGCACCTTCATCACCTTCAGTGATTAAGTGCTTAATTGCACACTAGTTTCTTTATCAGCCACCTCACCCTGTCAGGGTAAATGAGACAAATGTATGTGAATGCATGTATGTGTGTATATATGTATGTGTATGTGTGTGTGTATGTATATGTATGGGTATAAAGCATATATGGAAGCTGATCAGAATTACATTTCACCTTTGTGAATGTACATTAATGACACTATGTAAAAGACACATCTAATACTTTATGTAGGGCGTACATAAATCTCTGTATCTTTGTATTTACGTATGTAGGTTAGCTTAGCATTTTAAAAGCACCGAATCACCTTCTGTGGTTGAGTGTTCAATAAACCCTTGAACTGTATGTTTAACACTTCTCTAACCCTGTCCATGGAGGACAGAAGAAAATGTATATATGCTGGTTAGCATTGTAAATGTGTGGCCACGTCTGTGGTAGAAAATAATAAAAAAAAAAAAAAAAAAAAAAAAAAAAAACGTCAATCTAGTGGTGTACATATTCCTGAGTTTCTCGAGATCTTTCATATCTACATATGAAACTGTGTATGGGGTCTGTCTCCAACACATCACTGCCTAATTTGCTAACTACTCTGACACTGAAAAATTCTTTCTAACGTCTCTGTGGCTCATTTGGGTACTCAGCTTCCACCTGTGTCCCCTTGTTCGCGTCCCACCTGTGTTAAATAATCCATCCTTGTCTACCCTGTCAATTCCCCTGAGAATTTTGTATGTGGTGATCACGTCTCCCAGAGCTCTTCTGTCTTCCAGCGACGTGAGGTGGAGTTTATTCAGCCTTTCCTTGCAACTCATGCCTCTTAGCTCCGGGATTAGTCTAGTGGCATACCTCTGAACCTTTTCCAGCTTCGTCTTGTGCTTGACAAGGTACGGGCTCCATGCTGGGGCCGCATACTCTAGGATTGGCGTTACATATGTGGTATACAAGGTTCTGAAGGATTCCTTACACAGGTTTCTGAAGGCAGTTCTGATGTTAGCCAGCCTCGCATACGCCGCCGATGTTATTCTTTTGATGTGGGCTTCATGAGACAGGTTTGGAGTGATATCAACCCCTAGGTCTATCTCTCTGTCCGTTTCGTGAAGGACTTCATCTCCTATCCGGTATCCATTTTCATGGCACACTTTTCAGTTTCCTCAATTGATAACAGGAAATTGTCAGGTTTGTTTCATCAAATTTCGAGTTTTATGCGAACATGCTGTACTTTAGTCCAATGTATCTTAGGGAGCCGGTCGGCCGAGCGGACAACACGCTGGACTTGTGATCCTGTGGTCCTGGGTTCGATCCCAGGCGCCGGCGAGAAACAATAGGCAGAGTTTCTTTCACCCTATGCTCCTGTTACCTAACAGTAAAATAGGTACCTGGGTGTTAGCTGTCACGGGCTGCTTCCTGGGGGTGGAGGCCTGGTCGAGGACCGGGCCGCGGGGACACTAAAAAGCCCCGAAATCATCTCAAGATAATCTCAAGATATCTTGCTTAATTTGGAGTGTGCAGTTTGTGTAAAGGTTTTCTCCGGAAGACTGCAGGAGTGGTGATGTTGGGAGACGCGTCACAGTAGTGTGACAATGTTGATGACGTGACAAGACTTGAGTAGTATGATTTAAGAGTTCATTTTTATGCCTAGCGGTGAGGGTTCTCAGGGTTACTAAGGTGTTGTGTTGATGGCGTCCGCTGATCGTGGCTGGTCTTTGTAGCTATCTTGAGGTTATCTTGAGATGATTTCGGGGCTTTAGTGTCCCCGCGGCCCGGTCCTCGACCAGGCCTCCACCCCCAGGAAGCAGCCCGTGACAGCTGACTAACACCCAGGTACCTATTTTGCTGCTAGGTAACAGGGGCATAGGGTGAAAGAAACTGCCCATTGTTTCTCTCCGGCACCTGGTATCGAACCCAGGACCACAGGATCACAAGTCCAGTGTGCTGTCCGCTCGGCCGACCGGCTCTCTCAAGGATTAAGGTAAGCTAGGATTACGTTTTCAATATATGAGTTCAATATAACAGGTCAGATGTGTGGCTTAAGTTGACCAGACCACACACTGGAAGGTGAAGGGACGACGACGTTTCGGTCCGTCCTGGACCATTCTCAAGTCGATTGTGATGAGGAAGTATGATGTGATGTGATGAGGAAGAAGTTGCCTGCATCTACTTCCTCATCACAATTGACTTGAGAATGGTCCAGGACGGACCGAAACGTCGTCGTCCCTTCACCTTCTAGTGTGTGGTCTGGTCAGCTTACTTTAGCCACGTTATTGTGACTCATCGCCTGCGTGTGGCTTCAAATCAAATTAAATCAAATGTTTATTTAGGTAAGGTACATACATACAAGAGATTTTACAAAGAGTGATGGATTTATAGATAGGGCTGGTACATACAATGCCTAAAGCCACTATTACGCAAAGCGTTTCGGGCTTAAGTATTTTGGCTGACTGCAGAACCTAGCATGACTGTGTTCCAGATAACATTCTTTGAAACTGTCTTAATTCCAGCTGCAACTTCACCCACCATACAGTTTACAGCGTTAGTGATCCAGTCATTGTCCGGAAGCTTGGTGCATTACCTGTATTCACCTAATAGTTGTGCTTGCGGGGGTTGAGCTCTGCTCTTTCGGCCCGCCTCTCAACTGACAGTTAATCAACTGTTACTATTTTTTTTCACACACACACACACACACACACACAGGAAGCAGCCCGTTACAGCTGTCCAAGGTCCCTATTTACTGCTAGGTAACAGGGGCATAAGGTGAAAGAAACTCTGCCCATTGTTTCTCGCCGGCGCCTGGGATCGAACCCAGGACCACATGATCACAAGTCCAGCGTGCTGTCGTCTCGGCCGACCGACTCCTTTAGGCTAGGGACTGTTAACTAGGCTAACAAAATCCATTATATTCTTCCACTCGCCCACCGCCACCATGACCCAAGACTATATATAATGTTACAGCTTTATCACACCATTTAAAGGCATCAATTTGGAGACCAATCAAATTTATTATCTAAAATAATTACTCAAAATTTGCACAAACAAAATATCTGTCCCGTTTTCTTTACACGAAGACTTTTTTGGCGGGAGGAACGAATCAGAATAAATCTTCAAAGGGCAGGTCGCACGGATCACTAATTAGGCCAATTATGAACTACAAAGGGCCATAATGCTCGCAGCAGTTTGTATTTATTTTTCCTCTGCTGTTCGAATTAATTTTCGCTATCATTAATTTGTGCCGACGTTAACTTTTGTGATCGTAAACTTAGTCTGGCACTTACAACCAGAGCTTACTTAAGATGACTTTGAGAATCAGAACTAGCATAAGGTGGCACTCAGAGCCAGAATTTGCAAGTTCACAAACGTTTGCATTAAGTGCCAGAATTATCATGAGTTATCACAGAGAAGCAGGGGCCAGATTCACGAAAGCACTTACGCGAGCACTCACGAACGTGTACATCTTTCCTTAATCTTTGACGGCTTTGGTTACATTTATTAAACAGTTTACAAGCATGAAAACTTGCCAATCAACTGTTGTTATTGTTATAAACAGCCTCCTGGTGCTTCGGTGCTCATTAACTGTTTAATAATTGTAAACAAAGCCGCCAAAGATTGAGAAAAGATGTACAGGTTCGTCAGTGCTTGCGTAAATGCTTCGTGAATCTGGCCCCAGAAAGCGTAAAAGGTAGGACTGAAGGTAAGAGTTCGTAAGTAAGTAAGAGTAAAAGTAATAAGTTAGCATTGAGAGCTGGCATTAACATAAGTTGGCAGTGTGAGCCCAAGCAGGCTTAAGTTGGCAGTGAGAGCCAAAGTTGGCTGAAGTTGGCGTTACAAGCAGGCTCAGCTCGCTAGCGAGAGGACTTGGGATAGAAGCCCAAGCAGGGTGGATCGACTGGGCACCGTTCCTTCATTCTGCCCCTCTGCATTATAATTCGTCTAACCCAGACACAGTATTTAATTTCACTGTCATTCCCTATATCCAATATTAATATGAATCATCTATGTACCTCCCACAGCAATTAAACTCACGTAAATAAAACACACCTTGATACAGCATCTCACGTATTAAACTGTCAAAATAGGAAATAATTAACAAGGTGACTGAAAATAGCAAAATAATCACATATGGAGAGCAATGTTCTTTTGAAAGTAGCGCGCGTCCACCCATAGAGCATCAGTCACTTGGTGTATAAATGACTGTGAAGTTTATTAGTATATATAATATCCACTACGGGCTCACCATAGCCCGTGCTGCTTGGAACTTCTTGTTCCAGGTAGCGAATCTTTAACAACAACAAATTATTAGTATATTATTATAAAATAAAGCATATACCATAGGAAATAATCCTTAAATCATAGTTTATATACTCCAAATTTAACTTTATAATGAGTTATGCTGTGAAGTAGTGTATCTGAAGTGGATGTCAAGTAAACAATTGTTGTACTATTACTACAAGGTGTACTACTTGTCTCTTAAGTATAAACACTTCACGAGTTTACAGTAGTTTGGACTGTATAGAATACACGCTGATTGGTCAGCCAGCGAGTGGTACGGCATTAATAGGTCCTGGAGCTGGTGTCTCTTAAGCTCAACACTAGTCCAACCACTGACGTGTCCCCAGATGTAGCCTGCTGCTCTCTGAACATAGAAGTAAGGTGAAAAGAAACGTTGCCCAAACGCTCCTGTTCTGCCAGGGGGACTTATTAACTATGCCAATTGTTGATAATTCCCGTGGCCATTGCGCTTGCCACAGGACCTGTTTAACCGAGCCATTGGCTCTCCTGCAGCCGTTCCCAGTGTAGTGACGCTAATATTTGAACTATTCCACCCACACGTTCCGCAGCCTTTAATTTCGGATAATTCGACTTGGCAATATTTCCAACCGAAATTCATTGGAAAATTGTTGTTTATGAATTCGGCGCTTTGGCTGAGCTCAAATATTATGTTTCACATTAGGTTTGTTGGGATTCAACATGGCGCGATTTTTTTTTTTGGGGGGGGGGGGGGGCAATTACTGAGGTTTATTTTCCGTTTGAATTACAATTATTATCGGGAGTTGCTTTTAAACGTTTATTTTTTCTGGGGCAAATAGTTTATTTGTGTTTGTTGCTCTGTGTTGTGGTGGTGGCGGCGGAAGTGGTTGTGCTGACGATAGAGATTGGAGGGGGGGGGGGGGGAGGGGGGTTGTGGTTGTCCTTACTTGACAATGACTACGGGAGAGTGAGGTCTAGTTCACTGTGGCCCGCTAACTACTCTTGTCGTACTTGGGTCGTATTTTATGTTTTAGCTTTACTGGGTTATATAATATTTGATTTTTTACGTTGTTAATGGAGGTAGCTTCTTTCCTCAGTGCGTTCTTCTTGTTGACTACAAGGTACACGATACAAGGTACAAGGTACAAGGTACAAGGTACACGGTACAAGGTTCACGGTACACGATACAAGGTACAAGGTACAAGGTACACGGTACAAGGTACACGGTACAAGGTACACGATACAAGGTACAAGGTACAAGGTACACGGTACAAGGTACACGGTACAAGGTACACGGTACAAGGTACACGGTACAAGGTACAAGGTACACGGTACACGGTACAAGGTACAAGGTACAAGGTACACGGTACAAGGTACACGGTACAAGGTACACGGTACAAGGTACACGGTACAAGGTACAAGGTACACGATACAAGGTACACGGTACAAGGTACGAGTAATTCCTTATATTCCATCGGCTCATTTGTGTTTCCAGCTGCCACATATGCCCTCTTGTCCTAATTAATCTCGCTATAACGAAGTTGTTCATGCCTGACTATATTACTCCCGTTACTAATAATGGAAGACTAAAAATGGCAATCATTAGTTTTTTTTCTTCTATGGCTTAATGCCTATCAACCTCTGGAGGGTTATTAAGGCCACCATAATTGCTTACTAACCAACCAGTAAAAAAAACTAAAGTCCTGTACATAATCCAAGACTAAGGTACACTCCAGTGCACATACACTTGTAATGGAGGTACACATTTTGACTACGAAAATACAGGATAAGATACCCGTTGGACGAGCCTTGAAGTGGAGACAGCTGAAGAGAAGTCGGTGAGAGAGGAAGCGCTGAAGTTATAGGACAGGAGCCAGGGGCTAAACCCAGGTAAATGCTTTGAACTGATGCTTGAACAACCAACCAACTGGCTAGACGTTGAGTCGGGTCAGGAAAGGCGGCAGTTGCGGTACTTCTTCATTCTAGGTGATGACCAGCTGTCTACTGGTGGTGTCTTCTTTCTCCAGTCTTCTTTCTTTTTTCCTTACTTTTTATTATGGTTCCGTTCCGTCCCAAGGACCCTAGAGCAGGCAAGTAGGGGATAGAAGACAGGGGCGAGGATGCAGAAATCTTGCTCTAGGGACTGGAGACAAGTCGAAAAGGGGGGAGAAAGGTCGGTGGCCCAACCACGGTGGAGAACACTTGCAGCTGACGCTGTGGTGTGGCGGTACGGTGAGATTCACCTGATTGGTCGCTGATGTGTCAGTACACACAGGGGCCGGGCTCACAAGCAGCTGCTAGTTGAAGGTTGATGGCAGGTACTGATGTTAGCTCATTTCGTCAGAGGTCTTCTTTTTTCCTTGATTATTTCAGCAAACTCTAATCTTTGGTCTTCTTCTTGTTGGTCCTGGCGGTCAGACTTCGTGTTGTCATTGTGGTGTTATCACTGGAGGTTGTTGGTGTTGTGTCGTGAAGGAAATCGGGAGGTGAGTAGTGGCCTTTCCGTGAAGGTGGAGATAGTGTTCCCAGCGAGACGTCCCCATCCGACGAATCGGAGGAGTAAAGAGCAGGAGATGTGGATCGTGGAGGATGAGCTCTTGATGGTTGTGTAACAGCTGATGCAGGAGCAGGTGTTACAACTGCAGTAGACTCATCGACGTTCACAGCAATGTCCGAGACCGGGTCAGGTGCTGGAGCATCATCCGGCAATAGGTCTGAAGGATCGGGGGACTAGTACAGTGGTCCCTGAAGACTTGCTAGGCCGAGGCGATGGGTGGCTCCGCTGGCTCGAAGAATCTTTGTCCTCACGTTCTTGAATTTCCCGCTTCATTCGGGCGGCGTGGAGTAGGGTAACATCAGTATGGTTATTGAATGAATTAAATATAGGACAAGATACCCTTCGGGTGAGCTTTGACGTGGATAAATAGCCGGTGAGAGGAAACGTCGAAGTTGGAGAGACAGAGCCCGGGCTAAGCCCAGCTGCACGGCGTATTTGAGGCTTTCCAACACCAGGCCGGCTAGGCGGGGGGGCTGGGGCTTGAGTCGGGGGCGACAAAGAGAGGACTGCTGTCCTCTTCACTTGTGGAGTCTTCTGTGATGCTGAAGTCTTCTTTCTTCTGTGATGCTGAAGTCTTCTTTCTTCTGTGATGCTGAAGTCTTCTGTGATGCTGAAGTCTTCTGTGATGCTGAAGTCTTCTTTCTTCTGTGATGCTGAAGTCTTCTGTGATGCTGAAGTCTTCTGTGATGCTGAAGTCTTCTGTGATGCTGAAGTCTTCTGTGATGCTGAAGTCTTCTGTGAT
Organism: Procambarus clarkii; assembly: GCF_040958095.1. Classification (NCBI taxonomy): domain Eukaryota; kingdom Metazoa; phylum Arthropoda; class Malacostraca; order Decapoda; family Cambaridae; genus Procambarus; species Procambarus clarkii. Next base: position 3,357,251 of record NC_091241.1, on the reverse strand, counting down.
GCTGAAGTCTTCTGTGATGCTGAAGTCTTCTTTCTTCTGTGATGCTGAAGTCTTCTTTCTTCTGTGATGCTGAAGTCTTCTGTGATGCTGAAGTCTTCTTTCTTTTGTGATGCTGAAGTCTTCTTTCTTCTGTGATGCTGAAGTCTTCTGTGATGCTGAAGTCTTCTTTCTTCTGTGATGCTGAAGTCTTCTGTGATGCTGAAGTCTTCTTTCTTCTGTGATGCTGAAGTCTTCTGTGATGCTGAAGTCTTCTGTGATGCTGAAGTCTTCTGTGATGCTGAAGTCTTCTTTCTTCTGTGATGCTGAAGTCTTCTGTGATGCTGAAGTCTTCTTGTGATGCTGAAGTCTTCTTTCTTCTGTGATGCTGAAGTCTTCTGTGATGCTGAAGTCTTCTTGTGATGCTGAAGTCTTCTTGTGATGCTGAAGTCTTCTTTCTTCTGTGATGCTGAAGTCTTCTTTCTTCTGTGATGCTGAAGTCTTCTGTGATGCTGAAGTCTTCTTTCTTCTTGTGATGCTGAAGTCTTCTGCGTGGGTCTGTACGGAAGCGGACAGGGAGTCCACCACTTCTAAACCAGCAAAATTAGGGTTCCTTTATATTATATTAATTTATTAATATATGTGACTGCGGACATTAGTGGTACTCAAATTGTGGCTAAACTAAACACTAAACTATAACAACTTCATTCATCACTGTTCCATCCTAACCCTTTATCCACACTCCTTCCCCCCCCCCCTCCACACCAGCCAACAACCCCTACTTCCCCCCCCCCTCCACACCAGCCAACAACCCCTACTTCACCCCCCCCCCCTCCACACCAGCCAACAACCCCTACTTCACCCCCCCCCTCCTCCTCTCTACACAGAATTAATCAGTGTCCCAATAGACTCTTCGCCGCACACTATGCAAATATTACACAGGAACCAAATTATATATCACACGCCGGGATTAGTGCCCAGACTCCGCCACCTCCCCGAGGGCCTCAAATCAAAATTGAAATAATTCTCCGCTCTAAATCCTTCATACCCTGGAAACCATGTACACATCTGGAATCCACGAAATTCCTGGAAGCCTTGCATGACACTACAAAACCCTTGAACCCCTGGTAAACCCTGAATAAACTGGAACTCATACAACTTCCATGTTTCTGAGGCAATAACGGTCAAATATAAACCAACTTCTTGAGAGGTTATTTCGAGATGATTTCGGGGCTTAGTGTCCCCGCGGCCCGGTCCTCGATCAGGCCTCCTTTTTGCTACACCCCCCCCCCCCCAGGAAGCAGCCCGTAGCAGCTGTCTAACTCCCAGGTACCTATTTACTGCTAGGTGAACAGTAAAAAGATCAGGGTGAATGAAACTCTGCCCATTTGTTTCCGCCTCCGCTGGGGATTAAACCCGGAACCTTAGGACTACGAATCCCGAGCGCTGTCCACTCAGCCGTCAGGCCCCATATTCGTACTATTATAATATGCACTAAGGAGCCTCTCTCTCTCTCTCTCTCTCTCTCTCTCTCTCTCTCTCTCTCTCTCTCTCTCTCTCTCTCTCTCTCTCTCTCTCTCTCTGGTGAAATCAGAATTACTGGAGCTTAATTCTGTTGTTGTCGAGTTATATGAAATATCAATATTATTTAAATTAAAAAAATATTAACTTGAAATTGCTTTTGATAATTGCATTCAATGCTGATTTTATTTAAATTTATTAATGAAAAATTCAATCTAACTTTTTTGTAAATATTGTTTTTACTCTCAGGGCGTTTAAGGTTCATACACTTTGAGGGCTGTTGTGGCACACACACACACACACACACACACACACACACACACACACACACACACACACACACACACACACACACACACACACACACAGGACTACTGAGGTACACACACACACACACACACTCAGGACTACTGAGGTACACACACACACACCCTCAGGACCAAACATATCACTCCGCCATGTCAAAATCATCACCAATATACAAAGCGAGAACAGTGAAAGAGAGTATGATATACGAGAGTGTATATCATACTGTATAGTCCCCCCCCCTGGAACACGACCGGCCTATATGATAAAACATCATCAAGAAAACACAATTAAACAGACTAAAACACAATACAAGAGAAAATTAAAAATAGACAAGTGAGGCAACCGAAAAAAACTGACATTGCAACAGTTGGAAATGTCACGCATGATCACCAGGAAAAAGTGCATTTTGGAACATTAACTATATTTCGCGAATAAATATTAGAGGATGCAGGGACGTTTGTCCTGGTACATGGGGCGGGAGAAGGGGGAATGTGTGCAAATGTTTGCAATGTTCTATGTCGAGTCTCAATGTTGACCGTCCATTATAAAAGTTCTATATTTATATCTAGATTTATTTACATAAGTGAAAACATTTATAGGCAGTAAATTATTTCAGATGAGTTGACTATGTGTCTGTCAATAGAAAATGGGATGAGGGCGGGGCGCTGCACGGGAGACTCTAGGATATTGGGTGATGTGTTGCTTAACTATCAATGCTTACATATCAGTGACTACAGGTGAGTGAGATGTAGATGTTTAGGCATCGCTTCCTAACCACGGCGTGCTAATTACAGTTCTCGATGTTCAAGTTGTCATATAAATGTGGCTTCGACAATTAATTCCTTCAGCGCATTTCATTTTCCGAACTCTGTTACAGAGAAGAATTTCCTTACATTTATACAAGTCAACTGTGTATCCAGCTTCATCCAATGTCCCCTTTGTGTCTCAATATAAATATCCTGCCCTTGTCCACCCTATTTTCTTCAGTATCTAGTGTGTTGTGATCATATCCCCGCTGTCTCTTTTTTCCTCTAAGGTAACATGTTCTCCTTAAGCTATCATCATACCTGAGTCCTCTATAGTTACAAACCTCTTTACTTTCTCGAGTTTCTTTTCCTGCTTCATATGGTGCAGGTTAAATGCTGGTGCTGCATACTCCAGGAATGGTCTCACATACGCAGTATGTATGGACCTTAGCTTAATTGTTTAAATTCTTAATTGCTGTTATTTTGCTTACCATATGTTGCTGGCATTATCCTGTTCACATGAGCGTTTTCTGTTAGTGTTGGGATTATGGCAACTCCCAGGTCCTCTTCTTATTGGGTTTCTGTAGTTATCTTCCCTTTAAAGGTGTAATTACCTACAGGTCTGATAAATTACTCTCCCATGTTCATTAACTTGAAATTATGAATTTTGTCAAAGTCTTCATACGAGAAGTTTCCGTATAGTCTTAGGCTTTAAATAGCCTCATCATTTCGTCGCGGGTTCTAGAAACTAGTTTCCAAAATACTGCACATAGAAAATAGGAAAAGTGAGCACACCGCATGCATATTACTGATTGAATAATAAACTAAGGAAATTTTAGCAACGATAAAAAGATATGTTAAATTATGGGAGAGTTGTTGTTGTGTTGATTTAGGGGCGACGACGATCGTGGGATCGGATGCGCCCAATTATGGGAGAGGCTTCATCAACAGACAAAATTATTATAAGCCAAAATGAAAGGATACCATAATTTTTATGAGTGTTTTTAAGCACAAATAATTAAAAAAAAAAATGCGTAATACATTAATTACAGCGTTCGTCAGACGTAATCTGGACCATGCAGCTGTGGTAGGGTCCCCATACCTTAAATACATCCAGCAAATGCAATCTCGTATATATATTAAACACGAGCTTTGATGAAAGATAAATGATTCCAATTTAAAATGTAGCAAGAGAGTTGGAGATATCATAACCATATTTATGTTCTTAATAACAAATAACATTCGTGAAGAAAGACAGGAACGACTCTCTGAAAACAGAACCACGACCACTAGCCAATAGTAAGCCATTGGCTATTGTGGTGGCCTTAATAACCCTCCTTGAAATTAATGGGTCTTAAGTCCAACACCAAACTTGCTGGTTGATCAGTAAGCCATTGGCTATTGTGGTGGCCTTAATAACCCTCCTTGAGGTTAATGGGTCTTAAGTCCAACACCAAACTTGCTGGTTGATCAGTAAGCCATTGGCTATTGTGGTGGCCTTAATAACCCTCCATGAGGTTAATGGGTCTTAAGTCCAACACCAAACTTGCTGGTTGATCAGTAAGCCATTGGCTATTGTGGTGGCCTTAATAACCCTCCTTGAGGTTAATGGGTCTTAAGTCCAACACCAAACTTGCTGGTTGATCAGTAAGCTATTGGCTATTGTGGTGGCCTTAATAACCCTCCATGAGGATGATAGGCCTTAAGTCCAAGAAGAGACTTGATGACCAGTCAATAAGCTATTATGGTGACTTTACCATAATGGTAGCTATTAGCTTTGCTATTATGGTAATAGGCTTAGGGCCTACTACCCTCCGGAGGGTAGTAGGCCCTAAGCCTACTAAATAATTCAACCCATCCTCCTGTGTAGATAGTACTTTATATTTATGTGGTCCATCGTACATACAAAGATGTAATGAACAATAATAAATTACATATTGGTACTATTCACTTTATAGTCCGGAAACATTTAATCTAAAACCCAATCTTAAATATCCCTAGCCTAGTATAGCTTATATAAGCCATGTCCTATATATATAGGACATGTTTTGTCCTATATTAGGCCTCAAATAGCGTTAATTAGGCCTAGGAAGTTTTATTTTCTAGGAAGGTTACGGTTACTTTGTAACATCATTACAAAAATGTTTCCAGTTTGTTCAATTTCAGTAGGTTTCTACTTTTTTTTATTGCCTTTTACGTCAGTATATGTTTGCTGGTCCTCATCGTTGGTATAAGTATACTACTTAAACAAGTGCAGGAGATGAATAATTCACAAGTAACTAACGAGGCAACAATGGGGCGTTAAGTGGCGTTGCCAGCTGTGCTCGGCCAGTCACCAACCCTCCCAGGACAACCCACACTCAGGGTCCAAAACCTGCACCGGCGTTACCATCCCCACGTCATAGTGACGTCACTCACTGCGGTCACAACACAAAAACAGTTTTTTGTATCGTATTTTCGTTTGATTAGAATAGAATTATTTAACCTATAATAGGTTAATTAAAAAAATAGGCTAATTAAACCTAGATTAAGTTAGGTTGGATTAAGTTAGATGCGTTTAAAACATAATGATGACGTAGAGAGGTCCAAAGTTGGTCTCAGGTTTTAGACCGCCATGTGGAGCAGCATTCGCCCTCCCGGCCTCCTTCCGCCACCACCACTACGCGGTTCGTTACCAGTATATATTCGTTATTGGTGTGATATACGTCGTTACCCGGAGTGCCTTTACCACACGAGTGAGGCCAAGAGCGTTAACATAGCCGGGAAGAGTCTCTCTAACACGAGAGATTAATAGCAAGAGCGTAAGACCAAGAGGGAAGTAGAGGCGCCATTGGTGAAGAGAGAGAGAGGTCAATATCCCAGTGTTGAGGTCAGCAGGTCACCCACTGTGGGGTATCCTGCTCTACGTGGCTCTTCCTGCTGTAGAGTACACTCCCACTCAACACCAAAAGAGCCACACAGAGAGCGGCAAGAGGTGAGTTAATACTTCATTTATTAAACTGCCCCTCTTACTGAACACTTCATTTTTTACGTAATCGTAAAATGATGCGGCGGTTTGGGGAAAAATTTGACATCCTCGCATTATAGACGCTTCGTGGGGGCCTTTTTTTGAGTGTAAACCAGTAGTAAATTAATGTAAATCAGTAAAGTAGTAAATGATGCAGTGGGTTAGGTGGGTTGCATGGGTTCTGACGCTTCTAAGGCAAAACCACCACATTTATTTACGTGCTTAATAGAGCCCTGTGCTTAATAGAGCCCTGTGCTTAATAGAGCCCTACCAGGCACCTCCTGCAGCCTCTGGTGAGTAGGCCTATCGTTTACTTTGCATGATTTATGGGAGACAATTATGGTATAGACATTGAAGGAGATATAGAGAAGAATAATTAGTGTCAATAAGCTACCATGAGTAAAGCAGGAATGATAAGCAGTTAAGAGTTGAAAGTGATGGGCCAGCGGCACTGCACGATTTTAACTATATTTACGACATTTTATATATAATATATATATCCTGTATAGATATAGCAGTCATTCTTATAGATCTGTGCTATTGAATATGACAGCAAGGGGTTAAATCAAGGATTTTAGCACGAAATTGCTTATGATCTTCTGTACTTGAAAGGTAAGTTTAACTCTAAAAGTTCAATTTACATTTTTATATGACCTGACGCTGACGTTTCGTCTATCCTGTCAACATCTTCAAAGGCAGAGGTGAATGAGATGGTTACATAACAGCTGGGGGCAACAGCATATGTTACTAAATATGGTGAAATAAGGCGCACCGGCCCAATAGGCTTTCTGTATTTTCTTTAATTCTATGTTGTTATGTTGGTTGGGGGACTGTTGGTTATGTTGGCGGGGGTTGGGGGGCAGTGGGGGGTGGTAGTAGGAGGTGGGGGGAGAGAAAGGAGGGGGGTTAAGTGAGTGGGAATAAGACAGATAGATCAACATTTATACAAAGATATAGACTCATGGTAACTTTAAAAAAAGAGTTCCACCTCCACCCGGCAAGCATCAAACGCACACAGCACCACGACGCTGCCTTCAGGTCAACACGGGAACATTTCTGTATCATGTAAATCACCTTTCATGGCCCAAAGAATTGTCGTGTGTGTGTGTGTGTCTGTCATTTAATTCACGCACGCAAACACATCTCCTAGCAAACACCAGCATATCTCCTAGCAACTCGCACACACACACACACACACACACACACACACACACACACACACACACACACACACACACACACACACACACACACACACACCCGCGCGTGCAATCTTGTCAACAGTTGCAAAATGATTTAAAATGTTTAGTGATAAATTAAATTGAAATACTTCATAAATGCTTGTACATTTATCGTCCTCCGAAGGGATACTAAAGACAAGGAGACAATAATAAGTACGAGGCCCCAGGAAAGTTCTTAGAAGAAAGTGTTCAGTTCTTTAATTAGTTAGAAAGTTCTTAGTTCTTTCGAAGTGCGATACGTGAAAGGACCAGAGGTAAGAAATACAATATTAATTTTGGTTATAATAGGCTTGATATGATAGTTAATTTTATTTTTTTTCTTTATATTCTTACAGGAAACAATAACTTTTTTGTTGGGCAATGTGCAATGATTTTTTTTATATATTGTCGGTTAGGTTTTTGTTGAGTAGCAATAAGGGAAATAAAGTTTTTTTGTGTGTGAAAACCAACCAAAATTTGGAGAAAATATTGCACAAATGAGTTTTTCGAGCCAAAAATTAATTTTTCAAATTAGTAAATATTTACTACGCTAACTTCTGTTTGGTGAAAAAAAAGTTAGCTTAATCTCCTCAAGAACTTTGGTAAAGAGAGAATTGGTTAGCATTTAGGGATATGTTAAGAGATATCATCATTCCGTACCATATAATGTTAAAGTAAATATGAAAAGATATCATATCCAACTATATATCTTAAATTATATACATATTTTTGACCATTGATCCTTAATAATCATGTAAAATAGTGCCTGGGATAAATATCTGAGCACTGAGAAGCAGAGAGTTGGTAGCATTCACAGATGGGTTACAAAATATGACTGTTTTCATTAAATAAGAAAAGATAAATGGTTAATAATGTCCTCATGGGCTTATAGAAGAGTACCTGAGGTGTAATTTAAAAGTAAATTCAAATTTGTTGTTTCAAATTAATCGTTTTGAATTTTTTTTTGCAGATTTGATGCTTTTTTGTTTTGCAATTTGTAGCTCTTTTGTTGATCTATTTGTAATTTTTTGTTGTGCAATATGAAGTTTTTATGGGCGATTTGTTTTTTTATATAGATTAGGTTAAAGGTTTGGTTAAAATAAATTTAGATTACAGGTTATGTTAGATTAGGTTCAAGGTTTAAGTCAAAAGGAATTGAATTATTTTTGTGAAAACCAACTGAAAACTTTCCAAAACGTCACAAGTGAATTTTTGCAGGAAAAGTAATTCCTGTAATTATTCAATATTTACAATAGTAGCATAAAATTGGTTGATAAAGTACAGTAGTTCGTTCAATTAAGAAGAAGGTTTAGAAGTTATGGTTCTGTTTATTGCCCTGCGATGAAAATAAGTAAATAGTTAAAAATATCATATCTGTCTAAATAACATACATACACATATTTTAAAGCGCTGATCTATATTAACCATACAAAGGGTTACCAGTACCAGTGGTAAAATTTATTTGGAAATTAAAATTTTTTGGGTGAATCATGTACACATTTGGTAAAAAAATATTGCACTTTTTGGATATTACAGGCAATGATATGTTTCTGTAATTATTGATAGGCTCCAGATTCGTCTAATTTGTATTAAAGAGTAGAGCAAATTCCTGCCCAACTGTATGAAGCAGAGAGTGACGACACTCAAAGATAGGTTAAAATAAATTATGATTCAGTGCCTTGTAAAGTAACAAAAATAAAATATATTTAAAATTATCATATTTAACCAAATAACCCAAATTGTATATTTTTGATTGTTGATCTTTATTAAGCATTAAGAAAGGTTTCTGTGGTAAAAAGGAAATTCAACATTTGTTTTTAAAGCAAGTAAAGATGTAGTTTGTTTTGGCTTGGGTGAAATAAAGTTTTTGTGGGCTTGGGGAAAATATAGTTTTTTGTTGGGGTTATTTGTAGTTTTGTTGAGTAATTTGTGCATTTTTGTTGAATGTTTTGTAGTGTTTTGTTAAGTGATTTGTCGATTTTGGTTGAGTAATTTGAAGTTTTTGTTGAGTGATTTATAGTTTGTGTTGGGGTATTGTAGTTTTTTGCTGGAATATTTGTAGTTTTTTGCTGGAATATTTGTAGTTTTTTGTGGAATATTTGTAGTTTTTTGTGGAATATTTGTAGTTTTTTGCTGGAATATTTGTAGTTTTTTGTGGAATATTTGTAGTTTTTTGTGGAATATTTGTAGTTTTTTGTGGAATATTTGTAGTTTTTTGCTGGAATATTTGTAGTTTTTTGTGGAATATTTGTAGTTTTTTGTGGAATATTTGTAGTTTTTTGTGGAATATTTGTAGTTTTTTGTGGAATATTTGTAGTTTTTTGCTGGAATATTTGTAGTTTTTTGTGGAATATTTGTAGTTTTTTGTGGAATATTTGAAGTTTTTTGTGGAATATTTGTAGTTTTTTGTGGAATATTTGTAGTTTTTTGTGGAATATTTGTAGTTTTTTGTGGAATATTTGAAGTTTTTTGTGGAATATTTGAAGTTTTTTGTGGAATATTTGTAGTTTTTTGTGGAATATTTGTAGTTTTTTGTGGAATATTTGTAGTTTTTTGTGGAATATTTGTAGTTTTTTGTGGAATATTTGAAGTTTTTTGTGGAATATTTGTAGTTTTTTGTGGAATATTTGTAGTTTTTTGTGGAATATTTGTAGTTTTTTGCTGGAATATTTGTAGTTTTTTGCTGGAATATTTGTAGTTTTTTGTGGAATATTTGTAGTTTTTTGTGGAATATTTGTAGTTTTTTGTGGAATATTTGTAGTTTTTTGTGGAATATTTGAAGTTTTTTGTGGAATATTTGTAGTTTTTTGTGGAATATTTGTAGTTTTCTCTTGGGCTATTCATAATTTCCTGTTAGGCTACTTATAATTTCATTTCGGACCATTTGTAGTGTGCGTTAGATTAAAAGGCTAGATTAAAGATAAGGTTTAGTGTGTATCAAATGTTTTAGTCAAAGTCAACAACAAATTTGAAAAAAGGTGAGTTTTGTAACCACAAATGCATTGCTGTAATTAGTGATTTGTTACATTACTAACAGGATCATTTGCTTGCAACAAAATAGTTCAACATCAAGGGAATTGTGGGAAGGTGGGGTAGAGTTTGGGTGGGGGTTGGTGGGGTAGAGTTTGAGTGGGGGTTGGTGGGGTAGAGTTTGGGTGGGGGTTGGTGGGGTAGAGTTTGGGTGGGGGGTTGGTGGGGTAGAGTTTGGGTGGGGGTTGGTGGGGTAGAGTTTGGGTGGGGGTTGGTGGGGTAGAGTTTGGGTGGGGGGTTGGTGGGGTAGAGTTTGGGTGGGGGGTTGGTGGGGTAGAGTTTGGGTGGGGGTTGGTGGGGTAGAGTTTGGGTGGGGGTTGGTGGGGTAGAGTTTGGGTTGGCTTTGGTGGGGTAGAGTTTGGGTGGGGGTTGGTAGGGTAGAGTTTGGGTGGGGGTTGGTGGGGTAGAGTTTGGGTTGGCTTTGGTGGGGTAGAGTTTGGATGGGGGTTGGTGGGGTAGAGTTTGGGTGGGGGTTGGTGGGGGTAGAGTTTGGGTGGGGGGTTGGCGGGGTAGAGTTTGGGTGGGGGTTGGTGGGGTAGAGTTTGGGTGGGGGTTGGTGGGGTAGAGTTTGGGTGGGGGTTGGTGGGGTAGAGTTTGGGTGGGGGTTGGAGGGGTAGAGTTTGGGTGGGGGTTGGTGGGGTAGAGTTTGGGTGGGGGTTGGTGGGGTAGAGTTTGGGTGGTGGTTGGTGGGGTAGAATTTGGGTGGGGTAGAGTTTGGGTGGGGGTTGGTGGGGTAGAGTTTGGGTGGATGTTGGTGGGGTAGAGTTTGGGTGGGGGTTGGTGGGGTAGAGTTTGGGTGGATGTTGGTGGGGTAGAGTTTGAGTGGGGGTTGGTGGGGTAGAGTTTGGGTGGGGGTTGGTGGGGTAGAGTTTGGGTGGGGGTTGGTGGGGTAGAGTTTGGGTGGGGGTTGGTGGGGTAGAGTTTGGGTGGGGGTTGGTGGGGTAGAGTGGGGGTTGGTGGGGGGGGGGGGTTGAAGCTGTTGTCCGTCTTGACGACATCAGAGGGTCATTAAGTGTACTCCTGTCCTGTATCTACTATATAAAGTAGCTCACTTTCCCGCCTGAGAGTACGTGGCAGCCTCGTACCATCTGTCTAGCTCCGCTCTCATTCCTCCCTCTCACCTCTACCTCTCCCCTCTCACTCTTGCTGACCCTTCCTCTAGTACCTCTCGCTGGCGCTCTCGTTCCTCATTCTTTATACTACCCCTCGTTATCTCGCACACGCCTCATTACCTCATCACCCCTGTCCGAATCCACAAATTCCTCTTTTACACCAACACCTTCCCCTCTTCCTTTCTCTAATCTCCTCTCTCTCACTCTAATCTTCTTTCTCTCTCTCTCTCGTTCTCATTTTCCCTCCGGTTCTCCCTTTCCTCAACTGGTGTACAGGTTCCTGAGCCTATTGGGCTCTATCATATCTACTTATGAAACTGTGTATGGAGTCAGCCTCCACCACATTACTGCCTTATGCATTCCATCTGTTAACTACTCTGACACTAAACAAATTCTTTCTAATGTCTCTGTGGCTAATTTGAGTACTCAGTTTGCACCTGTTTCCCATTGTTCGTGTTCCAACAATGCTATATAGTTTATCTTTGTCCAACCTGTCAATTCCAAGACATGGTGATCGTATCTTCCCTTACTCGTCTGTCTTCCAGGGACGCATGGTTTAGCTCCGGTAGCCTTCCCTCGTAGCTCATACCTCTCAGTTCAGGGACCAGTCTGGTGTCATACCTCTGATTCTTCTCCAACGTTTGTCTTGTGTTTAACTAGGTATGGACTCCAGGCTGGAGCTGCGTACTCCAGGAATGTTCTGACATAATTGGTATATACAAGGTTCTGAAAGATTCTTTACACAAGTTTTTAAAGGCAGTTCTTATGTTGGCCAATCTAGCATATGCCGCTGATGATATCCTTGTGATGTGGGCCTCTGGGGCCAGGTTCGGTGTCAACCAAACAGATCAACCAGATATTTCTCTCTTCTTGACTCTTGAAGGACTTCAAGATTTAAGCAAGGAGAAAGATCTGGAGGTTGATATCACACCCCACCTGTGTGGTGTGTGGGCCCCCAACACTGCCGGTGGCCCAACAACCCAGGTGGTCCAACACACTAGGTGACCCAACACACTAGGTGACCCAACACCCCATGTGGCTTTTCTGTAATAGAAATTCGGATGAAAAATGGTCCCGTCCGGAGCGAGTCGGATGAGCTGTCAAAAAACACACAAAAAACTCCGATATCTCACCATCGGCTATCCGGAAATGTCGATATTTTTGTCTGATCCGGCCACACCTGAACCCGGCCACACCTGTACCCGGCCACACCTGAACCCGGCCACACCTGTACCCGGCCACACCTGAACCCGGCCACACCTGAACCCGGCCACACCTGAACCCGGCCACACCTGTACCCGGCCACACCTGAACCCGGCCACACCTGTACCCGGCCACACCTGAACCCGGCCACACCTGAACCCGGCCACACCTGAACCCGGCCACACCTGTACCCGGCCACACCTGAACCCGGCCACACCTGAACCCGGCCACACCTGAACCCGGCCACACCTGTACCCGGCCACACCTGTACCCGGCCACACCTGAACCCGGCCACACTTGAACCCGGCCACACCTGAACCCGGCCACACCTGAACCCGGCCACACTTGAACCCGGCCACACCTGAACCCTTCCACACCTGAACCCTTCCACACCTGAACCCCGCCACACCTGAACCTCCATCCACACCTTTACTACACCAGCACTCGTCTATACTTAAACAATAATAATAATAATAATTAATCAGTTAAAAATACATACAAAATAGGCTACAGCACAGAATGCCGGATTTACTGATCGATATATAGTAAATAAAATGCCTAAAGCCATTAATACGCACAACTAATAACACCATTAGAACTTAATGAGAACGATAACCATGTAGGTAGCTTAATGTCATTCCACTCCTCTTAAGTTATATGGTTATCAACTGTCGTCCTACGATATCGTACATCTTTCGGGTTGGTTAGGCTTTTAAAGACTTTATTGTATTGTAGTTTTGGGAGCGCCAGAGAATTCGCGCCATGCACGGGTGTGTCAGAATACCGTTGATGGTTTGAAATTGAATTGACCAATCAGAAGTGAGATGAGTTTAAATTATCAGAGGGCTTCGTGCGGGGGTCTGCTATGGCTGCTGCTGCTGATGTTACTGTTACTGATGCTGATACTGCCGCTACTGATGCTGATACTGCTGCTACTGATGCTGATACTGCCGCTACTGATGCTGATACTGCCGCTACTGATGCTGATACTGCCGCTACTGATGCTGATACTGCCGCTACTGATGCTGATACTGCCGCTACTGATGCTGATACTGCCGCTACTGATGCTGATACTGCCGCTACTGATGCTGATACTGCTGCTACTAATGCTGATTTTGATGTTACTGATGCGGATACTGCGACAGGTGTAATGACGTCATCGGTATGCACCAAACTGGTACTTCCTTCCACTACTCTCTTGATATCTTGCATTCCTTCTTTCACCGTATTGATTTTTCATTTCTTCATTCATTCTTTCTTACGATAGTTCAATCCTTTCTTTGTGCCTTACTTCCTTCCCTCTTTATTTAATTCCTTCCTTCTCTCCTTGCCTTACTTCATTCCTTCCTTACTTGCTTTCATTCTTTGTTCTGTTCTTGACTTCCTTGCTTATTTTGTCCTTTATTTCTTCCTTCTTTTTGAGAGAGAGAGAGAGAGAGAGAGAGAGAGAGAGAGAGGGAGCGTGAGAGACAGAGCGAGAGAGACAGAGAGTGAAAGAGACAGAGAGTGAGAGAGACAGAGAGTGAGAGAGAACGTGAGAGAGAGAGAGAGAGAGAGAGAGAGAGAGAGAGAGAGAGAGAGAGACAGAGACAGAGCGAGAGAGACAGAGAGTGAAAGAGACAGAGAGTGAGAGAGAACGTGAGAGACAGAGAGACATAGAGAGACAGAGAGAGAGAGAGAAAGAGAGAGAGAGAGAGAGAGAGAGAGAGAGAGAGAGAGAGAGAGAGAGAGAGAGAGAACGTGAGAGACAGAGCGAGAGAGACAGAGAGTGAAAGAGACAGAGAGTGAGAGAGAACGTGAGAGACAGAGAGAGAGAGAGAGAGAGAGAGAGACAGAGAGAGAGAGAGAGAGAGAGAGAGAGAGAGAGAGAGACAGAGACAGAGCGAGAGAGACAGAGAGTGAAAGAGACAGAGAGTGAGAGAGAACGTGAGAGACAGAGAGACATAGAGAGACAGAGAGAGAGAGAGAAAGAGAGAGAGAGAGAGAGAGAGAGAGAGAGAGAGAGAGAGAGAGAGAGAGAGAGAGAACGTGAGAGACAGAGCGAGAGAGACAGAGAGTGAAAGAGACAGAGAGTGAGAGAGAACGTGAGAGAGAGAGAGAGAGAGAGAGAGACAGAGAGAGAGAGAGAGAGAGAGAGAGACATAGAGAGAGAGAGAGAGAGAGAGAGAGAGAGATCTGTCCTTGGTGTTAAAAAGAGACGTTCATTGCTAGCATTAAATAAGAAGACCTAATTTGCCAAGTAATTAAGAACTTGTTTAATCACTTTGTGGAACACTTTAGAGAGAAGCACCAGTTGTGTTGAAAGACTGCCAGCGTTCACGTGTCTACCTTCTACTTTATGATGACCAGTGTTATAATCTACTTTATCGTGATCTACTTTTCATAATTTACTTTATTATTATCTACTTCTAATGTACTTTATCATGGTCTACTTCCCATAATCCACTTTATCAGTATCTACTTTATAATTTTCTACTTACCATAATCCACTTTATCATGATCTACTAATCTACTTTATCATGATCTACCAATCTACTTTATCATGATCTTCTGTCATAATCTACTTTATCCTGATCTGTCATAATCTACTCTGTAATTGTTTAATTTTCATTGAGAGAGAGAGAGAGAGAGAGAGAGAGAGAGAGAGAGAGAGAGAGAGAGAGAGAGAGAGAGAGAGAGAAATAGACACAGGAAGACAGGCATAAAGGGAAAGGAAGATAGAGAGGGAAGCCGGAGACAGACATACAGATAGACCCGGGTACTGCAGAGTATTCCTTGTAGTGTGTGTGTGTGTGTGTGTGTGTGCGTGTGTGTGTGTGTGTGTGTGTGTGATATCAAATCCTCCTTTCTTATGCTTTTCTTCTCTCCATACCTTTCCTTGGCGTCTCTTCCCTATCTCCTGCCCCTCTCTCCGTCTCTTCCTCCCCCCCCCCTCCCAAGGGCCTCACCCCACCCCCGTCACAATATTCCGCCGTAAAGGGTAGGCAGGGCGCCCTAATTGCCTCAATAAAGCGTAATTACTCATGTTAATATCTTGGTGTAATCAGGTTTTGTTCAGCACCTTCGCTACTTGACTCGGTAGTGAAGATGTAGGTCTTGTGTGCTGCTTAACCGTCTGGGAGGAAAGGAGGTGATTGGCGGAGACGCTTGGGCTTGTGAGTGCTTGTACTCACTTAGTTGTACTCACCTAGTTGTGCTTGCGGGGGTTGAGCTCTGGCCTCTTTGGTCCCGCCTCTCAACTGTCAATCAACTGTTTCTAACTACTACTACTATTTTTTTTTCACATCACACACACACACACACCCAAAGGAAGCAGCCCGTGACAGCTGACTAACTCCCAGGTACCTATTTACTGCTAGGCAACAGGGGCATAGGGTGAAAGGAACTCTGCTCAATGTTTCTCGCCGGCGCCCGGGATCGAACCTGGGACCACAGGATCACATGTCCAGCGTGTTGTCCGTTCGGCCGGGCGGCTCCACACACACACACACACACATACACACGTATGTGTGTGTGTGTGTGTTCTAATGTAACTGTTCATACCTAAAATAATTGACTCATCCGAGCTGCAGCTACCGGGCCCGGCTTTGCCAACTGTGTGTCCTCCGATGTAATGACTTTTGAATCTTTCAATTTTGTTTTGTATTTTTTCTCCTCTAAATCTCCTCTAAAAGTATTTATGAAGTTTGTAATACATAACCTCCTTGTTTTTCGGGAGTAATATTTATTGTTACTAAATTAAATTCTAGGATCCAGGGCAATTCGAACGTTCGTATTTGACGGAAGACATCACACTGTCCGTATGTAACATACTTTGTTGTCCCTGGGTAGTAAGGCTCACTTTCTGATTGCTTATGTCATCAAAGTATAGAAAAATTGCTCTTATTCCCCTTAATCTTTGGGTTGATCTTTGTCTAAGATAGTTTAGGGAAGAACATTACCTACTGACTCGTTACTGAGACCTGTGATACGTTGCCAGTAATACTACTCAGGGACATCATTAAAAATATCGTTAGATAGTGTTATCTATCAAAATAGTTAGATGAATGTTCCTTAGATGACAAACATATCGGAGTGTCCATTGGTACATATACGCAGAACAAGCAATTCATCACTGTATTAATTATACCTCATCTAAATTACCTCAACTCTCAATTTCACTGGGGAAAAAATCAGCTTATATTTTCGGCTTATATATAATGAGCTTATACAGGTGACGGGTGTGTCAGGCTTCCGTCACGTGTGTGTGAGGAGACAGGCACTGTGACGGTGTATATGTGAGTGTCACACACCAGGCTCACATACACTTCTCTCTTTTATTTTCCAAAGACGCATTTTTTGGGGGGTTCAAATTGGTGCAATTTTTCTATTTCACGGACTCGACAAAAATCAACGGAGCTGACAAAGAGCTTTTCTTGGTGGTATATATTTTGTGGTTGAGTGGAAGTGATGGCAAGACATGGTGGAGTGCCGGCTGAGGGTGAGATGGGTAGTGTACTCCATTTGGGCTGGACGGTAGAGCGACGGTCTCGCTTCATGCAAGTCCGTGTTCAATCCTCTACCGTCCAAATGGTTGGGATTCCTTCCCCCTGTCCCAACCCAAATCCTGACCCCTTCCAAGTGCTATATAGTCGTAATGGCTTGGCACTTTCGCTTGATAACTGCCCTTCATATAGCGTGCAGGTGTAGTACTCAGTATAGGGGAAATAGCTATAGCGGGAGCCTAACTTGACGCTATAGCAGCCACCACGTCATCTCCCCGACGTGTGCTCAGAGAAAGTCTCCGGTAAAAGCCAGCCACATTTCACTCTAAATGAGCCTATTTACCTCCTCGCGACAATAAACTCAAGGCACATTTACATTCATTCATGCCTTGTTGACCTGCTCTTATTACCTCTCGCCGGTGTGAAGGAACGCGGAGCTTGGTATGGTAGTTTTTAGCGGATGTGAATGAGGATCTATTTAGAACAAACACACCAACATTCGCATCCCCTAAAAATACCCACTCCACTCTGTTCCGTCACAACTGGGAGAGGTATTAACACTTTCGCGCTCTCAGCGCTCAAAAAAAAACAATACCCCAGAGGCTTTCGGCACTTCGCGCGCCTACGCGGTAAGACCGAAAAGTGTACACTCTTTTGACTGTCCTGACAATAATTGAAGGCGCACGTATTTAAATTTGGTATCACTGTGTTCGCAATGAAATTGTCTATAAGAGCATACCTATAAAATGCCGCCCAAGCATAAGGAGTATCAACACCAAATAAAAAACTATGCAGATCACTCGCCGAGAGCGCCAAACAGCAACAAAATGTTTCCACTCTCTTAATGGTTGCGAAACCTACAGTTGTCCTACATCGCTAATTTTGGTATCATTGGAATCGCAATAAAAGTCTCTACACGGACATATGCATATGACTGTTTAATATAGGTAATTGCCCACCCGCAAGAGTGTGTGAAGTGGAGAGTAGTTAGCCGCGAGCGCACTGGCGAAAACACAGGGGGGAAATCATGCTTGGAAAGTTTATACGTTTCCTGACCCTACTTTTCTATGTACGTATTTCTTTTTTATACCAATGTGTTCGCAATAAAATTTTCTATAAGATGAACTGTATAACATTGGTACAAAGCATGTGTAAGAGAAGCGCCAAATATAGAACCACGTCGCTCAGTATGCGTTCGCGGCAGAAACGAACGCATTGTTTTCGTTCGTTTGATGTTTGTCATGTTTATACTTGTTGAAACATTTTATAATTTGTATGACAGTGATCGCAGTAAAATTCCCTACACAGACATATACATAATACATACAAATATTTCCCACGTGTTGGATATATCAACGGCTAAAGGGAACCCACTGCCACACGCTCGCCACACCCCCAAACATACTTTGTGTATTTTTTTTTTACTGATAGAAGTTTATGTGATATAATATTCATTCTGGTACCAAAACATTCGCAAATAAATTCCCTACAAAACAAAAGTATCCCCATCCATTTCGGTTAAAAAATGGAATTTATAGAAATATTTTTTCGATGGACGAGAAAACTCGGCTGTTATGCGGAATCGTAAGAGAAAACGGCGACGAGTTATCTCTAATCTAAAGCGCGAAAGTGTTAACAGAGAAGAGGTTTCCGGGGTAACAAGTGGACTTCCCTAAGGGTCGTCCTGGGTACTCTACTGTTGATTTTTTAAATGCGCCCAAGATAGTGTACACACTACATTATTAAAACAGTTAACACTGAAAAGCATCACTGAGAGTACTCAGAGTATGGGTAACGATGTGTATCAGTGCTATACCGACGGCTCTGTAAAAGAAGGTGGACGATGTACCGGATGTGCATGTAATATATTTGAACAATCTTCTCTCGTACATACAGCAATGAAGCGTGTCAATGACTGGGCAAGTACAACTCAAACCGAACTTGCAGGCATATACCTTGCCACTGAATATTTAAAAGACAAAGGCAGTGGACTTGTATACTGTGACTCGCAGAGTGCACTCCTGGAATTGAACGCACATAGTAGTGACACCCAGAAAATAGTCAGTGATATTCGAATGAATGTTTTAGCTGCTAAAGGAAACAGATTTGAAATTAAATTCCTATGGATACCATCACATGTTGGCATCTCAAGGCATGACACTGTTGATATGCTTGCAAAGACAGCCTTTAGAAAACCAGTGGTAGAAATTGATATGGGTGTGTCATTAGCAGTGACAAAGAGAATACTTAAATATCTAATGAAGATCTCACAGACCTAACAAATTCACAAAGACCTGAAAGTTGTAGCATTAAATATTATGATAGATATCGTGAAGAGACATTCACATATGGGACTAATAGAGCAAGAACCCGGCAATGTGATGTTATAGTGGCCAGAATACGCCTGGGATATAGCCGTATCTGGCAGCTTTCTTAAAACCCAAATGTCGAGTACACAATGTGTCAACTTTGTGAAAGAGAAAACATGCACTCTCTTGAACATTATATGGTAGAATGTCCCATATTGACTGACTTTCGTCTTCCTGGGCTAAGGTATGCTGAACTCTGTAGTTACTATATGAGTACTGGAACACTTGATGATATATTAGACTTGTATCCAAGATTGACCATGTAATGTATCATTTATACAATGAATGTATGTGATGTAACTATATAACCTGAGCATGTGAAAGCACCTTAATCACCTAAAGTGATTAAGTGCTTAATTGCACACTAGTTTCTCTATCAGCTATCTCACCCTGTCAGAGTAAAAGAGACAAATGTATGTGTGTGTATATATGTATATGTACGTATATGTGTGTGTGTGTGTGTGTGTGCATATGTGTATAAAGTATATGTGGAAGCTGATCAGAATTACATTTCACCTTTGTAAATGTACATTAATGACACTATGTAAAAGACACATCGAACACTTTATGTAGGGCATACGTAAATCTGTGTATCTATGTATTTGCGTATGTAGCTGAGCCTAGCATTTTAAAAAGCACTACAATCACCTTCTGTGATTGATTGTTCAATAAATCCCTGAACTATATGTTTAACAAAATCTCTCACCCTGTCCATGGAGGACAGAAGAAAATGTATATATGCTGGTTAGCATTGTTAATGTGTGGCCACGTCTGTGGTAGAACATAATAATAAACAAAACATGTATACACACACAATTATTTTCTAACGTATCTTTGACTTCATTTGATATTGTCACTGACTGCTTCCTCTTACCCCTCCCTCTCCCATCAACAGCCCTGACCCAAGGGCCATGATTGTCTCACCAAATCACCCAACAGCGGTGCCTGTGACACCCCCCCCCCACACAGACGGCACTAACACGGCCTCCAATCCAAAAATCTTAATGAAAAATTCCCCCACAAGTTATTTACCCTTCTCAGGCGCCCTCAGACCTCGAGGAACGTGTTAATCACAGCCGGGGACGGGGCTTTGTTTATGTGGGCCCTGTCTCCCCGGGCCCTGCATCCCGGGGCCCTGTCTCCTGGGCCCTGCCTCCCGGGGCCTGTCTCCCTGGCCCGGTGGCCCTAGTGCCCTGGCTGGGGCCACACTTGACCACTTGACGGGGGAGACGCTTACTAAGGACATTTGACGGGGGGTTGGAGAGTGGGGAGTGGGTAGGAAGGTCTTGTAGGGAAGGCAGGTGGGGAAGCGTGGGTCTTGTTGGGGATGGGGAGGGAAGGTCTTGCAAGGGAGGTAGGGGTTCCCTTCACATTACAGTGTTGTCAAACCCTTCACATTACAGTGTTGCCAAACCCTTCACATCACAGTGTTGCCAAACCCTTCACATCACAGTATTGCCAAACCCTTCACATCACAGTATTGCCAAACCCTTCACATCACAGTGTTGCCAAACCCTTCACATCACAGTATTGCCAAACCCTTCACATCACAGTATTGCCAAACCCTTCACATCACAGTATTGCCAAACCCTTCACATCACAGTATTGCCAAACCCTTCACATCACAGTATTGCCAAACCCTTCACATCACAGTATTGCCAAACCCTTCACATCACAGTATTGCCAAACCCTTCACATCACAGTATTGCCAAACCCTTCACATCACAGTATTGCCAAACCCTTCACATCACAGTATTGCCAAACCCTTCACATCACAAGTCTGAAGCAAAAGATGGTCTCTAGATGGCCTAATTTTAATTAATGTTTAATTAATAAACCATCCAATTTCATTGTTGGAAATATTTTGAGTAGGTAATTATTGCTGTGTTTGATGTGGGCCTCTGAGGGCCTGGATTTAATTTAAAAAATAATCAGTGTAATTCTAGTATTTTAATTCGAGATATGTATATATATATATATATATATATATATATATATATATATATATATATATATATATATATATATATATATTCATATACAGTATATATATATGAATATGTTGTTGAATATGACTGAAAAGGTAAGATTAATGATTCTAACACGAATCGTCTTATTATTTCTTATGTCTTTCTTTACAGTCGAGGGAAGTTGAAAAATTAACTCTCCTAAAGTTCATTTTCATACTTTTTATTTTGGTCTGACGCCTAGAGATGTGTCAGACCAAAGTGCTCTCTCTCTCTCTCTCTCTCTCTCTCTCTCTCTCTCTCTCTCTCTCTCTCTCTCTCTCTCTCTCTCTCTCTCACTACCTGTGCTGTCTCTGGGGTCCAGGGAATGGGGGGGAGTTATGAGGAAGGGGGAATTATCAGGGGGAAGCGCCAAGCCATTTCGACTATATAGCACTTGGAAGGTATCAGGATAAGGATCTGGGATTATATAGCACTTGGAAGGGATCAGGATAAGGATCTGGGATTATATAGCACTTGGAAGGGATCAGGATAAGGATCTGGGATTATATAGCACTTGAAAGGGATCAGGATAAGGATCTGGGATTATATAGCACTCGGATCTGGGATTATATAACACATCTGTGGGCTGTTTGCGAAGAGGGGAAATTGCTCAACTATCCTATTGATCAGGTGATTGGCGGCTGGTCGACAAACTACAAACCTAATCGGTGATTGGTGCTGAAAGGCGAGCTGATAGCTGATTGGTGTACAAATGGCAGTTTGTTACTCATTAGTCGACAATTTAGGAAACTGATCCCTGATTGGTTGATGACTTTTGCGCAGACATGAAATGACCTTTTTTTGCTTCTTTTATTTGTTTATTTTTTTTTTTGTAAATATGAAGAGCAAACAAGGGTCGTAAATGGTAATTTTCACGAAGTGTTTGATGATCGTTAGCCAGAGCTGGTTGTTAACGTTGAGGTGATTACGTTGGTAATTAAGGTTCTCGTGCTCGGTATTTCCCAGGTAAATATTCACCCAGGGCTTTTTTGGTGTTGATATTTAATTCTGTTGGAGAATACGGAATTATCTGAGACATTTTTTTGTTTGTGTGTGTGTGTGTGTGTGTGTGTGTGTGTGTGTGTGTGTGTGTGTGTGTGTGTGTGTGTGTGTGTGTGTGCTCACCTATTTGTACTCACCTATTTGTCCTTGCGGGGTTGAGCTCTGGCTCTTTGGTCCCGCCTCTCAACTGTAAATCAACTGGTGTACAGGTTCCTAAGCCTATTGGGCTCACAAGATTGAGAGAGAGAGATACATAGTTAATTTCAAGAGACAGAGAGATAGAAATTCATAGTTAAGTTCAAGAGACTAAGAGATACATAGTTAAGTTCAAGAGACTGAGAGAGTTACATAGTTAAGTTCAAGAGACTGAGAGAGTTACATAGTTAAGTTCAAGAGATTGAGAGATAGAGATAGTTAAGTTCAAGAGACTAAGAGATACATAGTTAAGTTCAAGAGACTGAGAAAGTTACATAGTTAAGTTCAAGAGACTGAGAGAGTTACATAGTTAAGTTCAAGAGACTGAGAGAGTTACATAGTTAAGTTCAAGAGACAGAGAGATACATAGTTAAGTTCAAGAGACAGAGAGATACATAGTTAAGTTCAAGAGACTGAGAGAGATACATAGTTAAGTTCTAGAGACTGAGAGAGAGAGAGAGAGACCAGTCATTCGTTGATTTTGTCTAAACTAGGACTTGGCACTAATTTGGAATCAACTGACGACTGGACAAATATTACCAGAAAACTACAACGTGTTGTATCAGCGAGGCCAGAATCCCCACGCTGAAGAATACATCAAAAACTCCCCTAAAAGTGCATATAATTCGAGATCTAAACATTCTCTGGACCATCCGTCGATTGTAAAAGTGAACGCCGTGCCATCACCAACAGTCTTGTGGTCTTATGGAACGTGCATGATGATCAGATGCTACTTCTGACCTCCAGGGAAAGGTTTAAATCCCATTCAACTTGGGACAAGATGCTTGTAATTAGGGGTTTTGAAATGCAGTTGTTTCTCAAGGTGGTACTTAACCCCCTCCCCCCCCCTGAAGCACCCCAACGGTGTCTGTTGGTACTCCCCCCCCCCTCAGTGTACACCTGTTGCCCATCTTTATTGTGAGTGGTACACCTGTTGTTCCAGACTGTGTTGTGAGTGGTACACCTGTTGTTTCAGACTGTGTTGTGAGTGGTACACCTGTTGTTCCAGACTGTGTTGTGAGTGGTACACCTGTTGTTCCAGACTGTGTTGTGAGTGGTACACCTGTTGTTTCAGACTGTGTTGTGAGTGGTACACCTGTTGTTTCAGACTGTGTTGTGAGTGGTACACCTGTTGTTCCAGACTGTGTTGTGAGTGGTACACCTGTTGTTCCAGACTGTGTTGTGAGTGGTACACCTGTTGTTCCAGACTGTGTTGTGAGTGGTACACCTGTTGTTCCAGACTGTGTTGTGAGTGGTACACCTGTTGTTCCAGACTGTGTTGTGAGTGGTACACCTGTTGTTCCAGACTGTGTTGTGAGTGGTACACCTGTTGTCCCAGACTGTGTTGTGAGTGGTACACCTGTTGTTCCAGACTGTGTTGTGAGTGGTACACCTGTTGTTCCAGACTGTGTAGTGAGTGGTACACCTGTTGTTCCAGACTGTGTTGTGAGTGGTACACCTGTTGTTCCAGACTGTGTTGTGAGTGGTACACATGTTGTTCCAGACTGTGTTGTGAGTGGTACACCTGTTGTTCCAGACTGTGTTGTGAGTGGTACACCTGTTGTTCCAGACTGTGTTGTGAGTGGTACACCTGTTGTTCCAGACTGTGTAGTGAGTGGTACACCTGTTGTTCCAGACTGTGTTGTGAGTGGTACACCTGTTGTTCCAGACTGTGTAGTGAGTGGTACACCTGTTGTTCCAGACTGTGTTGTGAGTGGTACACCTGTTGTTCCAGACTGTGTTGTGAGTGGTACACCTGTTGTCCCAGACTGTGTAGTGAGTGGTACACCTGTTGTTCCAGACTGTGTTGTGAGTGGTACACCTGTTGTTCCAGACTGTGTTGTGAGTGGTACACCTGTTGTTCCAGACTGTGTTGTGAGTGGTACACCTGTTGTTCCAGACTGTGTTGTGAGTGGTACACCTGTTGTTCCAGACTGTGTTGTGAGTGGTACACCTGTTGTTCCAGACTGTGTTACTATGGACAAGAAAAGTTGTCACAGACAGTTTCCTCTCGTATGGTTCTGTTGCTTGAGTTCCTATTCCTTTAATGTTTAACTTTCCGTTTATTATCGTAGTTTCTCCCTCTTATGTTGTCCATTTTCTTCTCATTGCATATTTTCCGTTTTCACTGGCACATTGTAAGTTTTATATTCCCAGTGGGGGCCACTGTTGTGGGTAAGTGACTACTTCACAGTCCAGTCTTGTGCTAACACAACCATTGTTACGTTTTCTCCAGCTTGTTCCCCCTCTCTCTCTCTCTCTCGCTCTCTCGCTCTCTCTCTCTCTCTCTCTCTCTCTCTCTCTCTCTCTCTCTCTCTCTCTCTCTCTCTCTCTCTCTCTCTCTCTCTCTCGCTCTCTCTCTCTCTCGCTCTCTCTCTCTCGCTCTCTCTCTCGCTCTCTCTCTCGCTCTCTCTCTCGCTCTCTCTCTCGCTCTCTCTCTCGCTCTCTCTCGCTCTCTCTCTCGCTCTCTCTGTCTCACTCTCTCGCTCTCT
>NC_091241.1:3320076-3327576 GCF_040958095.1 Procambarus clarkii | reverse complement strand
TTAATATAGCCAGCCGACTATATTAAGGCTCTGGCACACAGGTGGCTCCTGGCTCACGCTGTTCCTTATATGACAGTAACTTGACATTAAAAGTTTGTTTATTCCTAATGGCATAAACAATAAAAATAATGAAATTGCTTGTCAGTGTGTTTGGTGTTGTAGTTGTGATCGTAG
This sequence comes from Procambarus clarkii, assembly GCF_040958095.1. Taxonomy (NCBI): domain Eukaryota; kingdom Metazoa; phylum Arthropoda; class Malacostraca; order Decapoda; family Cambaridae; genus Procambarus; species Procambarus clarkii. Next base: position 3,327,402 of record NC_091241.1, on the reverse strand, counting down.
ATGCAGTTTCCGGAGTAGCAGCTGTGTTGTAGTTGTAAATGAGGCACTTTGTGGTTGTGGGCTTTTGTGGTTGTAGGAGTTTGTTCGGCTGGAGATGTGAGTCTACGGTTGGAGTTGTGAGTCGATGCTCTGTGTTGTGAGTCGATGCTCTGTGTTGTGAGTCGATACTCTGTGTTGTGAGTCGATGCTCTGTGTTGTGAGTCGCTGCTCTGTGTTGTGAGTCGATACTCTGTGTTGTGAGTCGATACTCTGTGTTGTGAGTCGATACTCTGTGTTGTGAGTCGATGCTCTGTGTTGTGAGTCGCTGCTCTGTGTTGTGAGTCGATACTCTGTGTTGTGAGTCGATACTCTGTGTTGTGAGTCGATGCTCTGTGTTGTGAGTCGATACTCTGTGTTGTGAGTCGATACTCTGTGTTGTGAGTCGATACGCTGTGTTGTGAGTCGCTGCTCTGTGTTGTGAGTCGATACTCTGTGTTGTGAGTCGATGCTCTGTGTTGTGAGTCGCTGCTCTGTGTTGTGAGTCGATACTCTGTGTTGTGAGTCGATGCTCTGTGTTGTGAGTCGATACTTTGGGCTGTGAGTCGATACTCTGTGTTGTGAGTCGCTGCTCTGTGTTGTGAGTCGATGCTCTGGGCTGTGAGTCGATACTCTGTGTTGTGAGTCGATGCTCTGGGCTGTGAGTCGCTGCTCTGGGCTGTGAGTCGCTGCTCTGGGCTGTGAGTCGATACTCTGTTGTGAGTCGATACTCTGGGCTGAGAGTCGATGCTCTGGGCTGTGAGTCGCTGCTCTGTGTTGTGAGTCGATACTCTGTGCTATGAGTCGCTGCTCTGTGTTGTGAGTCGATGCTCTGGGCTGTGAGTCGCTGCTCTGTGCTGTGAGTCGATGCTCTGTGCTGTGAGTCGATGCTCTGGGCTGTGAGTCGCTGCTCTGTGTTGTGAGTCGATGCTCTGGGCTGTGAGTCGCTGCTCTGTGCTGTGAGTCGATGCTCTGTGCTGTGAGTCGCTGCTCTGGGCTGTGAGTCGCTGCTCTGTGTTGCGAGTCGATGGTTGTGGGTGGTTGTGGTGGTGAATGGAAAGTTGTGGGTTGTAAGGAGCGGTGTTTACCAAGAGCTAAGGTGCCGGGGGCCCACAGGGAGGACAGGCTCCCCCGCCAGACACTCCTCCCACCAACCTCATTCAGGCAAACACACTCAGCAGGAATTGGCACACAGAGCGAGACAGGCTGACAGCGGCTGGTCGCCCGACTCCTAATTGACCAATCTGTGTGCGGAGAGACCGACCACAGCTCCAGCTAGTGGCGTTTGTTTGTTCCTCTGTCCACCCCAGGTTGCCCAAACGCTTGCGGCTAGTCTCTCGCAAACTTTATGTGGTCATCTGCGGTGGTGTAGGGAGCACCCTGCACACACCAGTCAGGTGTGTGGCGTCAACACCTGCCCCCTTCACACACCAGTCAGGTGTGTAGCGTCAACACCTACACCCTTCACACACCAGTCAGGTGTGTAGCGTCAACACCTACACCCTTCACACACCAGTCAGGTGTGTAGCGTCAACACCTACACCCTTCACACACCAGTCAGGTGTGTAGCGTCAACACCTACACCCTTCACACACCAGTCAGGTGTGTAGCGTCAACACCTACACCCTTCACACACCAGTCAGGTGTGTAGCGTCAACACCTGCCCCCTTCACACACCAGTCAGGTGTGTGGCTGGCTCATCTTGAGTCGTTCGGGACTCGTAAGCCGGCAGTTATAATGTGTGGAATATAATGCATGAATGTAAATTCGAGATGGTTTTTGTTACTATAGTTAATATAGCCGCGTGTAACGTGGGCCATATTAACCTAAAAGCTGAATATAGCGTCAGTAACGCTTCACAGGTCACGTGATCTAATGTAACCAGTGGGAGGAGACCGATCTTGCAAGATTCATCTTGCATGAATCTGTAAGATCGCCGCTGATTGGACTGCTATGCATCACCTATACCTGATATGAAGGTATGGCCGCTCGACGCTCTGCTACCTCTGCTACCTCTGCTACCTCTGCAACCTCTGCAACCTCTGTGTAGTTGCATCCTTGTCAGTCATCCCCAGGACGTTTAGAGCAGCGGTGATCTCACTGTGAAGGAGTAACTCAGCACTCAAGTAAACCTCTCGAGCAGTGAGGGACAGGCCCTCACCCCTCACAAGGGGCCAGATTCACGAAAACATTTACGCAAGCACTTACGAACCTGTACATCTTTTCTCCATCTTTGGCGGCTTTGTTTACAATTATTATACAGTTAATGAGCTCCGAAGCACCAGGAGGCTGTTTATAACAATAACAACAGTTGAATTGGAAGTTTTCATGCTTGTAAACTGTTTAATAAATGTAACCAAAGCCGTCAAAGATTGAGGAAAGATGTACACGGTCGTAAGTGCTTGCGTAAGTGCTTTCGTGAATCTGGCCCAAGGTAGATACACAGAACCCAAGCGGTACAGGAGGAAGAGCTCCAGTCACTTGAGAACTCGAATCTTATCCACCTCAAGCTCGGCTAGAATGGGGGGTGGGGGTATGGGGTTGGGGGGAGAGGAGTGGGGGTGCTGAAGTGGGGAACGAGCGGAGGGGGTGACGAGAAGGAGGGGGGGGGGCATCAATCACGTACTCCTCAAGGTATCGTCTTGTTTGCATAACTTAGCAATCCAACTCGTTTAGGAAGCTCTTAATTGGGGTCATTAATTCGCAGGTCTCGGGTCAACAGTGACGGCGTGAGAGAGCAGGCAGGAGAGAGAGAGAGAGAGAGGGAGTGTAAGTGAATTAGAGGGAGTGGAGGAAGAGCAAGTGAGAGCTAGAGAGAGAACACGAAAGGAGGGAAATTAAGGGAGAGGTGTGAAACAGAAGAGAAGGAGAGAGAGAGAGAGAGAGAGAGAGAGAGAGAGAGAGAGAGAGAGAGAGAGAGAGAGAGAGAGAGAGAGAGAGAGAGAGAGAGAGAGAGAGAGAGAGAGGCAGGGGGGGGGGGGAAGAGCTCACTCTCACCATGATGCTCTCTCCTCTATGGCACCAGTTGAGGTGATGAATGTAAGAGTGAATAGTTAAGACACACACACACACACACACACACACACACACACACACACACACACACACACACACACACACACACACACACACACACACACACCTGATAAGGAGGTATGCAAGGAACTTAATAAAACCTCCCAGGAAGTATTCAAGCTGGAACTTGATTATCGAGTGAAGGTAAGAGCCCGGACCTTACGGGCACATCCTCATAAAAGCCTCACTAAACTGAGAGTGACGCCAGGAGAGGTAAAGAAGCCCGGACCTTACGGGCACATCCTCATCAAAGCCTCACTAAACTGAGAGTGACGCCAGGAGAGGTAAAGAAGCACCTACAGGAATGTGATCCAACAAAACCCGCAGGACCAGAAACAGACATCGACTTGGATCTTAAAAGACTCAGCTGAAGCATTGTGAAGTCCCCTTGCTACAATATGTAATTCCTCTCTAGGAAACGGGATAACTTTCTGACAGCTGGAAAATGGGTAATATAGTACAAATCACCTATAAAAGGGGACCCGTATTACTAATACATATCCCCCTGCAAGTTACTAGAGGCAGGCTAGTAAAACAGAAAGTAGGTTTAAAATGGCTGTTAGAATTTAACCTAGCCAAATGCAAAGTTATGAGAATTCGAACATGACTGTAAAGATCAATACAGCAATATAGAATGATGAACAAACAGATTCTTTATCCACAAGAAAGACTTGAGAGTAGATATCACCACAAAAGCAGATGATTAGTCACAATAACGTGGCAAAAGACATGATGGTCCAGGACGGACCCAAATATCGTCATTTTTTCATTATGTGATGTGTGGTGAGGACATTACAACACTCCAGCTGATGCCACAAGCCCACTTCAGCGGAACAACAACATCTGCATGCGGCATACTGACCAACGTCCAAGTATCCTTCACAAAATTGAACAAGGGACTCCTCGGGCTATATATATAGACACAAGGATCAGGCAGGAAGCAGGAGGCACTAAACAGGACCTGATATGATAACACAAGAGCCAGAATGGAAGCAGGAGGCACTAAACAGGACCTGATATAACTCAAAGGCCAGAATGGAAGCAGGAGGCACTAAACAGGACCTGATATGATAACACAAGAGCCAGAATGGAAGCAGGAGACACTAAACAGGACCTGATATAACTCAAGGGCCAGAATGGAAGCAGGAGGCACTAAACAGGACCTGATATAACTCAAGGGCCAGAATGGAAGCAGGAGACACTAAACAGGACCTGATATAACTCAAGGGCCAGAATGGAAGCAGGAGACACTAAACAGGACCTGATATGATAACACAAGGCCCAGAATGGAAGCAGGAGGCACTAAACAGGACCTGATATGATAACACAAGGCCCAGAATGGAAGCAGGAGGCACTAAACAGGACCTGATATGATAACACAAGAGCCAGAATGGAAGCAGGAGACACTAAACAGGACCTGATATGATAACACAAGGCCCAGAATGGAAGCAGGAGGCACTAAACAGGACCTGATATGATAACACAAGAGCCAGAATGGAAGCAGGAGACACTAAACAGGACCTGATATGATAACACAAGGCCCAGAATGGAAGCAGGAGGTACTAAACAGGACCTGATATGATAACACAAGAGCCAGAATGGAAGCAGGGGGCACTAAACAGGACCTGATATAACACAAGAGCCAGAATGGAAGCAGGAGACACTAAACAGGACCTGATATGATAACACAAGGCCCAGAATGGAAGCAGGAGGTACTAAACAGGACCTGATATGATAACACAAGAGCCAGAATGGAAGCAGGAGGCACTAAACAGGACCTGATATAACACAAGAGCCAGAATGGAAGCAGGAGACACTAAACAGGACCTGATATGATAACACAAGAGCCAGAATGGAAGCAGGAGGCACTAAACAGGACCTGATATAACACAAGAGCCAGAATGGAAGCAGGAGGCACTAAACAGGACCTGATATAACACAAGAGCCAGAATGGAAGCAGGAGGCACTAAACAGGACCTGATATGATAACACAAGGCCCAGAATGGAAGCAGGAGGCACTAAACAGGACCTGATATGATAACACAAGGCCCAGAATGGAAGCAGGAGACACTAAACAGGACCTGCTATGATAACACAAGGCCCAGAATGGAAGCAGGAGACACTAAACAGGACCTGATATGATAACACAAGGCCCAGAATGGAAGCAGGAGGCACTAAACAGGACCTGATATGATAACACAAGGCCCAGAATGGAAGCAGGAGGTACTAAACAGGACCTGATATGATAACACAAGGCCCAGAATGGAAGCAGGAGGTACTAAACAGGACCTGATCTTAAAACCAGCTTGGTTTTATAAAGAAAAAGACGACTTTGGTGAAGTTGTGCGACAAAGTTGCTAAGATACTGCACAGAGAGAGAGAGAGAGAGAGAGAGAGAGAGAGAGAGAGAGAGAGAGAGAGAGAGAGAGAGAGAGAGAGAGAGAGAGAGAGAGAGAGAGAGAGAGAGAGAGAAGGACGGGTGATTGCATCTTCCAAGACTGGCAAAAAGCCTTTGGCAGTGTCCCTCACGAACCCCAGGCACACAAGGGGCTGGGAGAGGAGGCTGGGAGACACGTTATTGGATTAGAGTGCATCGAACCAATTGGAAAGAGAGATGCAGTGAGGGAGTAAGCGTCAGGATGGAGGAAAGTGCTATACAGTACTCCCAAGTGACGAGGTGGAGAAAATCTTTTTGCTTTCCTCTACATCAATAGAACGAAATAAAGACCGAAGCATGATATCAGGACCTGAAGGTGGTTAACGACGTTTAGGACCTATTCTAGACCCAATGCCAAGAGGTCCAGGAAGGACCGAAACGTTGTCTATTTCATTGCAAGCGTGTTGGGTTGGGCAGTTGTGTGAGCCAGGCTACTGTGATGTATTCTCTGCATGTATAGCAGAGTCGATGCTCTGATTACGGGGCTCAACGTCCCCGCGGCCCGGTCCTCGACCAGGCCGCCTCGTGGCAGTACAGTTGGAGAATAGAATGAACTGAACCAGGAGGCAGTAGATTATTTACCCCCACACATCAGACGTGTTGACATCAACCCTTTACAGTCGATGGATGGAAAGGTCCTTTTAGGGGACACTTTTAGGGGACACAGGTGGAAACTGAGTGCCCAATTTTGTGCGTGTGTTAGAAGAGTGTGTTAGAGTGCGCATGTTCTGTAGTAGACATAACAGATTAAAAGTAGATCTAAGAGCTAATAGCTCGGTCCTGCAGACACAAATAGTAAATACAAATAGAGAATACAGACACACACGATACATAGACTGTAATGTGTCCCTGTGTCCTACTTGTGTGTGTGTCACCCAGCTGACAAGGCAGGCAAAGTCAAATTTATTTTGTCTCATAGTGTGATGTTTTCCTTCTATCTCCCTCCCGCCTCCATCTCTCCCTCCCCAAGCCTTCCTACCTCCCTCCCTTCCTCTCTCCCTCTCTCACCCCGTTGGTCTTCCCTCCCGTCTATCCATACGTCCATCCCATGCCTTTGTATTTGCCTTTTTTCCCTCTTTGTCTCCATCTTTCCATACTCCTTACCAAATCGTTCTTCCCATCTCCTTGCCTGACTCTTCCCTCCCTCTCTCTTTCACCCTTCTCTCCCTCACTCAACTCCCTCATTTGTTTCTCTCCCTCCTTCTTTTCCTTCCCTCTCAGCCTCCCTTCCCAGCAGAATGCCTACCGCCAAACACGGGAGAAGTTAGACGGGAAAGTGAAGATTGTGTTTCTTGTTCAAATTCCATTTTTACTTCACAAAGTGTTCCTCTCGCGGGTAGGGTACAGCGCAAGTTACTTCACTTAAGGTAGATTCATGATCCAAGTTCTCAGACTCCATATCTAAGTTGTTAAGTTAGGCTGGAAGAGAGAGAGAGAGAGAGAGAGAGAGAGAGAGAGAGAGAGAGAGAGAGAGAGAGAGAGAGGGGGGGGGGGTTCATATAGTCCCATGCTTCGAATTGACAGTACGTTTTAATACTAAGCGTAATAAGTACATTTCCTGACTACCATGCATAGTACATAATTGCACTTATGGGGCTGTTAAATTTACCTCCCATTTTTGGAGGACTGGCTGCACAACATTAGTGTTCAAGTAGTGTTCTGAGGGCTATTTGGACGGTCCACCGTGGCGGGGCTCTGTAGTGGCGGGGCTCTGTAGTGGTGGGGCTCTATAGTGGTGGGGGGTCTGTAGTGGTGGGGCTCTATAGTGGAGGGGCTCTGCAGTGGTGGGGCTCTATAGT
>NC_091241.1:3246822-3319576 GCF_040958095.1 Procambarus clarkii | reverse complement strand
GATTTTCGCCGCTAGCGGCCAACAATTGCGCGATTTTCGCCGCTACCGGCCAAAAACCATGCGATTTTTGCAGCTGGCGGGCAAAAATAGCGATATTTTCGCCGCTACCGGCCAAAAACCGCGCGATTTTCGCCGCTAGCGGCCAAAAACCATGCGATTTTCGCAGCTGGAGGGCAAAAATCGCGATTTTCGCCGCTACCGGCCAAAAATAGCGCGTTTTTCGCCGCTACCGGCCAAAAACTGGAAGATTTTCGCCGTTAGCGGCCAAAAACTGCAAGATTTTCGCCGCTAGCGGCCAAAAACTATGCGATTTTCGCAGCTGGCGGGCAAAAATCGCGATTTTCGCCGCTACCAGCCAAAAAAAGCGCGATTTTCGCCGCTAGCGGCCGAAAACGGTGCGATTTTCGCCGCTAGTGGCCAAAAATCGGGCGATTTTTGCCGCTAACGGCCGAAAACCGCGCGATTTTGCGCAAAAACCATGCGATTTTCGCAGCTGGCGGGAAAAATCGCGATTTTCGCCGCTAACGGCCAAAAATAGCGTGATTTTCACCGCTACCGGCCAAAAATCGCGCGATTTTCGCCTCTAGCGGCCAAAAACCATGCGATTTTTGCAGCTGGCGGGCAGAAATAGCGCTATTTTCGCCGCTACCGGTCAAAAATCGCGCGATTTTCACCGCTAGCGGCCAAAAACCATGCGATTTTCGCAGCTGGCGGGCAAAAACCGCGATTTTTGCCTCTACCGGCCAAAAATAGCGCGATTTTCGCCGCTAGCGGCCAAAAACCGTGCGATTTTCGCCGCTAGCGGCCAAAAATTGCGCGATTTTCGCCGCTACCGGCCAAAAACCGCGCGATTTTCGCTCTAGCGGCCAAAAACTATGCGATTTTCGCAGCTGGCGGGCCAAAATTGTGATTTTCGCCGGTACCGGCCAAAAATAGCGCGGTTTTCGCCGCTAGCGGCCAAAAACCGTGCGATTTTCGCCGCTAGTGGCCAAAAATAGCGCGATTTTTGCCGGTAACGGCCGAAAACCGCGCGATTTTCGCCGCTACCGGCCAAAAACTGCAAGATTTTCGCCGCTAGCGGCCAAAAACTGCAAGATTTTCGCCGCTAGCGGCCAAAAACTATGCGATTTTCGCAGCTGGCGGGCAAAAATCGCGATTTTCGCCGCTAGCGGCCGAAAACGGTGCGATTTTCGCCGCTAGTGGCCAAAAATCGGGCGATTTTTGCCGCTAACGGCCGAAAACCGCGCGATTTGGCGCAAAAACCATGCGATTTTCGCAGCTGGCGGGCAAAAATCGCGATTTTCGCCGCTACCGGCCAAAAATAGCGTGACTTTTGCCGCTACCGGCCAAAAATCGCGCGATTTTCGCCGCTAGCGGCCAAAAACCATGCGATTTTCGCAGCTGGTGGGCAAAAATCGCGATTTTCGCCGCTACCGGCGATAAATAGCGCGATTTTCGCCGCTAGCGGCCAAAAACCGTGCGATTTTCGCCGCTAGCGGCCAAAAATTGCGCGATTTTCGCCGCTACCGGCCAAAAACCATGCGAATTTTGCAGCTGGCGGGCAAAAATAGCTATTTTCGCCGCTACCGGCCAAAAACCGCGCGATTTTCGCCGCTACCGGCCAAAAACCATGCGATTTTCGCAGCTGGCGGGCAAAAATAGCGCGATTTTTGCCGCTACCGGCCAAAAACCGCGCGAATTTTGCCGCTAGCGGCCAAAAACTATGCGATTTTTGCAGCTGGCGGGCAAAAATAGCGCTATTTTCGCCGCTACCGGCCAAAAATAGCGCTATTTTCGCCGCTACCGGCCAAAAATCGCGCGATTTTCGCCGCTAGCGGCCAAAAACCATGCGATTTTCGCAGCTGGCGGGCAAAAACCGCGATTTTTGCCGCTACCGGCCAAAAATAGCGCGATTTTCGCCGCTAGCGGCCAAAAACCGTGCGATTTTCGCCGCTAGCGGCCAAAAATTGCGCGATTTTCGCCGCTAGCGGCCAAAAACCATGCGATTTTTGCAGCTGGCGGGCAAAAATAGCGCTATTTTCGCCGCTACCGGCCAAAAGCCGCGCGATTTTCGCTCTAGCGGCCAAAAACTATGCGATTTTCGCAGCTGGCGGGCCAAAATTGTGATTTTCGCCGGTACCGGCCAAAAATAGCGTGATTTTCGCTACTAGCGGCCAAAAACTGTGCGATTTTCGCCGCCAGTGGCCAAAAATCGGGCGATTTTTGCCGGTAACGGCCGAAAACCGCGCTATTTTCGACGCTAGCGGCCAGAAACCATGAGATTTTTGCAGCTGGCGGGCCAAAATCGCTCGAATTTCGCCGCTAGCGGCCAAAAAAAAGAGGCTATTTTCGCCGGTAGTGGCCAAAAATGGGGCGATTTTCGCCGCTAGCGGCCAAAAATCGTGCAAATTTCGCCGCTAGCGGCCAAAAATTGCGCGATTTTCGTTGCTAGCGGCTAAAAACCATGCGATTTTTGCAGCTGGCGGGCAAAAATAGCGCTATTTTCGCCGCTACCGGCCAAAAATAGCGCGATTTTCGCCCCTAGCGGCCAAAAACCATGCGATTTTCGCAGCTAGCGTGCAAAAATCGCGATTTTCGCCGCTTCCGGCCAAAAATAGCGCGATTTTCGCCGCTAGCGGCCAAAAACCGTGCGATTTTCGCCGCTAGCGGCCAAAAATTGCGCGATTTTCGCCGCTAGCGGCCAAAAACCATGCGATTTTTGCAGCTGGCGGGCAAAAATAGCGCTATTTTCGCCGCTACCGGCCAAAAACCGCGTGATTTTCACCGCTAGCGGCCAAAAACTATGTGATTTTCGCAGCTGGCTGGCAAAAATCGCGATTTTCGCCGCTACCGGCCAAAAATCGCGTGATTTTCGCCGCTAGCGGCCAAAAACCATGCGATTTTCGCAGCTTGCGGGCAAAAATCGCGATTTTCGCCGCTACCGGCCAAAAATAGCGCGATTTTCGCCGCTAGCGGCCAAAAACCGTGCGATTTTCGCCGCTAGCGGCCAAAAATTGCGCGATTTTCGCCGCTACCGGCCAAAAACCATGCGATTTTTGCAGCTGGCGGGCAAAAATAGCGCTATTTTCGCCGCTACCGGCCAAAAACCGCGCGATTTTCACCGCTAGCGGCCAAAAACTATGCGATTTTCGCAGCTGGCTGGCAAAAATCGCGATTTTCGCCGCTACCGGCCAAAAATCGCGTGATTTTCGCCGCTAGCGGCCAAAAACCATGCGATTTTCGCAGCTTGCGGGCAAAAATCGCGATTTTCGCCGCTACCGGCCAAAAATAGCGCGATTTTCGCCGCTAGCGGCCAAAAACCGTGCGATTTTCGCCGCTAGCGGCCAAAAATTGCGCGATTTTCGCCGCTACCGGCCAAAAACCATGCGATTTTTGCAGCTGGCGGGCAAAAATAGCGATATTTTTGCCGCTACCGGCCAAAAACTGCGCGATTTTCGCCGCTAGCGGCCAAAAACCATGCGATTTTCGCAGCTGGAGGGCAAAAATCGCGATTTTCGCCGCTACCGGCCAAAAATAGCGCGTTTTTTCGCCGCTACCGGCCAAAAAACTGCAAGATTTTCGCCGTTAGCGGCCAAAAACTGCAAGATTTTCGCCGCTAGCGGCCAAAAACTATGCGATTTTCGCAGCTGGCGGGCAAAAATCGCGATTTTCGCCGCTACCAGCCAAAAAAAGCGCGATTTTCGCCGCTAGCGGCCGAAAACGGTGCGATTTTCGCCGCTAGTGGCCAAAAATCGGGCGATTTTTGCCGCTAACGGCCGAAAACCGCGCGATTTTCCGCAAAAACCATGCAATTTTCGCAGCTGGCGGGAAAAATCGCGATTTTCACCGCTACCGGCCAAAAATCGCGCGATTTTCGCCTCTAGCGGCCAAAAACCATGCGATTTTTGCAGCTGGCGGGCAAAAATAGCGCTATTTTCGCCGCTACCGGCCAAAAATCGCGCGATTTTCACCGCTAGCGGCCAAAAACCATGCGATTTTCGCAGCTGGCGGGCAAAAACCGCGATTTTTGCCGCTACCGGCCAAAAATAGCGCGATTTTCGCCGCTGGCGGCCAAAAACCGTGCGATTTTCGCCGCTAGCGGCCAAAAATTGCGCGATTTTCGCCGCTACCGGCCAAAAATAGCGCTATTTTCGCCGCTACCGGCCAAAAATCGCGCGATTTTCGCCGCTAGCGGCCAAAAACCATGCGATTTTCGCAGCTGGCGGGCAAAAACCGCGATTTTTGCCGCTACCGGCCAAAAATAGCGCGATTTTCGCCGCTAGCGGCCAAAAACCGTGCGATTTTCGCCGCTAGCGGCCAAAAATTGCGCGATTTTCGCCGCTAGCGGCCAAAAACCATGCGATTTTTGCAGCTGGCGGGCAAAAATAGCGCTATTTTCGCCGCTACCGGCCAAAAGCCGCGCGATTTTCGCTCTAGCGGCCAAAAACTATGCGATTTTCGCAGCTGGCGGGCCAAAATTGTGATTTTCGCCGGTACCGGCCAAAAATAGCGTGATTTTCGCTACTAGCGGCCAAAAACTGTGCGATTTTCGCCGCCAGTGGCCAAAAATCGGGCGATTTTTGCCGGTAACGGCCGAAAACCGCGCTATTTTCGACGCTAGCGGCCAGAAACCATGAGATTTTTGCAGCTGGCGGGCCAAAATCGCTCGAATTTCGCCGCTAGCGGCCAAAAAAAGAGGCTATTTTCGCCGGTAGTGGCCAAAAATGGGGCGATTTTCGCCGCTAGCGGCCAAAAATCGTGCAAATTTCGCCGCTAGCGGCCAAAAATTGCGCGATTTTCGTTGCTAGCGGCTAAAAACCATGCGATTTTTGCAGCTGGCGGGCAAAAATAGCGCTATTTTCGCCGCTACCGGCCAAAAATAGCGCGATTTTCGCCCCTAGCGGCCAAAAACCATGCGATTTTCGCAGCTAGCGTGCAAAAATCGCGATTTTCGCCGCTTCCGGCCAAAAATAGCGCGATTTTCGCCGCTAGCGGCCAAAAACCGTGCGATTTTCGCCGCTAGCGGCCAAAAATTGCGCGATTTTCGCCGCTAGCGGCCAAAAACCATGCGATTTTTGCAGCTGGCGGGCAAAAATAGCGCTATTTTCGCCGCTACCGGCCAAAAACCGCGTGATTTTCACCGCTAGCGGCCAAAAACTATGTGATTTTCGCAGCTGGCTGGCAAAAATCGCGATTTTCGCCGCTACCGGCCAAAAATCGCGTGATTTTCGCCGCTAGCGGCCAAAAACCATGCGATTTTCGCAGCTTGCGGGCAAAAATCGCGATTTTCGCCGCTACCGGCCAAAAATAGCGCGATTTTCGCCGCTAGCGGCCAAAAACCGTGCGATTTTCGCCGCTAGCGGCCAAAAATTGCGCGATTTTCGCCGCTACCGGCCAAAAACCATGCGATTTTTGCAGCTGGCGGGCAAAAATAGCGCTATTTTCGCCGCTACCGGCCAAAAACCGCGCGATTTTCACCGCTAGCGGCCAAAAACTATGCGATTTTCGCAGCTGGCTGGCAAAAATCGCGATTTTCGCCGCTACCGGCCAAAAATCGCGTGATTTTCGCCGCTAGCGGCCAAAAACCATGCGATTTTCGCAGCTTGCGGGCAAAAATCGCGATTTTCGCCGCTACCGGCCAAAAATAGCGCGATTTTCGCCGCTAGCGGCCAAAAACCGTGCGATTTTCGCCGCTAGCGGCCAAAAATTGCGCGATTTTCGCCGCTACCGGCCAAAAACCATGCGATTTTTGCAGCTGGCGGGCAAAAATAGCGATATTTTCGCCGCTACCGGCCAAAAACTGCGCGATTTTCGCCGCTAGCGGCCAAAAACCATGCGATTTTCGCAGCTGGAGGGCAAAAATCGCGATTTTCGCCGCTACCGGCCAAAAATAGCGCGTTTTTCGCCGCTACCGGCCAAAAACTGCAAGATTTTCGCCGTTAGCGGCCAAAAACTGCAAGATTTTCGCCGCTAGCGGCCAAAAACTATGCGATTTTCGCAGCTGGCGGGCAAAAATCGCGATTTTCGCCGCTACCAGCCAAAAAAAGCGCGATTTTCGCCGCTAGCGGCCGAAAACGGTGCGATTTTCGCCGCTAGTGGCCAAAAATCGGGCGATTTTTGCCGCTAACGGCCGAAAACCGCGCGATTTTCCGCAAAAACCATGCAATTTTCGCAGCTGGCGGGAAAAATCGCGATTTTCACCGCTACCGGCCAAAAATCGCGCGATTTTCGCCTCTAGCGGCCAAAAACCATGCGATTTTTGCAGCTGGCGGGCAAAAATAGCGCTATTTTCGCCGCTACCGGCCAAAAATCGCGCGATTTTCACCGCTAGCGGCCAAAAACCATGCGATTTTCGCAGCTGGCGGGCAAAAACCGCGATTTTTGCCGCTACCGGCCAAAAATAGCGCGATTTTCGCCGCTGGCGGCCAAAAACCGTGCGATTTTCGCCGCTAGCGGCCAAAAATTGCGCGATTTTCGCCGCTACCGGCCAAAAACCGCGCGATTTTCGCTCTAGCGGCCAAAAACTATGCGATTTTCGCAGCTGGCGGGCCAAAATTGTGATTTTCGCCGGTACCGGCCAAAAATAGCGCGATTTTCGCCGCTAGCGGCCAAAAACCGTGCGATTTTCGCCACTAGTGGCCAAAAATAGCGCGATTTTTGCCGGTAACGGCCGAAAACCGCGCTATTTTCGACGCTAGCGGCCAGAAACCATGAGATTTTTGCAGCTGGCGGGCCAAAATCGCTCGAATTTCGCCGCTAGCGGCCAAGAAAGAGGCTATTTTCGCCGCTAGCGGCCAAAAATGGGGCGATTTTCGCCGCTAGCGGCCAAAAATCGTGCAAATTTCGCCGCTAGCGGCCAAAAATTGCGCGATTTTCGCCGTTAGCGGCCAAAAACCATGCGATTTTTGCAGCTGGCGGGCAAAAATAGCGCTATTTTCGCCGCTACCGGCCAAAAACAGCGCGATTTTCACCGCTAGCGGCCAAAAACTATGCGATTTTCGCAGCTGGCTGGCAAAAATCGCGATTTTCGCCGCTACCGGCCAAAAATCGCGTGATTTTCGCCGCTAGCGGCCAAAAAACATGCGATTTTCGCAGCTTGCGGGCAAAAATCGCGATTTTCGCCGCTACCGGCCAAAAATAGCGCGATTTTCGCCGCTAGCGGCCAAAAACCGTGCGATTTTCGCCGCTAGCGGCCAAAAATTGCGCGATTTTCGCCGCTACCGGCCAAAAACTATGCGATTTTTGCAGCTGGCGGGCAAAAATAGCGATATTTTCGCCGCTACCGGCCAAAAACCGCGCGATTTTCGCCGCTACCGGCCAAAAATAGCGCGTTTTTCGCCGCTACCGGCCAAAAACTGCAAGATTTTCGCCGCTAGCGGCCAAAAACTGCAAGATTTTCGCCGCTAGCGGCCAAAAACTATGCGATTTTCGCAGCTGGCGGGCAAAAATCGCGATTTTCGCCGCTACCAGCCAAAAAAAGCGCGATTTTTGCCGCTAGCGGCCGAAAACGGTGCGATTTTCGCCGCTAGTGGCCAAAAATCGGGCGATTTTTGCCGCTAACGGCCGAAAACCGCGCGATTTGGCGCAAAAACCATGCGATTTTCGCAGCTGGCGGGCAAAAATCGCGATTTTCGCCGCTACCGGCCAAAAATAGCGTGACTTTTGCCGCTACCGGCCAAAAATCGCGCGATTTTCGCCGCTAGCGGCCAAAAACCATGCGATTTTCGCATCTGGTGGGCAAAAATCGCGATTTTCGCCGCTACTGGCCAAAAATACCGCAATTTTCGCCGCTAGCGGCCGAAAACCGTGCGATTTTCGCCGCTAGTGGCCAAAAATCAGGCGATTTTTACCGCTAACGGCCGAAAACCGCGCTATTTTGCGCAAAAACCGTGCTATTTTCGCAGCTGGCGGGCAAAAATCACGATTTTCGCCTCTAGCGGCCAAAAACCATACGATTTTCGCAGCTGGCGCGCAAAAATCGCGATTTTCGCCGCTACCGGCGATAAATAGCGCGATTTTCGCCGCTAGCGGCCAAAAACCGTGCGATTTTCGCCGCTAGCGGCCAAAAATTGCGCGATTTTCGCCGCTACCGGCCAAAAAGCATGCGATTTTTGCAGCTGGCGGGCAAAAATAGCTATTTTCGCCGCTACCGGCCAAAAACCGCGCGATTTTCGCCGCTACCGGCCAAAAACCATGCGATTTTCGCAGCTGGCGGGCAAAAATAGCGCGATTTTTGCCGCTACCGGCCAAAAACCGCGCGAATTTTGCCGCTAGCGGCCAAAAACTATGCGATTTTTGCAGCTGGCGGGCAAAAATAGCGCTATTTTCGCCGCTACCGGCCAAAAATAGCGCTATTTTCGCCGCTACCGGCCAAAAATCGCGCGATTTTCGCCGCTAGCGGCCAAAAACCATGCGATTTTCGCAGCTGACGGGCAAAAACCGCGATTTTTGCCGCTACCGGCCAAAAATAGCGCGATTTTCGCCGCTAGCGGCCAAAAACCGTGCGATTTTCGCCGCTAGCGGCCAAAAATTGCGC
Organism: Procambarus clarkii; assembly: GCF_040958095.1. Classification (NCBI taxonomy): domain Eukaryota; kingdom Metazoa; phylum Arthropoda; class Malacostraca; order Decapoda; family Cambaridae; genus Procambarus; species Procambarus clarkii. The sequence goes on along the minus strand of NC_091241.1, from coordinate 3,311,040 downwards.
GATTTTCGCCGCTAGCGGCCAAAAACCATGCGATTTTTGCAGCTGGCGGGCAAAAATAGCGCTATTTTCGCCGCTACCGGCCAAAAGCCGCGCGATTTTCGCTCTAGCGGCCAAAAACTATGCGATTTTCGCAGCTGGCGGGCCAAAATTGTGATTTTCGCCGGTACCGGCCAAAAATAGCGCGATTTTCGCCACTAGCGGCCAAAAACTGTGCGATTTTCGCCGCCAGTGGCCAAAAATCGGGCGATTTTTGCCGGTAACGGCCGAAAACCGCGCTATTTTCGACGCTAGCGGTCAGAAACCATGAGATTTTTGCAGCTGGCGGGCCAAAATCGCTCGAATTTCGCCGCTAGCGGCCAAAAAAAGAGGCTATTTTCGCCGGTAGTGGCCAAAAATGGGGCGATTTTCGCCGCTAGCGGCCAAAAATCGTGCAAATTTCGCCGCTAGCGGCCAAAAATTGCGCGATTTTCGTTGCTAGCGGCTAAAAACCATGCGATTTTTGCAGCCGGCGGGCAAAAATAGCGCTATTTTCGCCGCTACCGGCCAAAAATAGCGCGATTTTCGCCCCTAGCGGCCAAAAACCATGCGATTTTCGCAGCTAGCGTGCAAAAATCGCGATTTTCGCCCCTTCCGGCCAAAAATAGCGCGATTTTCGCCGCTAGCGGCCAAAAACCGTGCGATTTTCGCCGCTAGCGGCCAAAAATTGCGCGATTTTCGCCGCTACCGGCCAAAAACCATGCGATTTTTGCAGCTGGCGGGCAAAAATAGCGCTATTTTCGCCGCTACCGGCCAAAAACCGCGTGATTTTCACCGCTAGCGGCCAAAAACTATGCGATTTTCGCAGCTGGCTGGCAAAAATCGCGATTTTCGCCGCTACCGGCCAAAAATCGCGTGATTTTCGCCGCTAGCGGCCAAAAACCATGCGATTTTCGCAGCTTGCGGGCAAAAATCGCGATTTTCGCCGCTACCGGCCAAAAATAGCGCGATTTTCGCCGCTAGCGGCCAAAAACCGTGCGATTTTCGCCGCTAGCGGCCAAAAACCGTGCGATTTTCGCCGCTAGCGGCCAAAAATTGCGCGATTTTCGCCGCTACCGGCCAAAAACCATGCGATTTTTGCAGCTGGCGGGCAAAAATAGCGCTATTTTCGCCGCTACCGGCCAAAAACCGCGCGATTTTCGCCGCTAGCGGCCAAAAACCATGCGATTTTCGCAGCTGGCGGGCAAAAATCGCGATTTTCGCCAATACCGGCCGAAAATAGCGCGATTTTCGCCGCTAGTGGCCAAAAATCGGGCGATTTTTGCCGCTAACGGCCGAAAACCACGCTATTTTGCGCAAAAACCATGCGATTTTCGCAGCTGGCGGGCAAAAATCGCCATTTTCGCCCAATTTTGTAGCCCAATTTTGGCCCAAAAACTAGCGAAAGTAGCCCAATTTTGGCCCAAAAAGTAGCGAAAGTAGCCCAATTTTGACCCAAAAAGTAGCAAAAGTAGCCCAATTTTGGCCCAAAAAGTAGCGAAAGTAGCCCAATTTTGGCACAAAAAGTAGCGAAAGTAGCCCAATTGTGGCCCAAAAAGTAGCGAAAGTAGCCCAATTTTGGGATAAAAATAGCGAAATTTTGGGTTAAAAGTGGCTAAAAAGTAGCGAAATTTTGGTCTAAAAAGTAGCAAAATTTTGGGCTAAAAAGTAGCGAAAGTAGCCCAATTTTGTGCTAAAAAGTAGCGAAATTTTGGGAAAAAAGTAGCGAAAGTTGCCCAATTTTGGGCTAAAAAGTAGCGAAATTTTGGGCTAAAAAGTAGCGAAAGTAGCGAAATTTTGGGCTAAAAAGTAGCGAAAGTAGCCCAATTTTGGGCTAAAAGTAGTGAAAGTAGCCCAATTTTGGGCTAAAAAGTAGCAAAATTTTGGGCAAAAAGTAGCGAGAGTAGCCCAATTTTAGGCTAAAAAGTAGCGAAATTTTGGGCTAAAAAGTAGCGAAATTTTGGGTTAAAAGTAGCGAAATTTTGGGCTAGAAAGTAGCGAAATTTTGGGCTAAAAAGTAGCGAAATTTTGGGCTAAAAAGTAGCGAAATTTTGGGCTAAAAAGTAGCAAAATTTTGGGCTAAAAGTAGCAACATTTGGGGCTAAAAGTAGCAAAATTTTGGGCAAAAAGTAGCGAAAGTAGCCCAATTTTGGGCTAAAAAGTAGCGAAATTTTGGGCTAAAAAATAGCGAAAGTAGCCCAATTTTGGACTAAAAAGTAGCGAAAGTAGCCCAATTTTGGGCAAAAAGTAGCGAAAGTAGCCCAATTTTGGGCTAAAAAGTAGCGAAATTTTGGGCTAAAAAATAGCGAAATTTTGGGCTAAAAGTAGCGAAATTTTGGGCTAAAAAGTAGCGAAATTTTGGGCTAAAAAGTAGCGAAATTTTGGGCTGAAAGTAGCAAAATTTTGGGCTAAAACGTAGCGAAAGTAGCGAAATTTTGGGCTAAAACGTAGCTATATAAAACGTAATTGCAGAATTCTAGTTACCTAATACCAGCACGGTATGAAACCTTATTATAGGCTACCAAACGTATAGATCAGTGTTTAAAGTAATAATAATACATTATTATTAATGTAATAATATTATTAAAATAATAATAATACAGCTGATGCCATCTGTCGGCAGAAGAGAACACTATCAACTAAATACAACTAACGCCATCTGTTGCTTTTCCAACGCACTATAAATAGCCAAACAGCAACCCATAAGGCGGGTTGTTGTGCTCGGGTAGGAAGTTCCAAGCTCCGCCCACAAGATCTGGGTATGGGGTGCATAATAAATAAAATGGTGGCATATCATTGGTAGAAACTCTTTGTTGACATTTACACAACAGCCAATCACAGGAAGGGATCAGCTATAGGTGCCATCCACTTAGTAAATCATCTTAGTTCAGCCCACCAGTCATGCTTATGGAATTCTGCTTTAACTTTAATTTACCCAAAAAAGTGAAGTGTTAATTATTTAAAGTGTTAATAAAGTGATAATTAAATATTGCAGGATATAACAGATGTTATTTAAAAATGGGCTGGCTACCTAACTTGTGACGTTATTATGGGGGTTGCCTTGACACAAATAATGATACACTGCTCTGCCCTCTTATTCCAGTAAATTATTCAGTTAGATGGAGATTTCTGTCAGGTGCAAAACAGAAATTGTTGTTCTTTTTCACAACACCCTTGTTGTTGTGCACAAGGACCTATTTCTTAGTTTAAATTTTATTCATAAAAGAGTGTTGGTATTGCCCGCAACAGCCAATCACAGGAAGGTATTTCTGGAAGCTCGGCCTCCTTATGGACTCAGCACATCGCTCTAGCTCATGGCTCTCTGTTTCATCTCTTGTATATATTCGAACCCCAGTTGGAAACAGACCCAACTATAGGATGGGTCAGAAGTATCGCGCTTCCAAAAGGGTCGCCCAAGTTGGAAAAGACGAACGCTGAAAGAATATTGTTGAAAACATCTTGATAACTGATTAAACCAAAATTATTTATTAGTCAGAAGAAAGACAGAAACGCGATCTATATATAAAACCTCTACCAGACAAATATTTTAAGTAAAACCGAAGATATTTGTAGTTGTATAAAAGTGGCAGTTTTCATCGCTCGTCAAACTCGAAAACCGCAGCATTCATCTCAGAACCATGCCTATTTCACGCAGATTCCTTAATAAACGTAAGAGTTTTATATGTCACAAGAAAGACAGATATATAAGCTTCGTTCTAAATACCTTACCATGGGCATATTTAAATTTAAAGCGAAGATACGTGTACTTTTATAATAGCCGAGCTCCGACTCCGGACAGATCGATCGACGGAGCAACTCTCTCTCAGAACAATGCTTATTTCACGTAAATTTGTAAATAATCGTAAATTTTTTATATGCCTCAAGAAAGATAGGAATATAAGGCTCATTTTAAACACTTTATCATAGACATAATTAAAGTTCTAATGAAGATTCATGTATTTTAATAATCGCCGAGCTCCGACCCCCGCATAGACTGAGCGACAGAGCAACTCTCTCAGAAGAATGTTTATTTTACGTAAATTCGTTAATAAACACAAATGTTTTACACGTCTTAAGAAAGATAGAAATATAAGCTTTATTTTAAATACATTACATTAGACATATTTAAAGCTCAAGTGAAGATATATATGTTTTTATAGTGGCGTTCAGTAGCTTTTCGGTCATGGAGTGCAGACGCCTACGCACTTGCCAATATGTTGTGTAATTAACAAAGATACGCTAATAAAGCCTAAAATATTACATGCCTCCAGAAAGACAGAGCTATAATCGTTATTGTGAGCTTAGTAAAATCTTCCCCATGAATATACTCTCACCCTGTTTATTTTTACACTTAGATTTATATTAGAGTAAATTTCAAGATTTAATTAGATTTACATGTCATATTTTTTTTTTCTTTTCTTTTTTTCTCTCGGAATTATCAATTTGAGCTCACTGTTTTCTTAGGTTCATACCAATTATAGGATTTTAATTAACCATTACTAAGCTAATTATCTTCAAGATCATTTTTTTATGATTATTATTTTTCTTCAAACAACCTTATCATTGTGTTCATTGCTGTCTTCTTTTATGTGCTAGCCATATGCTGTATTGTGACTACCAATTTTTGTCAACTACCATTCAAGCTGTCATTGCAATCAATCTTATATTGTTTCTGCTGTATTGTGCCTACCAATTTTTGTCAACTACCATTCAAGCTGTCATTGCAATCAATCTTAGCTACCTATGTGCTTTAATATACTGTACCTACAATTTTCTCTTCTTTTTTTCATTTCATGTAACTGTTATCATTTTTTTTGTCTATAAATTTTGCAAGTATTTACCTCCTTAAAATTTTCTTAGATTAAGGACCTGCCCGAAACGCTGCGTGTGCTAGTGGCTTTACAAGACTGTAATTACCATATTTGTATCCTCACATTCCTTATGTACATTCTTGTATATGCATAAATAAATAAATAAATAAATAAAATCACACCAAAGGAGCATAGGCACTGTTATGAAGTCTAAGTCGCTCAAGACCAAAAAGAGTGATTGCACTGCAAGTACTGTATATTGAGAAAGATATAGAAAAAAGAGAGAGTACTGTATACCACTTATCCATTACACTGTTGTTCATATATTCATATATATTTGAAAAAACAGGGGGGAAGAAAATAAAATTCCAAATTAAAAGAGCAGTATAACTATCTGGCACTGTAGAAAAGGTGGGAATGACAAAAGAGAGTAACCAGGATGAGCACCAAGCATTGGCTCCTGGAAATGTACACACACAAGCAAAAACTAGGAAATTAAAAGATTGCAGCTCATTAAAAGTACTATGAAACTGCATATATTCCATTGAATAAGTGACATGGTGAAACACAAGATAAAATAGTTAAATTAAGCAAGAATGGGATCAGAATGAAATAAGCACAGATTGGACTAAGAAGGGTGCACAGAGAAACCCAAGATGGCCTTTATGTGTCCATGACACACTCAAGTTCCCTAGTCCCTGTTGCAGTATAGGACATGAGGATGACAGTGCTAATGTTGGCATTCATAAGCATGCTCTGGAGACCAAAACAAGGATCTCGCCAACACATGAGGGGGGCAACCTCTACAATGCATACCAGATCGGTTGGGATGAAATGTGACCTTGAAATCAATTCACTGAAATAGGTGGTAGGGCATATGGAAATCTTCAGGGATGGTGCAACCATCAGAAAATACTTGATCTTATACTTAATCCATGTAGGTGGATTAAATAAATCGTCAATGGATGGAGTAAGGGGAAGGGACAGTGAAGCCAATTGCAATTACAATGTTGTCGCAAATGCATTAGGGGTCGAATGGAATGATGAATGTATTAACAATCTTCTGTCGTTTCATTATGTTCTTAAGTAATGACATGGAATGTTGTAATCCTTCCCACCATCAACTGCTTGAAATATACTGGAAAAGAACGAGTAAAACCACAATAATTTCTTTATTAATCCTTCTTTTTCAAGATGTAAACTAATGGCTTTGGCAATTATTGATTCAAGCAAATTTCCTACAATAGCTGTTAGGCTAAATGGCATGTATATTCATCATATTTGATCTTTCACCGTTGGATTAAAAGTCCAAGGTATGGTACTGAACTTTAATAAAGTAAAAAGGTAAGGTTACACTTCAATGTGAAATGTGCAACATACCATAGTAGTAGAGGCATTTAGGAACATGGTAAGTGATGACTTTTTTTTTATTTTAATAAATAATGTAATAGCATTTACCAGGTACAAATTTTTGTTACTTAAGTGTAATGGCATCAAATGGGATGTGTAAATGCAGTGGAAACATGTCTGATGTGGGAATATAATTAACATACCATATGTTACATGGTCAATAATAATGAAATTATTTAGCAAAGGGGGGAAGGTAAGGGAGAGTTGATAGTGACAAATGAAAGTGGCTGTAGCTCCAAAGGGTCATGGAGTAACCAAGTCCTCAACTTATAACCGAGAAACCTGGGCTCAACCTCTGGGTAGGACAGATGGTTGGGCATGTTTCCTTTCCACCTGATGCCTCTGTTCATCTAGCAATAAAATAGGTAACCAGGAGTTAGACAACTGTTGAGAGTTGCATGTTAGTAGCAGGCCTCGGGGGGGGGGGGGGGGGAAACCTCGATAAGTCTTAAGTACTGTACAAGATTCATGTTCTAGACAGTGGGAATTATTATAACACTATTGGGTAATACTTCAAACTTTTGATTATTGACAATCTATTTATTGATACAATCACAGGACTATAAACATACAAATCAACACTTATCATACAAAGAATAATATATTAAAATTTTATGGCGCACAATCATACTGGATGATAAAAACTGACTTGACAAACTCACTCAAAAGTACAGCTTTCTCATTTTCATACAGTGCTTCCTCATCACTGAGTACATCTGAGAACTGTACTGAGAATAAAGCAAAGCAAGATTGACATTTGTGGAGAAGGAAAAGAAAAAAAATTGGCTTATAATCTTGGCTTTTTCCTGCACATGCTTACAATTCCTAACCCCATGTGGTATGTAATGTTCACACCAAACTACACACATTTTAATTCACCTGTATTTAACATCTTATATTAGACACATGACCCACAAATCTGAAAATAAAGGAAGTGGTAATGTTTCAGTCTGTCCTGAATTATTTTTCATATGATGACTTGATAATGTTCTTGGACGGACCTAAACATCATCACTTCCTTTTTTTATTTTATTTTTTTCAGAATTATGGGTTGGGTGTGTAATTTTCAGCCTCATTATTGTGACTTACTGTCTGTATCTTGCACGTGCTTAGAACTCCCAAAGTTCCTTTCATAGTGAATGAGATAAACACTCAGACTGTACTGTACAATGCACCATAAGTGGGGAAACTGTCTACACAATAACATCCTCTCACATGACAGACAATCATCAACACAGCAGAAGGTAAGTATACATGACCTTGTTAGGCTAAGCCACGAACGTGAAAGCCATCATGTCACTGACTTTTAACAAAACCTATTGATTAGAATTATAAGCTTACTTAAATGAAGTACAAAATTGTACCAAAATCTGTACAAAGTTGTATACACACATAATTACAGCTATTGTTACAGTCATATTTGACTGGGTTAGCAGAATAGCTCAAGTAACCCAGCTTGCCTTAAGGTTGCCATAATATATGAAAGATGCCTTTGTAAACATGGTAAAAGATTTGTTTAGATAACAGGCTTCATCTAATTCTACTGAATTATCAACTGAAAGGGATTTTCTAGTTTTGTAAAAGAATGTGCCTCACTATTTAACAACAAATGGAAGTTACCCTGAGGACAAATATTGTGTTATTGTAATCTGAAAGACAAGTTTTTAAAAGTTACACAAGTTATTAAATCTGTATTTCTAAAATGTATGCCCTAATTTACAAAACATGGTTTCTACCTTTGTTCCATTGATAAAGATATACATATCATTATCCAAATCAATATTTTCCCACTATTAGAATTACTGTACATGCATAAGGCAAGTGAGGAATACTATCACCACCTGGTACTCTATACTTTGTGACATCCACATCGTACCCAGAATTGTGTTGGACTGCGGGCCATCCAACATTTGGCTCAAAGCAGAAGAATTAAGTGGTAGGCAGATGAAAGCATCTTGTAATATCTTGTAAATAGTAGCATTATTTACTCTCATCTCATTGCCTTTATGAACACCTATGATTAATGTGGTGATGTAACTCTGAAGCCTTGTTAATACTGTACTGTATTAAGCCATATTGCTAGCCTTACAACCTTGCAAATCATTCTCTCACCATGTGACAGAAGAAATCCTAAAAAGTATTGGTACCTGGGATCAATAAATATTTTGATCATTTGACAGTTTCCTAAGCGAGCTTGAAACACGTTAATGAACTGTACTTTATTTAAAAATTTGATTCTGCTCTGGTACAAAATTAAACAATTGTATACTTAATGGGAACACCTTGGTGCAATATTTGCACTCTTGTCAACCTAGGGAGCAGAACTTGAAGTGGATGGTTACTATGTCATGTCGAGGCTCCAGACCTAGCCTGGAAGGTTATCACCCCACTCAGTGGGATATAATACTATTACAATATAGCTTTGAAGCTAAGTAGGTAAAGGTATCTAACAACTGCACTAATGGCATTAAAAACACAGTCCATCAGTTGAACAGGAACATCTCTTAAGTTAAATACATTGGATTTTATTTTCTGGGACACAGAATAAATATTTATACTGTATATACTGTGTGTATTATACATAATATATATATAATATATATAATATACAGTATACTGTACAGTATATCCCAAAACATAGACATCAGTTATTTTTCTTAGTTGATCCCAATCACATTCAGTATATGGTTAATAATTCTTAATACACAAATCAATTTAAAATGACACTAAATTGCATACTGTACTTATTTGATTAAAAATCTGTTAAAACTAAAGACTGGATGAAGTGATTATCATAACCGAGAATGCGCTTGTATATTACAGAAATCCATGAATAATTGTCAAATACAGTACATTTTGCAGGAGCATCCATTCAGTACTGAATAACAATTCAGTTTCATTCAAATCTATGCAAGGAGCTCCTTATGCCAAATACATTCTACCCCCCATATCAAATTACCTATCAACAGTTCTTTGAAGCGTTTACTCCTCCCTTCACAAACACCCCAACTAATAGTGAAAAAATGTACAGTTAAGAGTTTAATTTTTGCCCCATGATTATAGTTCAACACTGGTTGTCACATCATAGGTCGGGCAACCACTACTGCTAGCCCATTTCTAAGGTGATTGGAAATTGAGTGGAATGCATATTTTCACTTGCAAAACAGCAAGTCTTCCAAGTGAATCTTAAATGTTGATATTCACCAATAATCCACAGGAGATTTTTTTCAAATATCACTTACAAATTTGAGCCAACTTTGAAGGGTTACATAGAATGAGTGCATAATGCCCTACATGATGCAATATCTTCATAAACACAATTTAGTAAAGTATTTATTTACAATGAGTGGCCCCTGTCTGGAATGACCTATAGTAGTGGTCTACTTCAGCAAGTAGACTTGGACCATATTACAGGAATTATGTGAAACACTGAAGCATTACAAGTAACATAGAAAAAGTTATAGATAGTTACAGAATGGCTACACAGATGAGGAAAATTCACATAACTACAATCTAAGCAGGAATATTCCATAACATATTTCTGAGACGACAAAAGCAAGCACTATTAAGTGGTGCTTAAATTGAATATAGTTTTTGTTATCAGGCTTAAAGAAAATGTATATTATAAACTTGAGTTTTGATGATTCAAATGGTAGTAAACATTCGTACTCTCACATGACTGTAATATCCAGTAATATATAACATCACTGAATACCAAACACTGTACTGTAACAAATTCATTACTGGGAGGGGCCAACACTCACTCTGATTTACAGTATATCTTTAATCATTCCTGTAGACAAAGTACCAACCTCGAGACAACAGACACATCCTGTAAACAATCTAAAAAAGGATTGTTAAAAATCAAGGAATAAAATATGTTCATAGTTTTTATATCACAAATTGAGTACGGGTAATCTGTATATTCTTAACAACTTAAAAAGTTGACAAGAATATGTCTACTGTGTTGTTTCAAAAGTCCTTATAAACTGTTTACTATACTTTTATGTAATAAAAAATGCATGACCATCCACTTATAAGCCACACATTAAGACTACACATTACTTCAAGTTCCTTGTTAACCCATCATGCATATATCAATTTGAAAAAGGCATGAACTGGGCGGTCTTGACTGCATAGGCTCTTGGATTACCATTCACAGAGGGAAGCACTGTAAAGACTTTGACTGAGCTAGATGGCCATTATTTAACTCCTATTAAAAACAGAAATTGAGCATGACACTAATTGGATGGTTTCACTTCAAAAGAGCATATCTGACGTGCTCTCGGCACTCCATGTGACGGTTTCCGTTTCATCAGCAGGTCGCAGATATTCCTCTTCGACCCTCTCTGATGGGACAGGAGGGGCGGGAGGTGGGGAATGGACAGGTGGGGCTGTTCGAGACACTCCCAGTTCAAAAGTATTACCAAGCTGGATCTTGCTGGGGGTGTAGCTTGCCAAGCCACCTGCAAGGGAAATGGGGAAGTTACAAAATCTACAACTACTCTATGCCTTACCAAGCATAACAGCCAAGCACAAGCATGTACAAGTAAATACTGTACAAGGAATTAACTGTTGGATAAAAAAAAAAAAAATTATAGTGTTACCACAAGGCAAATAATGTACCTACAAATTTACTGTGTCATTCTAGCACTTCCACTTGAGTTGGTAACTTAAAGACATGATACAGCAGCTGCAATGAAAAGCATTAATATAATGTTTCAAGCAACATGTTTAGCTGGCATATGCAAAGTATCTTAAAGCTTTCTATTTGTTTGAAGCAGTGTATGTTTATACATTTGGTACATAATATAATTTTACATGGATATTAACATCAGGATGACACATCAATAAAATTGATTGCCGATGTATCAAAAATACAAAGAATGCATTAGCAAAGTGATTCAACTGATTCACATTCAACCTGGGCAAAGTGGCCAGTGCAAAATTGTGAGCACAATTACCAAAATTCAGTGCTGCAATGCAGCTGCACAATCTTGGTAATTCCCAACATTGTGTGCAAGCAGACTCTCTCACACTATTAAAAGTATGTGAAGTCAAGATAAAATGCAACAACAGCAATAGCACCAACTTGAATTGCAGTTTGCAAGCTACATGAACTCTTGACTCAACTTTACACTACCTAAATTAGTCTTGACAGTAGGCTAGTCACAAATGTTTTGAAGCCCTACAGCCTAGTGAACTGCTTTCGTAAGCCCTTAACACCTGATGGGAAGGAAATTAGTATGAGAGAAAGTGTGAACAATTAATCAATAGCCAGTACAGTCATTACAGTACAAAAACATTAGTAAATACTTTTGTTGTCGTTTTAACTCTGCAGCAGAATATAATCTAAAAAAATGACAGGGTATTGTACAGTAATTTAAAATTCACCAAATTCTTCATGTCCACTCTGGTTTTTGAGGACTATGATTTATAAATTAAAACTATGACTTTAATAAATCATAGTGTACAGCTACAGACTGACAAGACACACTATCTTTGTATATGACGCTCTTGGTTCTGTTCCCCGTTTAAATAAATTTCCTTCAACTGTGCCTTTATTTACAGGATTCCAAGGAATCCTGAGGGATCCATGATGACTTGGAAGAGTAGAGATAGGAGTCTCTCTCTGCTTTCTAAAATTATTAGCTCCAGTATTCTGAAGGGAAAGACTAGTAGCTGAATTTACTGGTGTCTCTACAATGGAACTAGTCATCTTATTTTTCCATGGTGGTTCACGAATTTCTGGAAGTACTGGTTTCTCCCAAGATTCTGCACCAGATACAGGAGGAGTTACTTGTGCTGGTTTTACTCTCTCCTTATGACTTACTGTCTGATCTGAAGGAGCTATATTTGTTTCTGCCAAGACAATATCTGAAGATTCTACACACCGTTGTGTTTCTTCCTTTTCTTTAGTATTCTTATTGAGAGTAAAGTTATAATTAGGAAAGATTTTCTTTACAGATTTAGGTTCCTGTGTCCTTACCTTATGGAGATGAGGAACATCTTCAACTGTTATAGGTGAATTTCCAAATTTACCAATCAACTTGCTGTGCAGTGGGTTACCTGCAACAGGCTGACGAGACTTGGATTTTTGTGCAAAGGAAACTGGGTTTGAAGAGACAAGAGATGGCAAACTGGAGATATTACAATCACACATAGTTACCACCTTTGGGTTAGCACTGCTGACAGGATTTGATGGGTGCAGTTTTAGTCCGGAAATAAAACTTGGTGCCTCTGGAAGTGGTCTCTCTGATAACTTGCCCAATTTTCTTTGTCCATCTTTGCAGACATGATTATCTGTTATTCTTAACTGTGATTCTGAGGATGAATGTAGTGATATTAACTTTTTAACTCTAAGTGTTGGCTTGTTAATTCCATTTTTGCCAGAACTGTCATTAATAGGCATAACTAAATTATCGTCTCGTGTTGTGGAAACTATGTCTGGTTCAGGTTGACACTTCAACCTGTCCTTAGGCAAATGAGAATCATCAAACACTGGCTTCAAATCTAATTTTAACTCTGTCCTGGCTCGTCGATGACTGGGGCTAAAATGTAAAGATTCATTTATTTCAGTTTTGGGTACGTGTGTTCGTGGCTTTGGTGTGGGTGGTGAAAGTTTAGTAACTAAGTACTCTTTCTTACCACTATTAACAACAGAGGGAGGCAGTGGCTTTCTAGATTTTTTGGCAAATTTTACTGATCCCAACTTACTTAAGCAATCTTTAGGACCTTTTGCAATATTCTTACTAACTCTTTCTATATCAGCATTACTATTTTCAAAACTACTCTGTTTGTATTTAAAGGATTGCTGGTTATAAGCAGATGAAAGAAAGGATACAGATTTGAATGCAGGATTCTGTGATCGAGAGCTAATGGGAGATGGCACAGAGCTTGGAAGATTTGAAGAGGACACTACAACAGGTGCAGCGAGTGCTCCGCCATTCAAACCCACATGAATGGTGACGCTGGAGGTGCCAGTGACCATAGGACGCTGGAGTCTGTAACCTCCTCGTGCTGCATTAAGACCAATAAGGTTCTCTTGAGTCATATTAAACAACTACATAAATATTTGTTAATAATTAACAACTAAGAGTTGAGTATAGACCATGGCAAGAGAGCTACCTTGTGTTAACACTGATGCACTTATTAATAATAAATCTTTATATTATTTAAAGCATCTGAAACACAAGACATTACATTTTAATTCAAAAATTTTTTTAAAACACAGTATATACATGTACACACAATATTATAGTTGTATATTGCCATTCACAAACATTTATAAATGTATTTGAGTAATTATGCAGAAAATGAGACACATTGTACTTAAAATTAGCTTCCACCATCATCACTTACATCATAACATTGTTCAATGATCTGACATGACATTGTAAGTTTAGCTTACAATCCAACAGTTGCTCAACTGTTGAACTCTAAAACTTTCCTACACATCACGTAAAAATAACAAAGGAAATCGTAAACATTACTTACCAATAGGAAGTTTGAATATAATAAGTATAGGCTGCTTGTCCCCAAGAGCAGCCACGGGTGCAAGGCTTTTGTCTGAGGCCAAATTCATCCTGAACCAGCTTTAATGTTGTGAGGCTGAAAATGTTCTCCCGTCTTGTAAAATACTGCACTCTGTCATGGACCATGATTCACACACTACCCAGTAGGTACAAAATCCAAGTGTAATATTAATTGATTCAATGTTCAATTAATGTTACTCTAGCATATTGTGTTCACTGGGTAGCATCTCATCCCAGCCCATCCTCTTGAGTATTCACTATGTCATTAAACTTGTGTACTAAATTGACCGAAAGGGAGCCGGTCGGTCGAGCGGACAGCACGCTGAACTGTGATCCTGTGGTCCTGGGTTCGATCCCGGGCGCCGGCGAGAAACAATGGGCAGAGTTTCTTTCACCCTATGCCCCTGTTACCTAGCAGTAAATAGGTACCTGGGTGTTAGGCTGCTTCCTGGGGGAGGAGGCCTGGTCGAGGACCGGGCCGCGGGGACACTAAAAAACCCCAAAATCATCTAAAGATGACCTTACCTAACCAAGGACACCCTAATAGAAAATGGGACATCACGTCAAGTTTGCAAGCCACTATGATTTTTAGTACATCAGGTTTTGGCCTCAAGGGCCAAAAATAGTACATCAAAATGCAATGTACTATTCGAGAGGTCGGGTTGCTTCCCTACCACCTATTTCAGCTAATTGGGGGATCAGTACATTGAAAAAGTTGCCTTGTAACATATTTATCACAAGAGCAAGAAGCGATTTGGTAATGAGTTGTTAAAGAATCCCACTGATCTAACAGCCACTTTACACTACCGCTTCTTGCCAACCATCGTCTTCCTGACAAAGGTATTAACTGTAAAAGATGTTTACAATCATTTATCAATCTGTACATTTCTAGATAACGTTCTCTCCTTAATGAAGATCTGTGGAACCAGATCTAACTTTCGGGATGAAGTATTAACGACAATTAAGGTTGGGAAAGCTATGGCCCCAGGGGAGGATTACGTTGCCTTGCGGTTACTTTTTCTTTCAAAGGTTCCTAGGATCAACGTCCCCAGAGGGCCGGTCTCTGACCTGGCCTCCTGTGGTAAGTGGTCTAGTCAATCAGGCTGTTTGACGCGGCTGTGATTTTAACACATTACATTATAAAAGCATAAATAGTCATCATTCAGTTTGTTAACATTACTAGCCCAACTTGCTTTTAAAGTAGCCAAAAAAGTCGCAAGTAGCGAAATTAAAAATTTGGGAGCGCGGAGCTTTCAAAAGTAGCCCAATTCGCTACTTGTAGCCCAATCTGGCAACCCTGTCGCTACCTTGGCTACTTTCTCGTCGTTCGTACCTTCACACTCACTATCCACCTGTCATTCCCACCCCCATCACCCATGGCTCACCATCCAGTACTAAACAATTTCACATCTGTTACCCGGTATTAACCACCATTGTATACTGTACTATCCTAGTACTTGCAAAGTATTTCTGGGGTTCCCTAATCATCATTTTTTGCCCACACTACGATGGTCTACCCGTGCTACTGTCACTAAATTCTACGGAATCCGTGAAGGTAACCTCAAGGCAACCACAACCTTCACAAAAGAGAAGTAATTGTGACCACGATACACGAGTAATGTTAGCAATAAACAAGAACTATTTTAAGCGATATTAAACTACTATGTAGCGGCCAAGCCCACTTCGTGAGTCAAGCCTCAGCTTTCCCATTAATACAAGGTTGAAGACATTAATATACGGCGGTCCTCCCTAGCTTTCTTTGACGGTAACCCACGTCTAGTGTTGCGTGACCTACAAGAGCTGCCTTTGGGTACACATTGCCACATAAAGACAACTGTAGCGGAAACTTGACCTCGTAATTATCCAGTGAGATATACGATCTTACTTAATAGAGGTAAGACCTGACATTGTGGTGTGAACGACCGTGACAAGCCCGGCGCCAGCCCTTCCTCGCAGGTAACACCCAGTGGCCGCCCCGGCGCCAGCCCTTCCTCACAGGTAACACCCAGTGGCCGCCCCGGCGCCAGCCCCTGCACCAGCCCTCCCCACAGGTGACAGCCAGTGGCAGCCCCGGCGCCAACCCTCCCCCACTGGCTCCGGCGCCAACCCCTGCACCAGCCCTCTCCACCTCCCTGTGATAGATTACCACAACCCACACTGGACTCCGTCTTCACACAACAGGAAGCAAACTAACTACGCCCTGGAGCACTTTTCCCGTCATTTGTTCTGCCTACCACTAGTCTTGCTACAACTAAATGGTAATTTAAATTGCATATTACCAATGTATAAAACCTCAACTGCCGTTCACCAAGCCCTGTGATGTGTCTAAGAAACGGTTTGTATAACGGAAATCATTCACTAGTAAAATTACTGCTCTCGTTCATATTTCTGCTCGACGAGAAGGAATTACTCAAATTCTTCCTCGGCGTAACGTCAGTATTTACTTAGTAACTTACACTTCTCAGTATGTTAACCCTCATTTGGACATTACTTTCCGTTGGCCAAGGGAACACAGCCCTACACGACCCGCCCTAGGAAGGGCGGACTATGTTTGTGACCAATAGTGACGAGACGTTGAAGTCGTCAGCCGGGAGTTTACTCAAGACGTCTACCGACTTGAAATATCCACGTAGAAAGTTCATTAGACCGTATAGTTTTGGTGGGTGTTGTGTCGTGGTGGTGTGGGTAGACAGGTTGTCTATGGAGGGTGTAGTGGGACTGTTCGGGGGTGGGGGGGGGGGGTAATTTTACCTCCTGGAGCCTAGCATTCAATCGGCACTTGTAACTTAAATACCTTGCGCTGTGTCCGAAGGATGATTACTGGCAAAACGGAGTTACCAAAACTGGTAAGAAATGACTTGGCCGAAGGTATTTAGGGTAGCAGTTGAGGGGTATAACCACAGTAATCAATACAAAACTGTTATAAGAGTGGTATGTGCTATAGTTGCACCTGAGAATATCAGAAATATGCCCATCACTTCAAACTTGGGTCAATGATGCGATTCCTACCTGGGATATCAACACTAATATCTGCAAGGAAATAGGACCACCTGCAGTCCAGACTATAATTATCTTTATTAAATACAAATTAACAAGTTCAAGTATGTTTATCGAGACAAGAAAGATTTACATCTCAAAGGGATAGAGTAGCTTAGGCTATTTCTACACCCCCCCCCCCCCAACAAATTTAACATGATTACATTCGTTAGATTATACAAAACTTGTGTTGGAGAGAGACCTGTCAAGAGGTGAGGTGATTATCAAGGGAAAGCGCCAAGTCTTTACGACTATATAGCACTGGGGAGGGGCCAGGATAAGGATATGGGATAGGACGGAAGGAAGGAATGGTGCCCAACCACTTTGACACCATTCCTTCCCCTGGTCCCATCCCAAATCCTTATCCTGGCTGTTTTTTTTTTTTTTTTTTTTTGTTGTTGTTTTAGATTCAGCTACTCAGAACAAGAAGATCCAGTAGCACGGACTATGGTGAGCCCTAAGTGGAGGCTTATCCTGGCCCCTCCCCAGTGCTATATAATCGTAAAGACTTGGACCTTTCCCTTGATAATCACCTCACCTCTTGACATGTCTCCCGAACACAAGTTTTGTATAATCTAACGAATGTAATCACGTTAATTTGTATATAATAAAGATAATTATAGTGTAGGACACGCGTGTGGTTGAGAGGGCGAGTACCCCGCCAGCACCACAGTTCCGCCACTTACGTAATTACAACATTCTGGGAAGGTACTCGAGGCTTATATTTCTCACAACTTTACTTCACATCCCCCAGGTTACACGACCAAGCGATGACGTATACTAGCAAACTGTCATATTTACTAGCCTGGATTCCCTCTTAAACACCCGAAAAATATCCCTCATACTACAAATTCTTTGATTTAAACGGTACTGTTATCGCTAAGCTTTTAATTGTCACTGATATTTCCAGATTAGTCAAGAGGCGTTTCGCTTGTCTTAATGTGTCACTTTATATAAGTTTTTGTTAACCCATGTTAGGTGATGCCTTTTTCTGTGTTTACCAGTGCGACCGGTGGCTCGCGCTAGGCTCTCTGCGCCACGTCTAACCTTCACTGGTTTGTTACACCGACTGACTCGTGTGTAACTGAATCCTGTTGTTCCTGCATGGCCCAACCCCACCCGCGGCCTCCAACACCTTTGTACTTCAACAATACCTGTGCCACGCCGCCGCCACCAACCCCTCCCCCACCTCGTCGCAAACACCTGTCACTGTCCACCAATACCACTAGTTTGAACCAATATTTATGTTCCTATTATAGCCATCACTAGCACTAGTGGTGGTATACCTGTGCTCCGGTCCACCACCACCAGCGACTCCCCACCACTACACTCTCACTCTCCACCAACTGCTGTCTTGTGTCTACCTCCACCACTTGCATCATGACTGTCTCCCTCACCCCAACACCTGCACCTGCCTTCCTCACCAACATCTACACGTGCCTCTCTCACCCCAACACCTGTACGTGCCTTCCTCACCAAACAACCACCCCTCACACCACAATGTATTCCTTACTGTTACCCCCCCCCCCTCCCTCCCTACCAAGCCGCAGCTGTTGTCCAGATGAGTGGCCGGTGGTAAACGGACCAACAACACTCACCCACGACTCACCACCAGCAACACCACCAACAACACTACTGAGAACCTGGCCAGTGTGAGAAAGACAAACTCAACACACAGTAACACTGCTTACACCCTTCAGCGTCCACCCGAAGCATTCCTCCATTCATTCCTCCCCCCCTCCCTCCCTCCCTTATCCTTACCCCTTCCTAGTGCCATATACTGTAGTCGTAATGGCTTGGCGGTTTCTCCTGATAATTCCCTCCCTCCTTCTCATCCTACTTTCTCTCACTTTAAAGAAATTGTCCTTGTCCAACCCTGCCAACTCTCTTCAGTATCTTTTACGTCGTGATCATATCCCTACTGCTTCTCTTGGTGTGGTGTGAGGGGTGCCGGTGCCACACACGCGCGGGCACAAACACCTCCGCCACACAACCTCAACAATAGCGCCGAGTTTGTCTACATTGCCTCACCGTCTTACTCAACACTCAAAATTACCTCTTGTTCCACAATGATTAAATGTACTGGAATTTCAGCCACATTACACCACACAACCATTAGTGAAACAATGAACAACCAATGACTGACTTTGTGTTGGGTTCACCGGTACACACACACACACACACACACACACACACACACACACACACACACACACACACACACACACACACACACACACGTACGTGGAACTTTACGCAACTATAAAGTGGTATTTACAAGCAGTAGACCAGCTAACTGTACATGGATATAATCACTTAATGGACGAATTATATATAAAAATGTAAAAAACATGGATAGTAGTAGTAACAGGGGGGGGGGGGGGGGTTTGGGTTGTTTTAGATTTAGCTACTCAGGACGAAGTGTCCATGTAGCACGGGCTATGGCGAGCCCGTAAGAACTTTTAATTTTTAATGCGGGGTTATAGAGGTTAGGGAAAGTCCCGCCGAGAGCGCCTGACATACCATGGCCATTGTCTGACAGTATTCATCCGGTAATGTGTGTAAGTGTTACCTTCCGTCCTGTGTTGT
Source organism: Procambarus clarkii (assembly GCF_040958095.1). Lineage (NCBI taxonomy): Eukaryota > Metazoa > Arthropoda > Malacostraca > Decapoda > Cambaridae > Procambarus > Procambarus clarkii. The sequence continues at coordinate 3,291,644 of NC_091241.1, read as the reverse complement.
TTAGTGTTCCCCCGCCCCCAACCCCTCCACACACACCCCCACGCCGCCCCCAACCCCTCCACACACACCCCCACGCCGCCCCCAACCCCTCCACACACACCCACGCCGCCCCCAACCCCTCCACACACACCCCCACGCCGCCCCCAACCCCTCCACACACACCCACGCTGCCCCCAACCCCTCCACACACACCCACGCTGCCCCCAACCCCTCCACACACACCCCCACGCCGCCCCCAACCCCTCCACACACACCCACGCCGCCCCCAACCCCTCCACACACACCCCCACGCCGCCCCCAACCCCTCCACACACACCCACGCCGCCCCCAACCCCTCCACACACACACCCACGCCGCCCCCAACCCCTCCACACACACCCACGCCGCCCCCAACCCCTCCACACACACACCCACGCCGCCCCCAACCCCTCCACACACACCCACGCCGCCCCCAACCCCTCCACACACACACACACACGTCGCCCCCAACCCCTCCACACACACACACACGTCGCCCCCAACCCCTCCACACACACCCCCACGCCGCCCCCAACCCCTCCACACACCCCCACGCCGCCCCCAACCCCTCCACACACACCCACGCCGCCCCCAACCCCTCCACACACACCCACGCCGCCCCCAACCCCTCCACACACACCCACGCCGCCCCCAACCCCTCCACACACACACCCACGCCGCCCCCAACCCCTCCACACACACCCCCACGCCGCCCCCAACCCCTCCACACACACCCACGCCGCCCCCAACCCCTCCATACACACCCCCACGCCGCCCCCAACCCCTCCACACACACCCACGCCGCCCCCAACCCCTCCACACACACACCCACGCCGCCCCCAACCCCTCCACACACACCCACGCCGCCCCCAACCCCTCCACACACACCCACGCCGCCCCCAACCCCTCCACACACACACCCACGCCGCCCCCAACCCCTCCACACACACCCCCACGCCGCCCCCAACCCCTCCACACACACCCACGCCGCCCCCAACCCCTCCACACACACACACACCCACGCCGCCCCCAACCCCTCCACACACACCCACGCCGCCCCCAACCCCTCCACACACACCCACGCCGCCCCCAACCCCTCCACACACACCCACGCCGCCCCCAACCCCTCCACAACCCTCCCCAACCCCTCCACACACCCACGCCGCCCCCAACCCCTCCACAACCCTCCCCAACCCCTCCACACACCCCCACGCTGCCCCCAACCCCTCCACACACACCCACGCCGCCCCCAACCCCTCCACACACACCCACGCCGCCCCCAACCCCTCCACACACACCCCCACGCCGCCCCCAACCCCTCCACACACACCCCCACGCCGCCCCCAACCCCTCCACACACACCCCCACGCCGCCCCCAACCCCTCCACACACACCCCCACGCCGCCCCCAACCCCTCCACACACACCCACGCCGCCCCCAACCCCTCCACACACCCCCCCACGCCGCCCCCAACCCCTCCACACACACACACACACACGCCGCCCCCAACCCCTCCACACACACACACACACACACGCCGCCCCCAACCCTTCCACACACACCCACGCCGCCCCCAACCCCTCCACACACCCCCCCAACCCCTCCACACACACACCCATGCCGCCCCCAACCCCTCTACACACACACACACACACACACACCCACTCTGTTGATATTATTGCTTCATTATGCTAGACAATAATACTAGAGAAGCATACTAGGAAAACAGTATGAACTTGCGCTGGGAAGCCTGGACACCACCCCAGAACCTCTGGTACAACACTATCATAGAGCGGTCTACTAGTGGCATCTACTCACACGCACCTTTACAGCACACGAGAATATATATACATAGATTATAGAAAGCTATAAAGCTATATATATATAGATTATAGAAAGCCTATGAAGACAGCACGTTACAATAACATGGCTGAACATTGAACACTCAAGCCACACATGTGAAACTATGCTACATAAGAACCTGTGTATACAGGAAACTGCATCAACTATTGACGTAGACGAGACTCCTGTTTATATCCACCCAAAGTCCTATGTCTAGACTACACTTTAAACAATCTATCAATCTTTCGTCTGCTATAATACCCGGTAATTTGTCTCATACCTCGGGCGGTGACGCCATAGTTTGTCACAGAGACCAGGAGCTGGAGCCCAATGTTGTCTGTACACGGCACTATTAACATTGCTGTTGGACTATTTTGATTTGAAATTGAAATAAGTTTATTGGGGTAAAATACACACAATGGGATGAGGTAGCTCAAGCTATTCTCACCCCAGGGAGCCGGTCGGCCGAGCGGACAGCACGCTGGACTTGTGATCCTGTGGTCCCGGGTTCGATCCCGGGCGCCGGGGAGAAACAATGGGGAGAGTTTCTTTCACCCTATTTCCCTGTTACCAAGCAGTAAAATAGGTACCTGGGTGTTAGTCAGCTGTCACGGGCTGCTTCCTAGGGGTGGAGGCCTGGTCGAGGACCGGGCCGCGGGGACACTAAAGCCCCGAAATCATCAAGATAACCTCTATATTTTGTACAGATGGGTAGAGGAACAGCCAAGTACTCTATCGTACACAAGGTCCGTAAGGCTTCAAAGATTCAATATGTCAACGCTTGACTTTTTCCAGAATGCAACCCATCCATAACAACATTATCGTCAAATACTACAGTACAATATTATAAAGATAAAAATAACGAGTATTATAAAGAAGAGTATAACTCGCGTCGCAATATTATAGTTACCCCAAAGTTTCATTTGCAGGATACGTTTTCTTTTAAGCTGTTAAGTAGAAAACGTGAATTTTCACGGTAACTCAATGTATCTGGCAATAGTATATTTTAATTTATTGACCAGACCACACACTAGAAATTGAAGGGACGACGACGTTTCGGTCCGTCCTGGACCATTCTCAAGTCGATTGTGATTGGTCCAGGACGGACCGAAACGTCGTCGTCCCTTCAATTTCTAGTGTGTGGTCTGGTCAACATACTTCAGCCACGTTATTGTGACTCATCGCCTGCATATTTTAATTTATGTTCTGGACTAGAGTATACTTGCTGGTTGGCTTACATTCTTTAGCTAAGTTATAATAGCTTAATAGCTTACACTCTTAAGCTATTATAACTAACAATAGTTCCCTTTGTCGGGGACAGGCAACGTATACATTACTCACACTAAAAACACACACACTAATAGCTTGTTGACCAGACCACACACTAGAAAGTGAAGGGACGACGACGTTTCGGTCCGTCTTGGACCATTCTCAAGTCGATTGTGACTTGAGAATGGTCACAATCGACTTGAAAATGGTCCAGGACGGACCGAAACGTCGTCGTCGTCCCTTCACCTTCTAGTGTGTGGTCTGGTCAACATATCTCAGCCACGTTATTGTGACTCCTCGCCTGCACAAACGGCTTGTATTGAGGTATCCCCAAAGGTCAAACTACTGACCCTCCAGACGAGGGATACAACCCAACAACAAGCAATAACTCCTGGGGTACGTATTTACTGCTAGGTAAACAGGTGCATTAGGTGATAAAAAACGCGCCCAACCATTTCCTGTCCCACCGGCATACTCATTTCAGAGTCGAGGACGGAGCCAACTGCATTACGAGACCCGTATTATTGCATTCTCAAGTTCGGAATATCATTATACTCTATACATCTATGATAATACAGTAATGGGAGAGAGAATACAGGACTGGGAGAGAGAATACAGGACTGGGAGAGAGAATACAGGACTGGGAGAGAGAATACAGGACTGGGAGAGAGAATACAGGACTGGGAGAGAGAATACAGGACTGGGAGAGAGAATATACAGGACTGGGAGAGAGAATACAGGACTGGGAGAGAGAATACAGGACTGGGAGAGAGAATACAGGACTGGGAGAGAGAATACAGGACTGGGAGAGAGAATACAGGACTGGGAGAGAGAATACAGGACTGGGAGAGAGAATACAGGACTGGGAGAGAGAATACAGGACTGGGAGAGAATATACAAGGACTGGGAGAGAATATACAAGGACTGGGAGAGAATATACAGGACTGGGAGAGAATATACAGGACTGGGAGAGAATATACAGGACTGGGAGAGAGAATACAGGACTGGGAGAGAATATACAGGACTGGGAGAGAATATACAGGACTGGGAGAGAATATACAGGACTGGGAGAGAGAAATTTCAGATACACCACACTAAATATGTTCAATGAAATCACAGTAAAGTCCCGCGTTCAACTCCCGGGCAGAGCTACACCTTTGGCTAAGTTTCCTTACACCTCATGCCTCTACTCACCTTGCAATACGCACCAGGAAATTAGCCCCTTTAGTGGGTCGTATCCTGGGTGAAGATCAGTCTTAGGTCCATGAGGCCTGGTCAAAAACCGGGCTGCAAGGGACGTTATCCCCGAAACTAACAACAGATACCACCAATGCCTTAATGTACCGTTAATAACAACAACTAGGCCTAAACATCTACTTTATAAAACGCGACATATTTATACCAAATGTGGTGATGGTGGAAGTAATATTGGTCTATTAATCATTACTTCTTAATAAATACCAGTTTGGTCATTATTAATCCTTAAAATTAATCCTTAAAATATGAGTTTGGTGAACTTGAACCGGCAAGGGGAGGTGAAAACAGCTAAAGTCATATATACACTGTATATTACATTTGAGTCAGACAACGTCAAATGTCGTTCCAATACAGAAGTCACATATATACACACAAAAGACACATGGAGCTCTGACAGAAGAGAGGGAATTAAACAGGACACAGCATTACATTAATTGTAAACAACTTTCCAGAGGGCAGGATGGCTGCTTGAGTTGTTGTTATAGATTCAGCTACTCTGAACAAGTTCCAAGTAGCACGGGTTATGGTGAACCCGTAACTTACCTGGCACAGTGGCTGTGTGTGTGTGTGCCTGCTTGTGCTCCACTACTGAGTATATATATATGACATTTACATGCACAGAATTGCAGGTTTCCCACTGTAAAAACACTGGCAAATCACTTATAATAAACGTATGATGAAACATTAAAACATTTAACAAAATTCAACAAAATATCCTGGGGATATATTTCCATATACTTCAACACTTACCTAAAGATAAAAAAAAACCTTAATTTGCAAACGAAAGCGATATGAAATTCAAAATTATATGAGTGCAGTTTAAATAAACTAATGTGTACGTTGACCAGACCACACACTAGAAATTGAAGGGACGACGACGTTTCGACTTGAGAATGGTCCAGGACGGACCGAAACGTCGTCGTCCCTTCAATTTCTAGTGTGTGGTCTGGTCAACATACTTCAGCCACGTTATTGTGACTCATCGCCTGCATAATGTGTACGTTTATTACTGAATTACTGAATAATTTTTCACAAAGTTCAGAGTTAAATGAGAGTAGTCTTCAGATGGCATCTCACCGGTGTGCAATCCTGGTGTGTTTACTTGTGACAAAGCCGTAAATTGCATTTTAATTCCACCGTCTCTGTACAGTGAAGCCTAACAGGACATACAACTATCAGCTGGAAAAAATCATCAGGAATAATGGGGCTTTTGACAAGTTGTCAGCTTCCTGTCCCTGTCGTAGAGACTTCAGAGTCATTGTTGGCGCACTGGTAGCACTAAGCCCCACGCTTCGCGAGCTGTATGGTGTGGGTTCGTATCTTGGCCACGATAGGAACTAGGCGCCAATCTTTAACCGTTCGCCTTTGTTCTTCAAGCAGTAATTGGGGACCTGGTTGTTAAACGATTCGTGGGCCGTGTTACTGGTAAAACTAGTAGGGTAAGGCTTACCATGAGCTATGGAAAGGGAAAGCTCTCAGCCTGCTAACAGGAGTCAGCAGTCGTCTGCTCCTGTACCCTCCTGTGTGTAAAACTAGTAGGGTGAGGCTTACCATGAGCTATGGGAAGGGAAAGCTCTCAGCCAGCTAACAGGAGTCAGCAGTCGTCTGCTCCTGTACCCTCCCTGCGTGTAAAACTAGTAGGGTAAGGCTTACCATGAGCTATGGGAAGGGAAAGCTCTCAGCCAGCTAACAGGAGCCAGCAGTCGTCTGCTCCTGTACCCTCCTGTGTGTAAAACTAGTAGGGTAAGGCTTACCATGAGCTATGGGAAGGGAAAGCTCTCAGCCAGCTAACAGGAGTCAGCAGTCGTCTGCTCCTGTACCCTCCTGTGTGTAAAACTAGTAGGGTAAGGCTTACCATGAGCTATGGGAAGGGAAAGCTCTCAGCCAGCTAACAGGAGTCAGCAGTCGTCTGCTCCTGTACCCTCCTGTGTGTAAAACTAGTAGGGTAAGGCTTACCATGAGCTATGGGAAGGGAAAGCTCTCAGCCAGCTAACAGGAGTCAGCAGTCGTCTGCTCCTGTACCCTCCTGTGTAGAAGAAAACGGAGACGGTAGCCTTCAGGTAAACTGAGATATCTGAACATATTCAATCTTTCTTCGTCAATATTATTACTAATTATAATATTTTTCTTGGCCATCTTACTCTTGCTTGTCATAATTGCTGCTCGATGTTGACACTGACAGCCACGCACTGCCCAGTATATACACATCATACACGGAGGCCTGGTCGACGACCGGGCCGCGGGGACACTAAGCCCCGGAAGCACCTCAAGGTAGCCATCATTTATGGGAAATAAGAACAAGAAGTAATGTTCTCTGGCAGGGTGAGGCGTGTCGCTTGATGCATGTCATCATCAATTGTGTGTTAATATACATCCAGTAACAGCTTGGTTGACCAGGTCACCAATCTCAGGACCTGGTCAGAGACCGGTCCGCGGGGACATGATTCCCGGAGCAATCACAAGGTAGACAAGGCACACAGACGGCAGGTCCAAAGTACATTAGGTGGACCTAATGCATTTATATTTATGTAGTGTGCGTGTGACTGCCAAACCGCACATTAGAAAATGGAGAAACGACGACGTTGGGGTCCATCTTGGATCATTATGAAGGTGCGTGACGTATCACAAGACATTATAATGCTCCAGGAGGGACCAAAATGTAGCTGGTTTTCCATTTTCTGCTGTGTGGGATGGTCATTGTAGCTTCACCCACGGTATTGCCACTCATTGTCTGACTAGTGTGGGTGTGATGACGTTATATTGAGGTTATCTTGAGATGATTTCGGGGCTTTAGTGTCCCCGCGGCCCGGTCCTCGACCAGGCCTCCACCCCCAGGAAGCAGCCCGTGACAGCTGACTAACACCCAGGTACCTATTTTACTGCTAGGTAACAGGGGCATAGGGTGAAAGAAACTCTGCCCAATGTTTCTCGCCGGCGCCTGGGATCGAACCCAGGACCACAGGATCACAAGTGCAGCGTGCTGTCCGCTCGGCCGACCGGCTCCCTTTACCTTTACGTGACAAAAGCCTCACCTCTCAAGCCCAGGGAAACTAAATGATGCATTCATTTGCAAATTAAGCGGCTTTTTTTTCTTTTTCTTTTGGGTGTGAACAATATCTAGGTCAAACCTGCCTGTGTCACCAGTTGCCAAGCTCGCCACACTTAGACGTAACCTTCCTGGATACCAACTGACCATCAAATGACGCTAAACTGGCACTTGCTACCGAGAGGACAAGGAAGAGCGGAAGAGGGCCCGGAAGATCGATTGCCAGATTTCCTTAAGACTATTTTCCTTTCCCCTTAGATGTGAGAACGTATCTGCATCAAATAAACCAACCCAAAAGTAATTCATGCAGATACACTCTCTCATCACGTGATACGAAAAGAGCAAGGCAGGGCAAGGATTCAACAAGCATTTACACACCCACTAAGGAAAGATGCACAGGTTTCGTTTTATTAAACAGTTTATGAGATCTGAGGCACTACGAGGTTGTGCATAATAATAACCCAGGGTTGTAAATATATTCTAAGCTCATAAACTGCTTAATAAATGTAAACAAAGCCGCCGTGATTAAGTAAAGATGCACAGATTTCGTAAATGGATGTTCAAGTGCTTTATAACTCCTGGGCCCAGAACTCTGAGACTGATACAAGACAGAGGGGGAAGATGGGAGAGAGAATCTTACAAGAATGTTGTCATACCTGACGTAATGTTGGCAGCCTCGGCGGAGGTTGGAGGGGTGGGAGCAGCAGCAGGGGGGTCGAGGGGCAGCAGGCCAGCCTCCGCCAGCAGGAACAGCTCGCTCGGGTACTCAAACGTCGAGGTCAGCGCATCGTCGAAAGATATGCTCAGCTGTTCGGGAGAAGTAGAATGATTAGATATAGATATTCTGTACCAACACCAAAAATAGTCTATAATTTATTGGTTAATGATTAGCTGTTTTAGGAATAATGTGATATTTAGTTTAACAAATAAATTCAATATAATTTAGTCAATATCGGTATGACAGTGAGGAAAAAAAGGGTCCGGGAATAGCTTTACGCGAGTTACCCAGAGAAAACATAAGAAAACTAACAGAAAACGTATGAAGATTCGACATTTTCTAAAGGAAACATTAAGGGGTAACACCAGCATTAAAGTCTTCTAAAGAAAAGCTAGCACACTCCAAACGTGTCATTCACGGTATGTGTACGTCAGTAGACTTTGTCAACAAACCGGCAGACTGAAAAGCACCAACATTAAAAAGAACGAGTTAGGTAACTTACATTACCATCACACACAATACGGTTGGCAGACGGATTTTAACACCTAACCCAGCCTAATTAAACCTAAGCTAATACATCCTAAGACCGTATATAGTGTTAGGGGTTACATAACAAGGTTTGTGGAACCATCTTGTATACGCTAAGCCATAGATTAGGCATTATATTCTCCGGGAAGTCACCTCTAAATTATACCAGGATGGGGGATCAAAGGTGTCACAGTTACATTATATAAATTGATATCAATAACTGTCTACTGTAATCCATTCTTTCGTTACAGAACGCTATGGTCACCAACGTACTGTGGTTATCTTATCTTGAGGTTATCTTGAGATGATTTCGGGGTTTTTTAGTGTCCCCGCGGCCCGGTCCTCGACCAGGCCTCCACCCCCAGGAAGCAGCCCGTGACAGCTGACTAACACCCAGGTACCTATTTTACTGCTAGGTAACAGGGGCATAGGGTGAAAGAAACTGAACAGCAACGGCTCACAAATATTCACGTTTTCTGTGTCTCGGCAGATTGGGTCAGTGCGTTTCTGGCCTGGTTCGAACGGTGGATTTTGTACGTTGTGGCACACTAAGAGAACAGGCTAAACACCCGGTATAAAGCTTCCCTCTATGATAACTAGATCATAATATTAATGAACAAATCCACAAGGGCCTTGATAAGGAATCGAACCCATGTGTTGAGCGTTCCCAGACGCGTCTGGGAACGCTGCAACCCGTCCTCGACTCAAGTCCATTACATCCAGCGGTCGACCCCACAGACGTATTCATAATTTTTTACATCCTGTTCATTCAAATTGGAAGATTTCTCAAATATAAATTAATATTATAATATATATGCATATTGTGCATATATAGGTATAGGTTAAGTTAGGTGTTTAGGTTCTGTTGGCGATTATTTGTATTTGTAGTACGTGGGTGAAGCATTTATAGCGTTGTGATTCGAACAAAATTCGTCAGTGAAGCACTTGTTCCGGATATGTTCGAACGTCAGCAGTTGTGAGTAGTGTGTAAACCGCTTTTCATTCATAAACAGGGGGTTTGGCGGGTGCATGGAATCACTTTTGGATCTTTGTTTGGAGGACGGGCTGTTGTTTGGAGGACGGGCTGGAACACTCGGCAGATAACAAGGTTCGAGGTTCGAGGTTCAAGGTTTCGAGGTTCGAAACCTCGAATCTATGCTCGAACACCAACACTGGACAGTGGGAACACACAAGGGTGGTGGAACACCCCTACACTGAGAGGGGGGGGGGGTGTTATACCTTGATAAAAGACATAATCAGCAGGCTGTTATCTCACTGTTGTTGGCAAATAACGATAAGGTTGACAATGGCCGCCGTCGTCCTGATAACGCTCGAGTCACCCGGAGCCCCCCCCCCCCCCACACACATCCACATCTTGTCTCACTCATTAGATGTAAACAAAGACGTCATAAGTTTGTGTGTTCGGAAACGTTACGAAGTTGTGTACAACATTATCATACTCGGGTTGAGAAGTTCCCAAGCTCATACTTTGTTTGAAATGTAAACAAAGACGTCATTTAGGATTGATGTAGAGGTTCCTAAGTGCTCTCAAAATATTCATAATATTCAAAACACAGATGGATGCCATTGAAATAGAACACTAAAGAATGAACACAGATTGGATAAGTTTAAATTCAGAAAAGACCTGGGTAAATACTGGTTTGAGAATAGGTTTGCAGATTAATAGACCCATTTGCCTGGCAACATGGAATGGTATAATAGACATGGGGGCGTTGGAGTGTTTCAAGCGTAGGTTACACATGAATGAAAATCATTTTGAGGCAATGGAGGGACTTGAACTTGCGTTCTGGTGATTCCCAGATGCCTGTCTTAACTGACTCTGCCACGATGGTACAAAAGTTGACCAACCCGGAACTCTACAGAGTTCTCTGGGAGGTTATAGAGGCCCCGAACCGGAGCCCAACCAGGGTTTTGCAGTCAACCCGACTGCAGACTGGCCCACAGTAATAAGAAATAAGAATAAAGGTAACTGTAGAGGACCTATTGACCCATACGAGGCAGCTCCTATTTATAACCACCCAATCCCACTCATATACATGTCCAACCCCACGTTAGAAACAATCAAGGGACCCCACCTTCACCACGCTACACGGTAATTGGTTCCACAAATCAACAACCTTGTTACTGAACCAGTGTTTACCCAGGTCACAATGGTACAAAAATTGTGCAGCGTCTGGGATTTTCTCAGACGTAGGTTCGAACCCTCATCTTGGCCTTTGTGGATTTGTTCATTTGTTTACCCAGGTCTTTCCTAAATCTAAACTTATCTAATTTATGTCCATTGTTTCGTGTTCTGTCTTGTGTTGATACGTTTAATACCTATTAATATTCCCATTGTTATGTCCATTGATCCACTTGTAAACCTCTATCATGTCGCCCCTAACTCTTCGCCTTTCTAGAGAATGTAATTTAAGCTGTCAATCTTCATATGACAGGTTTCTAATTTGAGGGATTAACTTAGTCATCCTACGCTGGACGCGTTCTAGTGAATGTATATCCATTCTATAGTACGGCGACTAAGACTGAACTGCATAATCTAAATGGGGCCTAACCAGAGCAAGATATAACTGAACACCAACACCAGGTGTCTTATTAGTAACGCTTCGATTAATAACGCTCCCCCCCCACCCCATACCAGAGTAGGCCACCTCCCCCTTCCCCGTCACCAAAGCTCCCCCCCCCGTCACCACCTCCCCCTGCCAGGTAGAGTAACTGTAGCCTGCACCACGCCCCCGCCCTCCTCCAGGTGCACATTGCACCACTGGCAGCGAGGAATGTCCCAGAGGCTAGCCAGACAGGAAGGAAGTGCAGTCAACAGGAAGACTGGTCAACATCAACTGTGCCCTGGGGGGAGGGGGCAAGACCTGGGGCAGGGGAAGACCTGGGGGGAGGGGGAGGGGGCAAGACCTGGGGGGGAGGGGGAGGGGGCAAGACCTGGGGGGAGGGGGAGGGGGCAAGACCTGTTGGGAGGGGGTGGTAGGGTGAGTGGGAGGGAGAGAGGGAAGTAAGGGAGGGAGAGAGGGAAGTAAGGGAAGGGGAGAGGGAAGTAAGGGGGGGGGGCCTAGAAGGGGTGGAATTAAAGATATTGTGATGGTGAGGAGTGAGGGGAGGGGGGGGATGGTGAGGAGTGAGGGGGATGGTGAGGAGTGAGGGGGAGGGGGGGGATGGTGAGGAGTGAGGGGGATGGTGAGGAGTGAGGGGGAGGGGGGGGGATGGTGAGGAGTGAGGGGGATGGTGAGGAGTGAGGGGGATGGTGAGGAGTGAGGGGAGGGGGGTGTTTACTAAGACGGAAGGTGGAGATGACGCCGGGTGAGTCAGTAATGGTGACTCATCCTCCAAGACCCCCACACTCCCCGCTGCCTCTCTCCTTACCTAACTCAGCTTACCCACCACCACCCCAAGTGACGTCTAGCTCTGCAGGCTTCGCCTCCTGGCCGCCGCCTGCTACCTTCCCTCCGTATAGTTCAATTATATGGCGTGTGATTTATGCCTTGATTAACAGTGACAAGGTGACGGAGGATACGACGGATTTTCTTTCATTGTATTCCATTTATTGACTTCCCTCCCCCCTTCCCTCCCCCCCCCCCCCTTCCCTCCCCCCCCCCTCTTTCCATGCATTGCCGAGAGAACGAAAGAGAGAGAGAACGAAAGAGAGAGAGAACGAAAGAGAGAGAACGAGAGAGAGAGAGAACGAGAGAGAGAGAGAACGAGAGAGAGAGAGAACGAGAGAGAGAGAGAACGAGAGAGAGAGAGAACGAGAGAGAGAGAGAACGAGAGAGAGAGAGAACGAGAGAGAGAGAGAACGAGAGAGAGAGAGAACGAGAGAGAGAGAGAACGAGAGAGAGAGAGAACGAGAGAGAGAGAACGAGAGAGAGAGAGAGAACGAGAGAGAGAGAGAGAACGAGAGAGAGAGAGAGAGAACGAGAGAGAGAATGAGAGAGAGAATGAGAGAGAGAAAGAGAATTTAACAGCACCATTGTAACGTATCTGAAATTAGAGAAGGAAAAGAAAATTCATATAGAATGAGGGAGGTGGAAGGGAGGAGTGAGGAAGAGTGGTCAGGAGAAAGATAAAGTTTAGAATGAGAGAAAATGGAAGGAGAGAGAGAAAGTGGTAGACAGTGCTTCCAACAGCCATTCACGAGTTATTTATAAGCCAAGGAATGGAATTTGTGTGTACCACAATATTATCTGTGGTTACCACATAACAGTATGTAAATCATAGAGTCAAGAATCATTACGTCATCATCTTGAGCCAGTAGAGTGCTCTCCACTCTAGCTTACACTAGCTAGAGGGAGCCGAGCGGACAGCACACTGGACTTGTGATCCTGTGGTTCTGGGTTCGATCCCGGGCGCCGGCGAGAAACAATGGGCAGAGTTTCTTTCACCCTATGCTCCTGTTACCTAGCAGTAAAATAGGTACCTGGGTGTTAGTCAGCTGTCACGGGCTGTTTCCTGGGGGTGGAGGCCTGGTCGAGGCCGCGGGGACACTAAAGCCCCGAAATCATCTCAAGATAACCTCAAGATAAGCAAGATCTAGGGATCACAATTAACGACAATTTAACAAGGCAGTTAATAAATTAGATGTTTATTATTATAGATTCACTCTTATAGGTATCATAATTCAACCATATCACTATGTTCAAATGTCAACATTAATTCAAACTTTGTCCCTCACACAAGAAATTGTGAGCAACTACGACTGTCAGCAACTGAAGACCAACACTTCAATTGGAGAATACCAAATTGTCTTATATATGACCCTCTGTCCTGCGTGACAGACCAATACCACTAACAATCGTTGTGTATTAAGAAATAAGATCACACACAACACAATCCTGCCCGAAACGCTTTGCGTAATAGTGGCTTTAGGCATTGTATGTACTAGCTCCTATCTATAAAGCCAACAAACTTTGTAAAATCTCTTTATGTATGTACCCTTGCCTAAATAAAAATTATTATTATTATTATTATTACATGGGGAAATAGTAGTTACAGTTTATTGACAGTTGAGAGGCGGGCCGAAAGAGCAGAGCTCAACCCCCGCACGAATACATATCCACCAGAGCCCGGTTGGTCGGGCACCCGTTAAAGAAAACTATATCTAGTTTCTAGTCAAGGTTATCTGGAGATGATTTCGGGGCTTTTAGTGTCCCCGCGGCCCGGTCCTCGACCAGGCCTCCACCCCCAGGAAGCAGCCCGTGACAGCTGACTAACACCCAGGTACCTATTTTACTGCTAGGTAACAGGAGCATAGGGTGAAAGAAACTCTGCCCATTGTTTCTCGCCGGCGCCTGGGATTGACCCCGGGACCACAGGATCACAAGTCCAGCGTGCTGTCCGCTCGGCCGACCGGCTCTCTGGGCCACACAAAAGAGTAATACATTATGATCAATGAAGCCAAGTTCCTGCGTTGTGGATAAAACGAAAATATAAAAACGGAAACCACATAAATTGGTCAAATCACACAATTGAAAGAAAAAACCAATATAGAAGATTTGGGAGTAATCATGTGGGAATACTATAATTTTAAATGAAGCAGCTGTCACAACTGCAGGAGAATTGACAGGTTGGACAACAAGAAACTTTCAGAGAAGAGAGGCCTGGTCGAGAGCAACCAGGAGGCCTGGTCGACGACCGGGCCGCGGGGACACTAAGCCCCGGAAGCACCTCAAGGTAGCCTCAAGGTAGGAGAAGCCATACCGATGATACTCTAAGACAACTGTTCTCTCTAGGGTGGAATATTGCACCCCACTAACGGGGGTTGTCTCCTCCAAAATTCACCAAAGCTTGAGCGACATCTACCCAACCACTTGGACTGGTCGACCTACGACCTACTTTTTTGGCAGTTCAGCGTTCGATCCCTGACGGTCCAAGTGGTAAGGCACCGTTCCTTCCGTCCTATCCCAGCTCGTAGTCCTCGTATGCCTTTCTGTGCGTTAAACTGTCATATTGGCTTAGCCCTTTCTCCCCATCATTAGCATGACTGAAATCTGGAATATAGACCGATTTGGGGATGAGCATAAACAGGTACTGTACATCACTTGGGATACCGTCCACCAGCACACGGGGACACTGGGGATACCGTCCACCAGCACACGGGGACACTGGGGATACCGTCCACCAGCACACGGGGACACTTGGGATACCGTCCACCAGCACACGGGGACACTTGGGATACCGTCCACCAGCACACGGGGACACTTGGGATACCGTCCACCAGCACACGGGGACACTTGGGATACCGTCCACCAGCACACGGGGACACTTGGGATACCGTCCACCAGCACACGGGGACACTTGGGATACCGTCCACCAGCACACGGGGACACTTGGGATACCGTCCACCAGCACATGGGGACACTTGGGATACCGTCCACCAGCACATGGGGACACTTGGGATACCGTCCACCAGCACATGGGGACACTTGGGATACCGTCCACCAGCACACGGGGACACTTGGGATACCGTCCACCAGCACACGGGGACACTTGGGATACCGTCCACCAGCACACGGGGTCACTTGGGATACCGTCCACCAGCACACGGGGTCACTTGGGATACCGTCCACCAGCACACGGGGTCACTTGGAACGTCTACCTCGAGTATGGGTATTGGTCGAGTGGAGGAGGAGAGACAGTGGCGTGGGTCCTTGATACTCAAGTCTATGCTTATGTCAACAGCACACAAGGTTTCCTCTGCATGCTACACAACGTCTCAAGACTGCCAACACCGCTGCAAACATTGCTCAGTACTAAATATATATTGACGTATTATGTATTAGAGTAGAAGTGAGGGTAGAGGATTGGGGAGTGAGAGATGGGGGAAGAAAGGAAATGGGATGTAAGAAGGATGAGACATCAGGAAAAATGATGGGGTAGGAAAATAAAGACGGGGGTAGGGGGTGAGGGGGTGGGGGGTAGATGCCCCGTCATAAGGAAATACCCGCCCTCACCACAACCCTTTTCTTCCCCCTCCCCTCCACACCTGAGACCATCTCCCCCCTCCCTTCCACACCTGACACCCCTCCCTCCCCTCCCTTCCACACCTGACACCCCTCCCTCCCCTCCCTTCCACACCTGACACCCCTCCCTCCTTCCCTCTACCACCTTCACGTCACAACTGTGTACCGTGCAACTAACTGTTCACGGTCAGTTAAATCGATATTTTTTTAAACTTGGGCACTGGAGAAGACAGTCTTCTGCCTGTCGGCATGCTTATTACTCACAGGATGAGTGGCGCTGCCCAATACTGTCACTATGGCGGTGTGTCCACTCACAGGATGAGTGGCGCTGCCCAATACTGTCACTATGGCGGTGTGTCCACTCACAAGATGAGTGACGCTGCCCAATACTGTCACTATGGCGGTGTGTCCACTCACAGGATGAGTGGCGCTGCCCAATACTGTCACTATGGCGGTGTGTCCACTCACAGGATGAGTGGCGCTGCCCAATACTGTCACTATGGCGGTGTGTCCACTCACAGGATAAGTAGCGCCGCCCAATACTGTCACTATGGCGGTGTGTCCACTCACAGGATGAGTGACGCTGCCCAATACTGTCACTATGGCGGTGTGTCCACTCACAGGATGAGTGACGGTGCCCAATACTGTCACTATGGCGGTGTGTCCACCCACAGGATAAGTAGCGCCGCCCAATAAACTCGCCTTAATGGGTTTTAACTCCACACATTGAAATAACTCTTTAACCTGCCTATCAATCACAGTACTAATGATATTATAACCACCGATCCTCTAAGAGCCATTCAGAACTTGAGGAACCATCAGCCGTCAGCCATCATTACCGTCGTGTAACTGGGACCTGCCATCACCTGAAGGTCCTCCTCCCTCCCCTGGTCCAGTGACGTTCCTTGCACCTAAAGGTGGCTCTCCCTCTCTTCCTAAATATTTATATTTACATGTCGATTATTTTTAATTTTCTCAATTTGCCTTTTTCCTCTCTTATTTCCAAGCAAAATGGTGTTATTCCCAAGGTTATATATCCCCCCCTGATCATGCCATATGTAGGAAATGTATATGTTTCTCTCTCAGAATGTTTGGTAATATGTTTATTGTTTGTGATGTGTGTATATGTATGTATTAACACGATGTACTGAACGGGGTGAGAATAGCTTGAGCTACCTCATCCCTTTTGTGTATTTTACCTCAAACTTATTTCAATTTCAATTTCAATGCCATATGCCCCCCCAGACCACCTCCCCCCCCCCTTTCTTACCAGCTTGGCGTCACAAAAGGTGGACATTCCTCATCGCCGCCTTTGTCCAGACCCCCTTATCTTCTCTTTCTTTCCCTGCCTGACCTTCATCACTCTTCATCCCTCCCTCTCACTGGCCTCTATCCTCCTCCTCTCGTCCTCTCTGCCACTAACACTAGTTTTCTCTGCTATCCTCTATTACACGTCTTCCTAATCTTCCTCTTCCTCCTCCTGCTCCTCTCTATCCCCCCCCCCCCCTCTTCTTCACCACCTTCTCCAACTCCCCTTTCTCCTTTCATCACCTATCCCCTTCACTCTATCCCTCCCACCATTTCCCTCCCTCTCAAGCGAACCCCCGCAGCCCATGCTCTCCCACAACCCACAATCTTTCACAAGCCAAAACTCTCTGGAAATAAAACTACACAAAGGAACAGAAAAATGTAATCTATTTTCCCTCTTACAAGCGAGAAGGCAACTCGCCTCCCTCCCACAAAGAAGAAAATTTCATTTGGGGAGAATGTGCTTCATCCTCGACGCTTTAACAAGAGCACTGAAAGGAGCGAAGTCCTAATTTAAACTCCTGATACCCTGTGTGATCCTGAATGTTGACGGTAATAAGTGGGGGGGAAGGGGGAGGTGGGGGTGAAGGGGGGAAGTGGGGGTGAAGGGGGGAAGTGGGGGTGAAGGGGGGAAGTGGGGGGGAGGGGGGAAATGGGGGGGAGGGGGGACGTGGGGGGGAGGGGGGACGTGGGGGGGAGGGGGGAGGGGGGAGGTGGGGTGAAAGAGGGAGATGAGGAAAGAGAAAAGGGAGGCCATGGGGGCAAGAGGAAGGAGGGAGGGGGGGGGGGAAGATGAATTAGGAAACAGAGGGGAGGTGGTTGGGGAAGGGGATTAAGAGTTGGTGTCAAGAGAGATAATGGCATAGGTTAAAGGTCATCCGAGAATTATCGGCCACTGTGTCTGTATCCTTTGTTTCTGGAATGTGGCAATCTTTCGCTGGTACGGACATAATCTCTCGCTGGTACGGACATCGTCGTGGTAATCTCTCGCTGGTGCGGACATCGTCGTGGTAATCTCTCGCTGGTACGGACATCGTCGCAGTAATCTCTCGCTGGTACGGACATCGTCGTGGTAATCTCTCGCTGGTACGGACATCGTCGTGGTAATCTCTCGCTGGTACGGACATCGTCGTGGTAATCTCTCGCTGGTACGGACATCGTCGTGGTAATCTCTCGCTGGTACGGACATCGTCGTGGTAATCTCTCGCTGGTACGGACATCGTCGTGGTAATCTCTCGCTGGTACGGACATCGTCGTGGTAATCTCTCGCTGGTACGGACAACATCGCGGTAACCTCTCGCTGGTAACCACTTTTGAATAGTCGTCAATTAATCCATCTGATTTCCACAATAACTTAATTAGATCTCAGTTAATACCTCATTTATTCAAATAAAACTTTCAAATACTCCTTGACGGCTTGTACCAAGTTCATGTCTTACTATGCACGGTACATATGGTACACAAAACGGTACAAAAACTGCCTTATACACAGTTTGTGCAATGTATAAGTCGAGGCATTATATTTCTTTTCAGTTCATCACTGGATGTGAAGGTCTGGGATGATTTCCTCAGTGGCTGGAGGAAATTATCAGGGCGAAAGCGCCAAGCCATTACTACTATATAGCACTTTAAAGGGGTCAGGATAAGGATTTAGGATGGGACAGAGGGGAAGGAATGGTGCCCAACCACTTGGACGGTCAGGGATTGAACGCCGTCCTGCGTGAAGCGAGACCGTCGCTATACCGTCCAGCCCAAGTGGTTGGGCCTCAGTGGTTGAAGGCAAATCTATCAAGGGGTCATCACGATCTGACGAGAGGTATACACACTGAGGTTTACCCACTTCCAAGTATATATATAAATTTGGTTTACTGTAGTCCTGGATTATGTTCAGGGCTAAAGAGTTCCTCCAAGTTATTGTGGTGGCTTCATTAACTCTCCAAGAGGTTAATAGGCCCAAGTAAACACCAAGGGCTCTGAAGAGATTATTCACACGTGACCTCATGTTAGACACGTGACCTCATGTTAGACACGTGACCTCATGTTAGACACGTGACCTCATGTTAGACACGTGACCTCATGTTAGACACGTGACCTCATGTTAGACACGTGACCTCATGTTAGACACGTGACCTCATGTTAGACACGTGACCTCATGTTAGACACGTGACCTCATGTTAGACACGTGACCTCATGTTAGACACGTGACCTCATGTTAGACAGTTTTCCACAAAAGGATCCAGGGCAAACTACACAAAAAACATAGTAACGACACAGAAAACGAGGAGCTACATAGAAAACGAGCACCAATAATAATTTCTACTACAAATCCTACACGAAGTGGTCAATTAGATACTAACAGGGGAGCATCCAAATTACGGGCGCCTTGAGGTGGTTCCGAGGACCCCATGACCCGGTCTCTGGCCAGGACGCCTAGTTAGTGGTCTTGTCAACCAGGTTGTTAGACGAGTGGTGCCAGGATGCCAGCCAGGCAGTGAAACGTAAACCAGGGGCAGGGTGGCGGTGGTGGTGGGGGTATATCTTGAGATGATTTCGGGGCTTAGTGTCCCCGCGGCCCGGTCCTCGACCAGGCCTTCACCCCCTGGAGGCCTGACAAGAGTCTGGCCAGACTCTCGAGTCATACTTCAGGTACACTCCAGGTACACCACCACATGTAAACCACACCCTTACAATTAACTCTACATCTATGGATACTTCTCACTGATCTTTGTGTCCCCTCAAAGCATTTAAACGTTCATCCTTGAGTAAGTGAGTACTTGGGTGAGTACTTGCTAGAGTGCATTTTCGAGTGTGTGACTGAGTACGTGGGAGGAGTGGTTGAGTGCATGCACGAGGGCTAGGGAGGTTAGGGCTCACAATTGGTGGCAACCATTGCAAGCTGCACCACAAATCTTGCCATGGTGACCACCACCATGGTGACCACCTCCATGGTGACCACCTCCATGGTGTGGACACTTCCATGGGGGGGGGGGGGACATCCTGGCCCGTCTTCCCAGGACAGGGGAAATCCACAGAGGGTGGGGAGCCACCCGCTGATGTCATGAACGAAGGGAGGTGCATGGGGGAGGGGAATCTAGTGGGTGGGGGGAGGGGGTGTCTGGACTCTGCTTCCCCCACCCCCACGCCCCCCCCCCCCTCCCTTCCCCAACACAGCAGATCGATAATACTCAAATAAATGAAATGTTACAACGTGTACATTTGTAATACAAGTACTTTCTAACTCCACTATAACACACACACACACACACACACACACACACACACACACACACACACACACACACACACACACACACACACACACACACAACAAACTAGGTGAGTACAACTAGGTGAGTACACACACACACACACACAACAAACTAGGTGAGTACAACTAGGTGAGTACACACACACACACACACACACACACACACACACACACACACACACACACACACACACACACTTGTGATTAATAATTAGCGTATAGCAATTATCTCAACTATAATCCTATACTTGTTTTGTGAAAATGTTTGCCGTCAATAGTTGTTATAGGTTTATAACCCTGTCCCCCGTCTCCCCCTACCTCTCCCCCCTCACACAGAGGGGGGGGGGGCGCCCAAATGAGCCACAGAGATATTAGAAAGAACATTTTTAGTGTCAGAGTGGTTGACAAATGGAATGCATTAGGCAGTGATGTGGTGGAGGCTGACTCCATACACAGTTTCAAATGTAGATATGATAGAGCCCAGTAGGCTCAGGAATCTGTACACCTGTTGATTGACGGTTGAGAGGCGGGACCAAAGAGCCAGAGCTCAACTCCCGCAAGCACAACTAGGCGAGTACATGTGCTCCGGCAAGACTGACCACGTGTGGTGGGCAAGAGCCAGAACTCAACCCCCGCAAACACAACTAGGCGAGTACAGATGCTCCGGCCAGACTGACCACGTGTGGTGGGCAAGACTGACCACGTGTGGTGGGCAAGACTGGTACAATAGTCTGCTGGATCACTTATTGATCCCACTAATGTGTACTCCACTACACGCCCGCCCCCCCTCCCCTCTCTGTTGGACGAGGGGGGGGGTGGGGGGTGGAAGGAGGCACCAGGGAAGATGGGGGGAAAGGAACTTTGTTGTTTCCAGGAATCAATGCCCCCCTCGCTAATGTGACAAGAGAAATGGATTAGTGGCAGGCATTTTGACTCCAACTGAAGTGAGATGGATGTGAGGCGAGGTGTGTGGAGTGTGTGTGTGTGTGTGTGTGTGTGCTGGGTTAGGTTAAAGCTCAGGATACAGTAGAGGCTACAGTCTTGTATTGTACAGTGCCTTCCTTCCCACAACTCCCACCACCTGGCCAGTATTATTGGTGGTGTCTTCGCTACGACCCGTTGACCTACCATCACCTGTTGTTGTTATAGATTCAGCTACTCGGAACAAGTTCCAAGCAGCACGGGCTATGGTGAGCCCGTAGTGGACTTACCTGGCACAGGAGCGGGGCAAGTAGCACGGGCTATGGTGAGCCCTGCCTACCATCACCTCTTGTATCATGCCTTTATTGTAGCCTGTGCTGTGCCTGCCTTCATTACAGCGCCTCCACTCACCTCCCGCCCCTCCACCTCCTGAGACGTCACCCCGTGTCCAGTCTAAGATGGATAACAGCAAACACTTATACCAGGAAATCAACAGGACATAAAACTACCTTTCCGTGACATTTTCCCTCACCAATATAAGAGCCAAACTAGAAGGTAAATATTCTCGAGCTGTTCTTCACGAACAATGAAGAACAACTCTCGGATACCACATACTCGGATCACAGAGAAGGCCAAACTATCTTGAGGAGATGATGATTTCGGGGCTTAGTGTCCTCGCGGCCCGGTCCTCGACCAGGCCTCCACCCCTAGGAAGCAGCCCGTGACAGCTGACTCCCAGGTACCTATTTACTGCTAGGGGCATCAGGGTGAAAGAAACTCTGCCCATTGTTTCTCGCCGACGCCCGGGATCGAACCCGGGACCACAGGATCACGCGTCCAGTGTTCTGTCCACTCAGCCACCGGCTCCCCTGCTCACTAACATCAATACTCTTAATAGGTCTAAAGAAAACAATGATCAAACAAAAAAGGGGGGGGGGGCTATTCACCTGCCCGAAACGCTTTGCGTAATAGTGGCTTTAGGCATTGTATGTACTAGCTCTATCTATTAACCCAACAAACTTTGTAAAATCTCTATGTATGTACCTTACCTAAATAAAAATTATTATTATTATTATTATTATCAATAAATTCAGTTTTATTAATAAGAGGACAAACCTGGACAAAATAAACATGAAGGTTACAAACATTCAATGGGAACTATTCTAAGTTATAGTTCACACACCTAACAGAACAAATGAACATGGGCCGTGACGAAGATTCGAACCTGCGTCCGGGAGCATCCCAGACACTGCCTTAATCGACTGAGCTACGACCTAGATCCTAACAGAACAGCTGACTGCCGAAGCTTGAAACATGTTCTTTTGCAGAAAAGTCAGAAAGAAAATGCAGAAGACACTACGAAAGGAAAAAATCAATGTTTAAGCATGCACGACTATCACTACAAATGGAAAGTAATGATAAACAAAGCCATACAAGAGATACAATACAGACTAAAATATTCTTCACATAATGCTAAATTTAAACCAAATAAAACCTTGGCCAGTTGTGGACCTATACTTACACGTGAAGGTTCATACATAGTGAACGACAGATAAATTAGTGAAATCCAAGAACAATCAGTACGAGAATACGTTTGGCACCCCAAAAAATTTGCAAATGAAAATGGAAGATCCAGACAGCTGCTGAATGCGTGATATCCAAACCCTTATCTTCAAGTTATCTTGATGGTGGTTATCTTGAGATGATTTGGGGGCTTTAGTGTCCCCGCGGCCCGGTCCTCGACCAGGCCTCCAACCCCTTGACAGCTGACTAACTCCCAGGTACCTATTTACTGCTAGGTAACAGGGGCATAGGGTGAAAGAAACTCTGCCCATTGTTTCTCGCCGGCGCCTGGGATCGAACCCAGGACCACAGGATCACAAGTCCCGCGTGCTGTCCGCTCGGCCGACCGGCTCCCTTGTAAATATAAAGGATATTTACAGGGAAGGGAAGTTATATTTAAAGTTAGGATTAAGATTCTTGTAAATGTAAATTCTGTAAATGTAAAAATAAAATAAATGTAAATAAAATGTAAATGTAGATTCTTGTAAAACCCTTGTAAATATAACTGATACCAACACGAGCGTGGCAGATTTTGAAAGATATTGACAACATGCCCATGCACTCGGCCCTGGGTCCAGACTCATGGAATTCAATATTTATAAAGAAATGCAAGGTGCCAGTAGCACAGGCACTCAGTATAGTGTGGAGGAAGAGCTTGGACACGGGGGAGATACCAGATGCGCTTAAAGCAGCAGACATAGCCCCTCTACACACGGAGGGAGTAAAGCATTGGCAAAGAACCATTGCACTAACGTCCCACGTA
This sequence comes from Procambarus clarkii, assembly GCF_040958095.1. Lineage (NCBI taxonomy): Eukaryota > Metazoa > Arthropoda > Malacostraca > Decapoda > Cambaridae > Procambarus > Procambarus clarkii. The sequence continues at coordinate 3,268,157 of NC_091241.1, read as the reverse complement.
AAAAAAGTATTTGAAAGTGATCAGGAGTCAGGTCACTAGTTTCATAATGACCTTCACAACCCAGGCCAACATGGATTTAGAGCGGGAAGATCGTGCCTCTCACAGCTACTTTACCACTACGACAACGACACTGAAGCATTAGAAGAAAAACAGAATGCAGATGTTGTATACACAGACTTCGCAAAGGCATTCCATGAATGTGACCATGGAGTAATTGCACACAAAATGAGATCAATGGGAATAACTGGTAAAGTAGGACGATAGATATTCAATTTTGTCAAAAAGAACGCAAAATGTAACAGTCAACCATATATAATAGAGTCCAAGCGCAGTTAAAAGCTCTGTACCTCAAGGTACAGTCTTTGCACCACTGCTTTTCCTTAATTCTTATACCAGATATAGACAAAATACAAGTCTCAGCTTTGTGTCATCCTTTGCAGATGACACAAAAACCAACACGAAAATGACTTCTGTAAAAGACATTGAAAAACTACAAGCAGATATCAACAAAGTTTTCGATTGGGCAGCAGAAAATAACATGATGTTTAACAGTGATAAATTCCAGGTACTCAGGTACGGTAAAAATGAGGACCTTAAACATAATACAGGGTACAAAACACAATCAAATGTGCTCATAGGAAAGCAACATGTAAAGGATTTGGGAATAATAATGTCTGACGACCTAACGTTTAAGGAGCATAACCAAGCAAATATTGCGTCAGCCAGAAAAATGACAGGATGGATTACGAGAACTTTCAAATCCAGGGATCCCATCACAATGGTTGTACTCTTCAAGTCACTTGTGTTGTCCCTTCTTGAGTACTGCTCAGTACTCACTTCCCCCTTCAGAGCAGGAGAGATTGCTGAAATAGAGGGAATACAGAGAACATATACGGCACGCATAGACGCGATAAAGCACCTAAATTATTGGGACCGTCAATAAGCTCTCAGACGAGAGAGATGCCAAATAATATACACATGGAAAATACTAGAGGGCCAGGTCCGAAACTTACACAGCAAAATAATATACTGGAGTAACAGACATGGAAGTAAATAGTGAACAGATCCAGAGAAGAGTAGTGGTGCCGCCATAGGCACGATCAGAGAACACTGAACATCAACGTTGTTCAACACCCTCCCAGCAAGTGTTAAAAAATGTTGCTGGAACAAAAGTCTAAAGAAAAAAAAAACTGGACAGTTTTCTGCAAGAAGTGCCGGACCAAACTGACTGTATGTTGATTATGTGGGCCTGCGGGCCGCTCCAAGCAACAGTCCTTTGGATCAAACTCTCAAGTCCCTCGATCTGGCTTGGCCGGGCTTCCCAAGTCCCTTGACTTGGCCGGGCTCGGGGAGAAGAAAAACTCCCAGAACCCCATCAAGCAGGTTGATGCTCGATCCCCGACAGTCAACATCGTGACACTTTACTCTGAAAACAAACTGTCGTTTCTATCCACTCTATTTTTATTATTAAATTTCATCGGGTTTTGCATTATTTGTACACATTCAATGCTGTTTGTGGCCCGCTTCTGTCCCTCCGTCCTGTAGCATTAGCTGCCTCGCTCTCAGATACTCGTAACTCGTCACGCTGGAGTGTCCCCTCATGCTAATCATCATCTCCCCTCTCTCTCCCCTTTGCCATTATCTTTTGCTGTTTCTTACCCTCCCCTCCGTTGCTTCCCTCGGCATGATCAGCATCTCTCGTTACCATGATAACGGTGAAGAATGGGGGCGAGGAGGCGCTCTAAGGCTTGCCACTTCTAACAGCCACTTCTGTAATGTGCCAGGCTCTTTCCTTGTCTGTCTGTCGGCCTGCCTGTCTGTCTCCACCCTCTGTGCTTGCTTGCTTGCTTGCTTGCTTGCTTGCCTGCCGGCCTGCCTGTCTCCACCCTCTATGCTTGCCTGCCTGTCTCCACCCTCTGTGCTTGCCTGCCTGTCTCCACCCTCTGTGCTTGCCTGCCTGTCTCCACCCTCTGTGCTTGCTTGCTTGCTTGCTTGCTTGCTTGCTTGCTTGCCTGCTTTCCTGCCTGCCGGCCTGCCTGTCTCCACCCTCTATGCTTGCCTGCCTCCACCCTCTGTGCTTGCCTGCCTGTGTGTTTCCACCCTCTATGCCTGCCTGCCTGCCTGCCTGCCTGCCTGCCTGCCTGCCTGCCTGCCTGCCTGCCTGCCTGCCTGCCTGCCTGCCTGCCTGAATGTTCCTCATCCTTCCCAGTTTTCCCTTCAATGCCTATTTTGATGTCTTTGTTGTAATATGTGGGGACCGTAGTGTTCTCTTTATGGCGGTTCCCTTCCCAGGAAAACCACACCATTTTTCCCTCCCATTCATTATTGCCATTCTTCTTTTTCGTTGTCCCGCCCCCCTATCCTCCCCCCTCTCCTCTCCCCCATCCGCTGCCATCTTAATCTGACATCTTCTCCACTCCCCTCTTCCTCCGTCGTTCTCTAAGGTCGTCCGTCCCCTCACCCTAACTACCCCACCCCTGGCCTCCCCTCGCCAGTCACCCATCCGACCCTGATCACGGCACAGATCACCAGGAAACCCGACTGTACGAAAATAAACTTGGAAATATTCAACAAACGCTGAAAACCCAATCTGAGGTAAAACAGCGGGGACATGATTACAACATACAAGATACCACACAACACCCTTGGAGTTGGCGTCGGGCGCATGGGGTACTAGCTAAGAGAGGCAGTAATGGGGCAAATATCCCCGCTCACGGCGTAAAGCAACCCATAGCGTTCAAGTGGTTGAGTACTTCGCAAGAGGCGGGGTCCAGGAGCTAGATACACCACCATGCCACTACGCAATAACATCGCTAGATATAAACACACCAATTACCACCCTGAACTTCAGTGTCACCGTCAAGGTTCTTTTGACACTGTCTGACACGTCACCTGACACCCTGTGACACCACACGTCATCTGACACCCTGGGTGTCACACCACGTGTGATCTGACCCAGATCGTATGTGTCGTATGTGATCGTATGTGTCATCTGACCCAGGGTGTCAGATGACACATATGGCATCCTATTTTTTTCATTAGTTTTCTACCACAGACGTGGCCACACATTTACAATGCCAACCACTATATATATATTTTTTCTTCTGTCCTCCCTGAACAGGGTGAGAGATGTGTTAAACATGTAGTTCAGTGATTTATTGAACAATCATCCACAGAAGGTGATTTTAGTGCTTTTAAAATGCTAATCTGACCTACATAAATACACAGATTAACATCAGTTTTACATATACTGTGTCGAGGTGACTTGTGTATAGTGTCATAATGTGCCTATATAAATGTGAAGTGCAATTCTCACCCCCCCCCCCCCCCACACACACACACACCCCCCCCCACACACACACACACACACCCACACACACACCCACACACACACCCCCCCCCCACACACACACCCACACACAAGGGGGCCCTACAAGGGGGCCTCGTAGCCTGGTGGATAGCGCGCAGGATTCGTAATTCTGTGGCGCGGGTTCGATTCCCGCACGAGGCAGAAACAAATGGGCAAAGTTTCTTTCACCCTGAATGCCCCTGTTACCTAGCAGTAAATAGGTACCTGGGAGTTAGTCAGCTGTCACGGGCTGCTTCCTGGGGTGTGTGTGGTGTGGGAAAAAACAAGTAGTTAGTAAACAGTTGATTGACAGTTGAGAGGCGGGCCGAAAGAGCAAAGCTCAACCCCCGTAAAAACACAACTAGTAAACACACACACACCCACCCCCCCACACACACACCCACACACCCACCCACCCACATACACACCCACATACACACCCACATACACACCCACATACACACCCACATACACACCCACATACACACCCACATACACACCCACATACACACCCACATACACACCCACATACACACCCACATACACACCCACACACCCCCACACACCCCCACACACCCCCACACACCCACCATCGCCTAGCTGTTGGAAGAAGGTTAATGTGGTGCCAATCTACAAGAGGAAGAGCAGAAACACTTAACTACAGATCAGTGTCATTCACAAGCAATCCTTGTTAAGTACTTGAAAGAATTATAATGCTAAGACTAGTTGCACACTTCGAAAAAATTGGGTGTACGAGAGCTGAGTGTTGAAGTATATTACACAATCTGCTGCATCTTCCATCTTCCACAGAGCCGTCGGTATAGTTACCTTTGACCCATCATTACCCTTAACCTGAGTGCACTCAGTGATGCTGTACAGTGTTGACTGGTGTAATAATGTACAGTGTACACTATCTTGAGTGCAATTACCAGATCTATTGATAGATCCCAGTGATCCCAGGGATTAATTGGCTGATTAATCATTAGATGCTCTGGGGTACATATTTAATATTTTGATGGAATTGGCTACCTTGTAGAACCCAAAATACTTAATCAAATTTCCTTGTCCTATGACACCATGTGTGGCACCACATGCCATCCGGCACCCTGTGTGACACGCTCACATGTTCGTTGGATGTGTTTGACACGCTGTGACACCTTGACTGACATGTGCATACCTGGCAACCTGGTTGATACCTGGTTGATGGGGTTCTGAGAGGAGTTCTACTCCCCAAGCCCGGCCCCAGGCCAGGCTTGACTTGTGAGAACGCCCTACAAGTCTCCACCTTAACCTAGTGAGAGCCGTCAGTGACACACTTGACACTCATCATGCTGCTGAACACTGACACCTGACACCCCTCTTGTGACACCCAGTTGACACACACTTCTTGACACACCCTGTCTCCTGGATCTCACGTTAATTTAATTCGATTAATATATGCTACAATGTTTCACACTTCGAGGGTGACTGTGCATGAAGGGTCGAGCTTCAACTCCTAAGCCCCGATTTTCCAGCTGTCAATTGGTTAATGCAATGACACACACACACACACACACACACACGCACTTCTTGCAAGTAACTTGACAAAGTCGTTGCAACCACTTCCGCTTGCTACGTGAGCCATTCAACTGCAGTTGTTAAGAGGTGGAGGGAGGGGGGGGGGGGGGGAGAGCGGAGAGAGAGGGGTGATAGGGGGGGGTGAGGGGAGATAGGGGGGGAGAGAGAGAGGGGGGAAGGAGGGGGGGATTATGAGGTAACGGGGTCAGGGATCTTCACCACAATGGTACCTTTAATGTCACGTGTTCTCAAGTGCTGTGGCGCCCCCTCCCCCCCCCCCTCACACACACCCTCCTCTACACCCCCCCCCCCCCCCCCCCCACCCTTCTCTCTCTCTCTCTCACACACACGTTCTCAAAACACAAACGCAGAGAAAGCGTCAACAATTAACTTAAAGGAGAAAGTAAATCAAATACTCTCTCTTCGTCACAAAACAAAAAAACTTTAACAGAACTACCGCAGAATATGAGCCCCGGCACGTACGCACGCCCACACGCCCACGCACACCCACACGCCCACGCACGCACACCCGCACGCACGCACACCCACACGCCCACGCACGCACTCATACCAGTGCCCACAATCGATACAAAACTTGTAGTGCCGGAACGAATTAAATTCACAAAAAAAAAAACAGACTTTCGACACACACTTCGTGGCCAATCACGGACGCAGCTCCTGGACTTGTGAGTGACGCCAAGTCCTCCTTGACTGGAGGGGGAGAGGACGACTCTCAAAATCAAACGTTTATCCATGTCAAACTCCGACCTAACACCGGTGGCACACACAAACAGAACAACATCAGCGGTGTACGCAAAGCTAGTAGTGATCATACGATTAGTTTCCAGAAATCTATTATGTAAAAAGAGAGAGGGGGGAGTTTGGGAGCGTTCTACACGTACGAGAGACCCATTATGGACTATGCAACTCTGGCAATGAGTACCCACAGGAGCAAAACATGACAAACTGAGAATCTTGAGGGAAATATCTAACTGTTGGGTTTCTCTCTAGTATTCTATGACAGTTTTCAGTGAACAGATGTGAAACAGATTCAATGAGCAATGAACAGATTCAATGAGCAATGAACAGATTCAATGAGCAATGAACAGATTCAATGAGCAATGGACAGATTCAATGAACAATGAACAGATTCAATGAGCAATGAACAGATTCAATGAGCAATGAACAGATTCAATGAGCAATGAACAGATTCAATGAGCAATGGACAGATTCAATGAGCAATGAACAGATTCAATGAGCAATGAACAGATTCAATGAGCAATGGAACAGATTCAATGAGCAATGGAACAGATTCAATGAGCAATGAACAGATTCAATGAGCAATGAACAGATTCAATGAGCAATGAACAGATTCAATGAGCAATGAACAGATTCAATGAGCAATGAACAGATTCAATGAGCAATGAACAGATTCAATGAGCAATGAACAGATTCAATGAGCAATGAACAGATTCAATGAGCAATGAACAGATTCAATGAGCAATGAACAGATTCAATGAGCAATGAACAGATTCAATGAGCAATGAACAGATTCAATGAGCAATGAACAGATTCAATGAGCAATGAACAGATTCAATGAGCAATGAACAGATTCAATGAGCAATGAACAGATTCAATGAGCAATGAACAGATTCAATGAGCAATGAACAGATTCAATGAGCAATGAACAGATTCAATGAGCAATGAACAGATTCAATGAGCAATGAACAGATTCAATGAGCAATGAACAGATTCAATGAGCAATGAACAGATTCAATGAGCAATGAACAGATTCAATGAGCAATGAACAGATTCAATGAGCAATGAACAGATTCAATGAGCAATGAACAGATTCAATGAGCAATGAACAGATTCAATGAGCAATGGAACAGATTCAATGAACAGACTCATTGTTGAGTAGCAAGACCACATGACATGAATACAGATTCGGGGAATCAGAACCAAGATTCATAAAAACATTTACGAAACCTGTACATCTTCCCTCAATTCTGGCGGCTTTGTTTACAGTAAGCTCTCTGAGCTCTCAAGAGCAGCGAGGCTGTTGCTAACAACGTCGTTTTCAAGCTGGTAAACTATTTTAGTAGATTAATATAAACCCGCCGTGACCGAGGAAAGATGTAGAGGTTTCGCAAGTGGTTGTGTAAATGCTTGGCGAGTCCTGGTCTCAGGTGTATCTTGAGGGTTATCTAAGAGATGATTTCGGGGCTTAGCGTACCCGCGGCCCGGTCCTCGACCAGGCCTTTTTGTTACACACCCCTTGGAAGCAGCCCGTACCAGCTGTCTAATTCCCAGGTACCTATTTACTGCTAGGTAACAGGGGCATCAGGGGTGAAAGAAACTCTGCCCATTTGTTTCCGCCTCCACCGGGGATCGAACCCGGAACCTCAAGGGCAACAACATTACCCTAAGCTGTCTCTATAGTCAAATATTGGTGCAATCCTTAATTATTAATGCTGTTAATATACCTATTGTTTGAAGGCTCAGAGTTCTATGCTCACACAAATAACCGAATACGCTAGTGCTGCCAGCTTCCTTTTCCAGCGCCTCACCGTGGCGATACAAAGGTGAAACGCAGAATACATTCATGATTGGTGCCAGTTATCTGGAGGAGCTGAAGGCACTCTTACAGCCTGTAACACCTTTGTATCTGCGGGTAGTACCCGCTCTACAACCCATCTGATACCCACCTACCTCACAGTACAGCTGAGGGGGGCGGGGCGGCCACCTTCAGGGAGACCCAGGACACTAACAGGGACCTTGAACGTTGGTACAGGCTCGTGCTGATAGTCCTGCTTGATGGGGTTCTGGGAGTTGTTCTACTCCCCAAGCCCGGCCCGAGGCCAGGCTTGACATGTGAGTTTGGTCCACCAGGCTGTTGCTTGGAGCGGCCCAGCAGGCAGTCCTGGGCGCCTGGGGTAAATGTGCACTTACTGGTATTCATTTTGACAGGTGAACTTGTAACCTGACCACTAAAAAGATTTCTACCGTTATCGGATTCCCATGCCGTCAAAAGCTTGTCCGAATTCCAGACACGCCAATACGTTCTTAGACTTTAAAAGGAAAAATAAAATAGTTGAAATCTTTTTCACATTCTTTGCGCCAGAGCCAGAAGAGAGAGAAGACGGGTCAGGCCACAGAGCTGTGGAGCCGCAGAGCTGCCGAGCCGCAGAGCTGCCGAGCCGCAGAGCTGCCGAGCCGCAGAGCTGCCGAGCCGCAGAGCTGCCGAGCCGCAGAGCTGTCGAGCCGCAGAGCTGTCGAGCCGCAGAGCTGTCGAGCCACAGAGCTGTCGAGCCACAGAGCTGTCGAGCCACAGAGCTGTCGAGCCACAGAGCTGTCGAGCCACAGAGCTGTCGAGCCACAGAGCTGTCGAGCCACAGAGCTGTCGAGCCACAGAGCTGTCGAGCCACAGAGCTGTCGAGCCACAGAGCTGTCGAGCCACAGAGCTGTCGAGCTGCAGAGCTGTCGAGCTAGCCAATGTGCTGACATTTATCTGACAAGTTGTTTTTTTCTGCCGATATTTAGACCAAAAATAAACCTCCACGTACAGTGAGATTATTCGATCATCAATTTCTCAGTGAAAGAAGTGTGTGGTGAACGCGTGCCAGCCACCGCCGAGGGCCTGCTACCCAGCACAAGGCTCCGTGTGCAGTACTGGAAGCAGTAGTGGGGGAAGCCACCTCCACACACACACACCACCAAGGCCACCAACGTCAAGAAAGTTAATAGAAAACTTACCAGCTACAAACAAAGGACATGTTTGGGTTTTAAAACAGTTTCCCTGAAGTGTTGTCGTTTGTAAACACATTATCGTTATGTAACACACACACACACACCAACACCTGCGTGCTCCCCCCCCCCTCAATCACAACACACACACACCTACACATGTGTGTACCTATATACACAGGAAGGTTCTAAGATTGAAGGCCATATGTGACAAGGTCGCTGGAGACCCGTGACACGCGGATGAGTCCAGATGGATGTATTATACACCATACAATATTAATAATAATACATCCTACATCCAAATAGAGGTCGGCCACCACCGACCATACGATGGAAAAGTCAGGAGTCGGTGCATCAGACAGCCTGTAGGCGGAAAGGCGTGGCCCAGGAACTGAAGCCCAGTCATGCAAACAATTGGGCAACATTCACCCCCCCCCCCCCAAACCCTTAAAATAGCAGCGGCGTCTCAATCCTCACCAACCACCACCAGCGTATTAATTCCTCGTTGCAAACATTGCATAATGCAACATTTCTCCTGCTTGCCTAAACAGTAACTAGCAGCTCATGCAACAGGAATAAACATTCTCCACGCGTGTCCTGGAATTTTGGTCGGGTGGAATACCACCTCATTAAGTCTTTCACGTTTGGCTATTATGGGGAAATTGGCAGAGTGGGAGTAGTGGTAGTTGGTTGGGGTCCAGGGAGCTAGAACCGTGCCGTCTGGACGCCAGGGTGACCCAGCCTCACTAACCTGGTGTACAAGTACTCACACCAGTACTCTGGGAGACATGGGAGGGTACCTTGAGGTCACCTGCTGAAGGATCTCTCCAAGGAGGAGATGGGCTGGAGACATTATACCAGCCTCTCCGCTCATATATTATACTGTATCTATATCAAACACTTTCCTCTTCCACAACATACCGAGTGAGTGAGTGAGTGAGTGAGTGAGTGAGTGAGTGAGTGAGTGAGTGAGTGAGTGAGTGAGTGAGTGTGAGCGAGTTCTCTCTCTCGGTTTTTAACCAAGACAAGTGTGTCTTAGTTCATAAGGTTCATCTTAGTTGATGACAGTTCACAAGGGCTCTCAATTGACGTGCCTAGTAAAACTGCAAGCAAGAGCTGTTATCCTACCTCAGCTCATCAAAAGACTGTTCCTAGAAACTCATTTATTTCATTAGAATGTACTTTGAATCTATCATTTAGGGAACTATAATATATGGAACCTGGTGAAACTGCAAGCAAGAGCTGTTATCTTTCTAATTATGTTGGAACCTACTCCTCGAGGCCCATTTGTTTCATGACCCTGTTATATTCATCAGTAGGAATAGTCTTTATTCATTAACAACAATAGGTAACAATCATATTACAAGAGTTGTTACATTCTTGTAAAGTCACTAGCACGCGTAGCATTCCGGGCAGGTCCTTAATCCTATGGTCCCTGGAATACGACCCGCCAAATTGTTTAACCACCAGGTACCTATTTTACTGTTGGGTAAACAGAGGCTACAGTAAAGGATTGACGCCCAGTAAATCCTCCCCGGCCATGATACGAACCCAGGACAAAGCGTTCGTGGAACGCTCTTACCACTTCATATAACGAACACAATGAGCCTGTAGCCAACTGTGTGCCAGAGCCTTCATGTGATCAGTTGACCTGGCCTCTCCCTCTCTTTTCCTCTCTCTCTCCCTTTCCCTCCCTCCCTCCCTCTTGCCTGCCGCTTGGAAGCCCGCCGCGCCTCGCTGGCGGTCAACACCGAGCAACAATGCATCACACTGACAAGGTAAACACTACCTCTCAAAATCACGGCCCGAGCATGACCAAATACGCCACCATAATGACCCGTCTTTAGAGGTACGGCCCGGCCGCTTACCCACCATCACGGGGATTCTCTATTGTCACAGTGTCTCAACACCCCCCGCCCCAGGTGAGGGCTGCAGGAGCCCCGTCTGGCAGGCTGGGTAGGCATACAGGGCCACGTGATCAGTAGCGGCTACTGATCACAAAAAAAAAGAAAGAGAGAGAGAGCGAGAGAGAGCGAGAGAGGGGGGGAGGGAGGGGGGGGCCCATCTGGAGGGGGGTGGGGGGGGGGTGAGTGATGACCCACCAGACAAGAGAGCGTCACCAGGTGTCGGGGCGCAGCCAATTAGCTTTCACTTGCGATACGATTGTTTCCTTCTATATTAACCCCCCCCCCCCCACACACACACACACAGGTGTGTGGTAACTGGAGACAGGTATGACCGCTGCCCACACTAGGGGGGGGGGGACCCCCTCGCCCGGGAAGGTGACAAGTATAGCTTCACCTCCAGCCTGTGACCACCACCTGGAGTGTACCTGCACCATACCTCCAGTGGCTTCTGGCAGCTGGTCTACGTCAAGGCCAGCCTCGGCTCAAGCGTGATGACTTGATCTACTAGGCTGTTGCTCTCAGCGGCCCGCAGCCTCACGTATCCATCACGTATTCTGGCAGCTGGTCTACGTCAAGGCCAGCCTCGGCTCAAGCATGATGACTTGATCTACTAGGCTGTTGCTCTCAGCGGCCCGCAGCCCCACGTATCCATCACGTATTCTGGCAGCTGGTCTACGTCAAGGCCAGCCTCGGCTCAAGCGTGATGACTTGATCTACTAGGCTGTTGCTCTCAGCGGCCCGCAGCCCCACGTATCCATCACAACCCGCTTGGTCAGGCACTTCCCCGCACAAACTGTCGTAATAGTATCCTTGGCAAGAATAGGCCTACAGAACCAGTCTCACAGACCGGACCACAATTAGCCCAGCCAATGCTCATGATACGACAAACGTCAAATTGTAAACGGTTTCGCCTCATCAGAAGCGTACGAAAGCGACGGAACCCACGTAGCCTATCAAGGCCTAGAGGCATTACCCCGACGATGCGTCAAAAATTGCAATGCTTTTTAATACCACTAAACCACCGGAATTCTGGTGTGGCAGTTGGGCCCTAATATATATATATATACCCCGCTGAGCAACACATGACCACAAGCAAGTCCGCCTCAACCTCGCTGACAGCAGCGACGTCCAACAGCCTGGTTGACCACACCACCAATTAACCAAGCCAGAAACCGGGCCGCGGGGACGATGATTCCCGCAACAACAGGTAGACAGCAGGTTCATAGGTATAGTAAGCACGGAGGAGGAGGAGGAGAAGGAATGCAACCCGTCCTCTTAAAAATAACGTCACTTTTGGCTGGTATGCGCGGCACTATGGCCAAATTTGGACGTAATTTGAAATGAAATCGACTCGCAAAAGTGACGTTCTGTTCCGTTTTCTGTTTGAGTCGTCCGGCGTACGCGCAGAGGTTATAAGAGGACACATTAAATTAACGTTTTTCATAACGTTTTGAAACTTTATGAGAATTTCCTGCCCACCTAATCTATCAGAGGACCCTTAACTTACTGTTGTTGAAAAAAAAAATCCCATATTTATTTATTTATTTTTTTCATTTTCAAATTACGTCCAAATTCGGGCAAACGGCCAAAAACGACATTCTTTTTAAGAGGACAGGATGGGTCGACTAGGTGCGTTGAAGGGGGAGGGGGCTTCACCCTTTCTCCCCCCACCAATCAGTGGGGGGTTCATTCCCCCCCCCCCCCCCCCCACACACACTCACCTGGAGGGTGTGGCCAGCAACACCCTCTACCACCATTAACTACAGCACCCATGTGGCAACTGTACGGAGAACCCGTTATCACTACGCTCACCACCTACATCTATACGCCTTCACACTATCATTGTGCTATCTTGCTACCCCTTGTGCTATCGTGCTACCCCTTGTGCTATCGTGCTACCCCTTGTGCTATCGTGCTACCCCCTTGTGCTATCGTGTTACCCCGGAAGACCTTACCTTTAACGAACACAACAAAGTAGCCGTCATGACAGCAAGAGCAAGAAATAGCCTAAGTTACCCAATCCTTCTGAGACGAGTCTTATCGTCTCAATAAACTTACTTGAACTTGACTGCAGGACAAATGACATATTGGATAACAAGAACAGTTCGAATGACCGGAGATGCCGTTCGAATGACCGGAGATGCCGTTCGAATGGCCGGAGATGCCGTTCGAATGACCGGAGATGCCGTTCGAATGACCGGAGATGCCGTTCGAATGACCGGAGGTGCCGTTCGAATGGCCGGAGGTGCCGTTCGAATGCCCGGAGGTGCCGTTCGAATGCCCGGAGGTGCCGTTCGAATGCCCGGAGGTGCCGTTCGAATGCCCGGAGGTGCCGTTCGAATGCCCGGAGGTGCCGTTCGAATGGCCGGAGGTGCCGTTCGAATGCCCGGAGGTGCCGTTCGAATGCCCGGAGGTGCCGTTCGAATGCCCGGAGGTGCCGTTCGAATGGCCGGAGGTGCCGTTCGAATGGCCGGAGATGCCGTTCGAATGGCCGGAGATGCCGTTCGAATGGCCGGAGATGCCGTTCGAATGGCCGGAGATGCCGTTCGAATGGCCGGAGATGCCGTTCGAATGGCCGGAGATGCCGTTCGAATGGCCGGAGATGCCGTTCGAATGGCCGGAGATGCCGTTCGAATGGCCGGAGATGCCGTTCGAATGATATTCTCCAGACGCTATAGTGCTGTCTTAGAGTGGAGTACTGCTGCATAGCGACAGGCTCTTTCAAAGCTGGAGAACTGTCGTTCAAGAACTGCACCAAAAATAGACCCTATCGGCAATTAATACAATTACAACAAAGATCCTGTCAATATTTACCAATAATTATCTACGAAATCTTTGATATCTTAAGTTCAGTTATAAATTTTGTTGCTTTGTTATATTAACGGGTATTAAACATACATACAAATGGCGCGATATATATTGGACAAATTACCGGTATATTAGAAAACAGGGAAGGGTGTGTGTATGAGAGTTTATCATCCCAGACTCTTCCACCAATCACAGGCGTCCTGGTTATCACCGGCTATCACTGTTCTATCTAACCCTTCATTCCCTCTTACGAGTCCACCCCCCCCCCTCAGTGCTGGCCCACCTGGCTGGTACAACCCTGTACCCCTCTACCCTACCCTTCCCTACCCTAACCTACCCTACCCACTACCCTACCTTACACTGAGAGCTGCACGACAATGGTCACACATTCCTGTTGTCACACGGTACTTGTTACCTCGAATGACTGTCCACAGGTGCCAACGTCGCCCCCTCCCCCTGGCACCATTGTTGTTATTCTAGATTCACTACCCGGATCAAAAAGTTCCAAGTAGCACCGGCTATGGAGAGCCCGCAGGTGGCACCAATATGCATCACTAATGATTTAGTTCGTTTTTCACAACGATTGGGCATGAGAGAATGAACCAAACAGAGAAAAGGGAAGGGGGGGGGGAGAGATGACAGAACGACAGACAAACTGCAGAGTCTCACATCAACCAGATTGTAGTGGATATGAGGGCCTGCGAGCCACTTCAAGCAACAGCCTGTTAGGTCAAGGAATTACAAGTCAAGTCAACTCATGGGGGGGGGGGAGTAGAACCCCTCCAGAACCCACTCTACGTATACTTTGGTCTAGGTAAAACACACACACACAACCTGTATACCTGTTGATTGACGGTTGAGAGGCGGGACCAAAGAGGCAGAGCTCAACTCCCGCAAGCACAATTAGGCGAGTACAATTAGGTGAGTACACACACTCGCACACTCCTCCTGTAACTACACTTAGGTAATTAGACTTGGGTAATTACTCTCAATCACCTGCCACCAGCCTACACCCTCCTCACACAATATAAGACACAGTATCTTCTACGAGGCCCTCGCCAAGAGCTACGAGGCCCTCGCCAAGAGCTACGAGGCCCTCGCCAAGAGCTACGAGGCCCTCGCCAAGAGCTACGAGGCCCTCGCCAAGAGCTACGAGGCCCTCGCCAAGAGCTACGAGGCCCTCGCCAAGAGCTACGAGGCCCTCGCCAAGAGCTACGAGGCCCTCGCCAAGAGCTACGAGGCCCTCGCCATGAGCTACGAGGCCCTCGCCATGAGCTACGAGGCCCTCGCCAAGAGCTACGAGGCCCTCGCCAAGAGCTACGAGGCCCTCGCCAAGAGCTACGAGGCCCTCGCCAAGAGCTACGAGGCCCTCGCCATGAGCTACGAGGCCCTCGCCAAGAGCTACGAGGCCCTCGCCAAGAGCTACGAGGCCCTCGCCAAGAGCTACGAGGCCCTCGCCAAGAGCTACGAGGCCCTCGCCAAGAGCTACGAGGCCCTCGCCAAGAGCTACGAGGCCCTCGCCAAGAGCTACGAGGCCCTCGCCAAGAGCTACGAGGCCCTCGCCAAGAGCTACGAGGCCCTCGCCAAGAGCTACGAGGCCCTCGCCAAGAGCTACGAGGCCCTCGCCAAGAGCTACGAGGCCCTCGCCAAGAGCTACGAGGCCCTCGCCAAGCACTAGGAGGGCGTACACACACACAGTAAATACACCCTAAGCCACTATGATCGTGGTAAGAGGTACAGATCTCTTAAGTGGCCTCGTAAGTGCTGGCAAAGTGCTCTGTGAATCCTATATTGAGAAGCGTCACAGTTAATGCACCACAATTTCGACGCTGCTGACAACAGCTTTAAGATGTCGGTGCTCCAGTGAACTCAAAATCACCGTAATACTAACGCAGCCTCGGACGAAGGAGTATCGTGCTTTTTAGGGTAGATGGGTTGCTGGAGACGGAACGGTAGTGGTTGGGCAGGAGCACTTTCTATTGGAGGGTTGTCAACTGATGGTAGGTGGGGGGGGGGGGGCAGGAGGCGGCGGGCACCGCGCTCTTGTCTTATCGTCCCACACCAGTATAATAATTAACCAGGTATTTTGCCACCAGCCTACACCGGCTGTACGCCAGCCTACACCGGCTGTACGCCAGCCTACACCGGCTGTACACCAGCACCACATGAGACCAGGAAGCATGGCAGGATGTGCAGAATACCCCCTGTTGAAGAGCAGAGGTGCAACAAGTACTCTGAGAGAGAACAATCAACATCAGAGGCCCGAGACTGTTCAACACGCTTCCACTACACATAAGGGGCATAACTGGCCGACCCCTCACAGTGTTCAAGAGAGAACTGGATAAGCACCTGATTCATACGTCAGGTTGCGAGCAGCCGCGTCCAACAGCCTGATTGATCAGTCCAGCAACCAGGAGGCCTGGTCGAGGACCGGGCCACGGGGACGCTAAGCCCCGAAACCATCTCAAAGTAACCTCAAGGTAACCTACACCACGAGACAAGAACACAATCCACAGTTTCCTGTCATCCTTCGCTGACGTCTACTAAGTATTAAAATAGTGTCGATTAAAAAAAAAAGTTCAAAGAGTACTAATAGAACTGGTGCTCTGACATATGGACTACTGTTGCCCTGGGGCCAGATTCACGAAAGCCACTTACGCAAGCACTTACGAACCTGTACATCTTTTCTCAATATTTGGCGGCTTCGTTTACCATTATTAAACAGTTAATGAGCTCTGAAGCACCAGGAGGCTGTTTATAACAATAACAGTTTATTGGCAAGTTTTCACCCTTGTAAACTGCTTAATAAATGTAACCAAAGCCGTCAAAGATTGAGGAAAGATGTACACGTTCGTAAGTGCTGCGTAAGTGCTTTCGTGAATCTGGCTCCTAGTGGAGAGAGTCCAGGTACCTTACCACCCAGGTCCGCTGAGATGCTTCATCACCTGCGCGAGTCCGTGAAGTGTTTAAACTATTGGGATCAACTCGAAGTATTCGAGCTGTGTTCTTTTGGAACGAAGACAAGAAAGATCTCTCAGATACACATGGGGGAGACACACCATACAACGTCAGGGGTTCCATATCTGCACAGAGAACACTGTAAACATTTAGAGGCCCCACCAAAACTAAATTAAATTAATAAGGGACAACTGGATAAATGCTCTTGAGGATGGAGTCTGGTATTTGGTGAAGTTTTGGGCCCAGATTCACGGAGAAGTTACGCAAGCGGCCTAGCGCGGATAACGACGGTGCGGGTTACAACAATTCCAACGATGGAGTTCAGTGATCACTGGGAGCACGGGCGAGGCTGGTGAAGTGATTCCTACAATGGAGGCGACGGAGCCTTGCGTGTCCAACCCTGACATAGGCTATTAACTGGCCACGGTCTTTACCTGGGGCCAGATTTATGAAGCAGTTACGCAAGTACTTTCCAACGTGTACATCTTTCTTCAATCTTTGGCGGCTTTGGTTACATTTATTAAACTGTTTACAAGTATGAAAACTTCCCAAATCAACTGTTGTTAATCTTATAAACAGCCTCCTGGGGCTTCGGAGCTCATTAACTCTTTAATAATTGTAAACAAAGCCGCCAAAGATTGAGAAAAGATGTACAGGTTCGTAAGTGCTTGCGTAACTGTTTCGTGAATCTGAGCCCAGGTCATTTCCTAGAGTACACCTGGAGTGGGCTTGGGGAGTTCTTCTGCAAACTCGGCCTGGGGACCACCAGGCTTGACTTGGTACCTGCTTGATGGGGTTCTGGGGGTTCTTCTATTCCCCAAGCCCGGCCCGGGGCCAGACTTGGGGAGGTACAAGGTCACAAGGTACACCAAGCTGTTGCTTGGTGTACCTTGTGAGAGTTTGGTCCACCAGGCTGTTGCTTGGTGTGGCCCGCAGGCCCGCATACTCACCACAGCCCGGTTGGTCCGGCACTCCATGCAGAAAATAATCTAGTTTTCTCTTGAAGATGTCCACGGTTGTTCCGGCAATATTTCTAATGCCAACTGGGAGGACGTTGAACAACCGCGGACCTCTGATGTTTATACAGTGTTCTCTGATTGTGCCTATGGCACCTCTGCTCTTCACTGGTTCTATTCTACATTTTCTTCCATGTCGTTCACTCAAGTACGTTGTTATCTTACTGTGCAGATTTGGGACCTGTTCCTCCAGTATTTTCCACGTGTATATTATTTGATCTCTCTCTCGTCTCCTTTCTAGTGAGCACATTTGGAGAACTTTGAGACGATCCCAATAATTTAGGTGTTTTATCTCGTCTATGCGTGCCGTATATGTTCTCTGTATTCCCTCTATTTCAGCAATCTCTCCTGCTCTGAGGGGGGAAGTGAGTACTGAGCAGTACTCAAGACGGGACAACACAAGTGACTTGAAGAGTACAACCATTGTGATGGGATCCCTGGATTTGAAAGTTCTCGTAATCCATCCGATCATTTTTCTGGCTGTCGCAATATTTGCTTGGTTATGCTTCCTAAACGTTAGGTCGTCAGACATCATTATTCCAAATCCTTTACATGTTGCTCTCATACTATGGGCAGATTTGACTGTTTTGTACCTGTATTATGTTTAAGATCTTCATTTTTACCGTACCTGAGTACCTGGATTTTATCACTGTTAAACATCATATTTTCTGCTGCCATGTCTATATTAATAAAATTTTCAACTTGAAGTTTTTCAATGTCTTCAGCAGAGGTAATTTTCATGCTGATTTTTGTGTCGTCTGCAAAGGATAATACTATGTTATGACTTTTATTTTTGTCTATATCTGATATGAGAATTAGGAAAAGGAGTGGTGGAAGGACCGTACCTTGAGGTACAGAGCTTTTAACTGCATTTGGACTTTCTTTAATATGGTTGACTATTACCCTCTATGTTTTCTATTCAACAGAAAACTGAGTATCCAGCGTCCTACTTTACCGGTTATTCCCATTGACCTCATTTTGTGTGCTATCACTACATGGTCACATTTATCGAATGCCTTTGCGAAGTCCGTGTATACAACATCTGCATTCTGGTTTTCTTCTAATGCTTCAGTGTCGTGGTCGTAGTGGTCAAGTAGCTGTGAGAGGCACGATCTTCCAGCTCTAAATCCTTGTTGGCCTGGGTTGTGAAGGTCATTGATCTCCATGAAACTAGTGACCTGACTCCTGATCACTCTCTCAAACTCTTATTATGTGGGACGTTAGTGCAACTGGTCTGTAGTTCTTTGCCAATGCTTTGCTACCTCCCTTGTGTAGAGGGGCTATGTCTGCTGCTTTAAGCGCATCTGGTATCTCCCCCGTGTCCAAGCTCTTCCTCCACACTATACTGAGTGCCTGTGCTACTGGCACCTTGCATTTCTTTATAAATATTGAATTCCATGAGTCTGGACCCGGGGCTGAGTGCATGGGCATGTTGTCAATTTCCCTTTCAAAATCTGCCACGGTCGTGTTGATATCAATTATATTTACAGGGGTTTGGATATCACACATAAAAGACCATGTATGATCTGGAAGGCTGTTGGTGGGAGCAGCCCGGAAGCCCACATATCCACTACAGCCTGGTTGGTCCGTAGCCCAGTAGAGCAATAGTCCCGCTTTCGAATGTGTCAAGAGTTAGTAATGCAATGCACAATGAAATCACGATAGTGTGATGTATCTGAGAAATTATTATGGCAAATGGGTGAGAATGAATCCCCCATGTGTGGAGACCGTGCTCCCAGACACACGCATCACCCACCTCACCATGACGTGTACACCCGGGGCATACTTTAGCGAGTATAACCTACCTTGTGGATGGTTCTGGGGGGCCACTGTTCCCCTCGGCCCATCTCCAGCCAGGCCTCCTAGTTGGTGGTTTGGTCAACCAGGCTGTTATAGCCAGGCTGTTGTAGCTAGCCTGTGAGCAGCCTGACGTGTGACTCACAGGTGTGTAACGGTAATATATAACCCATGATGATAGCAGCCAGTACGCTGGAGAGGCTTGCACGCGCTCTCGCTCGCTCTCTCTAATTCTCACTCACTCACTCTCTCTAATTCTTACTCTCTCTCCTCCTCATTCTCTCTCTCATTCACTCTCTCCCTCTCTCTCTCATTCACTCTCTCCCTCTCCCTCCCATTCACTCTCTCTCCTGTTATCCACCGTTGTCTGTGGCTGACTCATAAATATTAAGCCCCCAAAAAGGTGTGACGGGCATAAATGTCCCTTAAGCAGCGGTTCTCTGGAGCCATAACCAGCAGCTGATACTTGGAGACCTGTGGCTGGGTATGTGTGGCTGCTGCCCTTAACCCCTTAATACCCCCGTCAATGCCGTCTCCTCCCTCTCACACTCACCTTCTTCGTCTTGGGTTGCCGCTGTAGGTTGCTCCTGCCGTTGATAATGACAGCCTCGCCCTCGAAGACGATGCCCGAGGGCGCGGGCAGCACTCCGGGTCTACTGTCCAGGTAGTCGAGGCCCGAGTCGTCGAGGTCGTCGCCGTCGGTGCTGGAGTCGGCCCGGCCCTCCCACCCGGGCATGATCACGTACCCGGAGTCCAGCTGCTGTTGGCGGGAAAGAGAGAACGACAAGGTCACGTCTCCTGCTACTATGTAATCATCTTGCAAGGCAATGTTCCTTCCTCATACACGTCCATATGAATAAGTTCCCTTTGTTGCATGCAATGTCGGTGAAAATATATATAAATAGTGGATTGTTGGGGGGGTTCCTCACCTAGTTGCTTTTGTGGGGGGTTGAGTGACGGCTCTTGGGTCCTGCCTCTGAACTCTGTGTAGCCTGGTAGATGGAGCCTACTGGGATGTTTGTGTGTGTACTCATCTATTTGTGCTTGCGGGGGTTGAGCTCTGGCTCTTTGGTCCCGCCTCTCAACTGCCAATCAACAGGTGTACAGGTTCCTGAGCCTATTGGGTTCTATCATACCTACACTTGAAACTGTGTATGGAGTCAGCCTCCACCACATCACTACCAAAACCGTGTGTATCAAGTACCGTGCAGGCCTACAAGGGACCCAGGTACCGTGCAGGCCTACAAGGGGACCCAGGTACCGTGCAGGCCTACAAGGGGACCCAGGTACCGTGCAGGCCTACAAGGGGGCTATAGGTACCGTGCAGGCCTACAAGGGGACCCTCCCAGGTACCGTGCAGGCCTACAAGGGGGGGCCCTCCCAGGTGCCGTGCAGGCCTACAAGGGGACCCAGATACCGTGCAGGCCTACAAGGGGGCCCTCCCAGGTACCGTGCAGGCCTACAAGGGGGGGCCAGGTACCGTGCAGGTCAACTAGTGGGCCCCCAGGTACCGTGCAGGCCTACAAGGGGGCTCCAGGTACCGTGCAGGCCTACAAGGGGGCCCTCCCAGGTACCGTGCAGGCCTACAAGGGGGCCCCAGGTACCGTGTAGGCCCAGGTACCGTGCAGGCCTACAAGGGGGGGGCCCAGGTACCGTGCAGGTCAACTAGTGGGCCCCAGGTACCGTGCAGGCCTACAAGGGGGCTCCAGGTACCGTGCAGGCCTACAAGGGGGGCCCTCCCAGGTACCGTGCAGGCCTATAAGGGGGCCCTCCCAGGTACCGTGCAGGCCTACAAGGGGGGGCCCAGGTACCGTGCAGGCCTACAAGGGGGGCCCTCCCAGGTACCGTGCAGGCCTACAAGGGGGGGCCCTCCCAGGTACCGTGCAGGCCTACAAGGGGGGCCCTCCCAGGTACCGTGCAGGGTGGCCAAGAACTGGTTTTGCTGGCGCCATTTGTGAGGTTGGGCTTCCCTCCCCGGCTGTGTCGTGCAGTCCCTGGCTCCCGCTCTACTTTTACTCAAGGCTTCATTATTTACCGTGTTGCTAAAAACCACCTGTTTTGGCCGGTGGAGTTTTGGCTGCTGTTGTGACCGGCAACCAGGAAGTCTGGTCGGGGACCGGCCCGCCGGGACGTTGAGCCCCGAAATCATTGTAAGGTTACCGTAAGGATGTCATGTTCACCAGATGACATCAACTC